>NW_024104479.1:100018-485018 GCF_003945595.2 Pipra filicauda
TCCGGTGCTCCCGGTGCTCCGAGCGTTCCCTGCGTTCCCGGTGCTCTCAGTGCCCCCGTGCTGCCGCTGTTGTTACTGTTCCCACTGTCCCCACGTTCGCGGTGCCCCAGTGCTCCCGCTGATCCTACTGTTCCCAGTGTCCTCAATGCTTCCACTGTTCCCTACGCCCCTATGTTCCCAGTGTTCCCATGGTCCCAGTGTTCCCAGTGTTCCCATGGTCCCAGTGTTCCCAGTGTTCTCAGTGCCCCCGTTGCCGCCGTTCCTAGTGTTCCCAGTGCCCCCATGCTCCCAGTGTTCCCAATGCCACGGTGCTTCCACTGATTATGCTGCTCCCAGTGCTCCCAGCCCCAGTCTCGGAACCCCAGCTCCAGTATCAGGATCCCGACCCCAGTGTTGGGGCCCCCCAGCTTCAGTATCAGGCCCCAGCTCCAGTGACAGGACTCCAGCTCTACTATCAGGACTAGTGCTGCCAGTATCAGCATGCCAGTACTGGGGCCCCAGCCCCCAGTTTGGGGACCCCAACCCCAGTACTGGCACCCCAGACAAGAGTGTCAGGACCCCAGCTGACACTGTATCAGCATCCCAGGCCCAGGCTTGCTCCTGCAGCCCCGCAGCCCCAGCCCGGCCCTGGCCCCAATGAGCTGGTAACCCGAGCCAGTGGTGCCTGCAGCTAAGGTGACACCATCAATAATTGAGTAGCAGCAGGGCCCCACGCAGGAGTGCCTGCCTCTGCCTATCTGGAGTGTGGGGACAGGTAGGTGCCACCCCCATGGCCCTGTCCTCTTGCTGTGTCTGGGGACCCCCAACAGCTCAGGGTGTGGGGAGCAGGCTGTGGGGCAGGATATAGGGGGTGAGGGCAGCAAAGCTGGGCCAAGGAGGGATACGAGGGGCTGTGCTGGACAGTGCCCCTTAGAGCAGCCCAACCCTGCCCACAACACCAGTCCTGCAGACTCCAATATTGGGACCCCAGCACCCCTCAGACCTGGCACAGGGACCCCCAGAGCATCTCAGGGTGTCTCAGCCCCGCAGGCCCAGCAGCACCAGAGCCCAGGCAGAGACATTTGCAGGGTGTGCAGAGCGCAGCCAACTCGTGGCATGAGTGGGAGCTGTGGGGCTGGCACTCTGGGAGGACCCCCACTCCCATATCCCCCGGGTGGGGGCTCTTTCCCCAGCCTCACTCCCCTGTGATGGTGTCTCCCGCGATCGCACTGGCCTTCCTCCCCTTCCTCGTCACCCTGCTGATCCGGTACCGGCACTACCTGGTGCTGCTGTACCGGGCCGTGCTGGTGGCCTGGCTGCGGGACCGGCTCACCGGCACCACGCGGGAACAGCGCGCCTTCCAGTACCTGCTGGCCCACGCCATCCCCGGGGACCCCCACCACATCCTGCAGACCTTCGACCAGTGGTGCTACCACTGCGAGCACCTCAGCTGTGTGGGGCCTGCCAAAGGTGAGTGCCACCCTCGCCCACGCAGGCCGCACCGGGCACAGCCACGGCACCAATGCTACGGCCGTGACGGTGCTGGTGCGGTCACGGCCCCGCTGGCACGGCTGCGGTTGTTGGTACGGGTGCTGACAGACACGTGCCGTGTCAGGGCGGATCGTGGAGCGGCTGCTGCTGGAGCGGGCACCGCTGCGGGTGCTGGAGCTGGGCACCTACTGCGGGTACGGCACCGTGCTGCTGGCACAGGGGCTGCCCCCGGGCGCCCGTCTCTACACCGTGGAGGGGAACCCGCAGCACGCCGCCGTGGCCGAGAAGGTCATCCGCCTGGCCGGCTTCGACGAGCACACGGTGAGCGCCCGGGCACTGGGGCAAAGGCTCCTGCGCCTGATACTGGGGGGGAGACGGGCAGGGACCGTGGCACCTGCTGGGAGGTATCTGTGGGAAGAGAAGGATTCTTTCCCACGTGGACCCCTCACCACTCTGTGAAGCAGGGTGGCGGGTGGGCACCCGGACACACCACCCCAGGGGCTGAGAGTGCTGTGGCGCAGGTGGAGCTGATCGTGGGCCCCTCGGAGGAGGTGATCCCCCAACTGCGGGAGAAGCACGGCCTGATGAAGGCCGACTTCGTCTTCATGGATCACTGGAAGCGCTGCTACCTGCGGGACCTGCGGCTGCTGGAGAGCCACCAGCTGCTGGCTGAGGGGGCCACCATCCTGGCCGACAACGTCCTCTTCCCTGGGGCGCCCCACTTCCTGCAGTACGCCAAGACCTGCGGCAGGTACCGCTGCAAGGTGCACCGGGCCAGCCTGGAGTACTTCCGCGCCATCCCCGACGGCGTGGCCGAGCTCCGCTACACCGGCGCCCGCTGACCAGGCCACGAGCTCCCGCCCCGCGCTGCCACGGGCACCGACTGCAACGCTGGCTGCAACACGGGCTCTGCAGGAAATGTGCTGGCTGCTGTGGTCTGTGGGGGGTGCTGGGGGAAACTCGCTCCCCGAGTGGCTCCTGCCCGCGCTGCTTCCCCGTGTCCCTGCAGGGAGCTCTGCCAGAGGGCCCGAGGAAGCATGGTGGGGAGCAGCCCTGCACTTGCCCGCGTGGCACCCCCATGGCTGCCCCTGCCTGCCCTGGTGGCCTCAGACACCAGATTTGGGGTTGTTTTCTTGTAAACTGAGTTTATTAGAAAAGACGTGTCAGCCCCAATGTGCTGGGTGACAGCTGCCTCTGGCTCCCCCAGAGGGGCTCCGCTCCAAGGCCCCCACTCAGCACCCATGGCAGGAGGAGCTTCACTGACCTGCCCCCCAGAGCCACGGGGGGCAAGGGCTCTCCCCAGCTCCGGTTGGTGTGGTCATGGCAGAATCAGATCATCCACTGGTCTTGATCCTGCTCTGCCCCCTCCATGTCCACCTGGGAAAGGGAGAGGTTTGAGATCCCCACCAGAGCAGGGACCCAGGAGAGGGGGTGGAGGAGAGGAGAAACTCCTCTGAGGTTCAGCTCAGGCTCCTACACGCTGCATATCCCCTACTCTGGGGTTGCAGTGGGGCCCCCAGCCCCGCTATTTACCTCATTGATCTCCCCGTCATCAGGAGACTCGTTATAATCATTCATCTCATCCATATCCTGCATGTCCTCGTCATCTTCAGAGTCCTCTTCGCTGTCTTCATCATCTTCATCATCCTCCTCCTCCTCCTCGTCGTAGTGCTGTGGACACGACAGCTCCAGGGCCCCGCCAGCCCCCCGGCACCCCCCCAGTTCCCTGCCCACACACCCACCTCGGACGCTGGCTTTCCTATGGGCACCAGGTTGTTGTCCTTCTCGGCAATGCTCTGGAGCTGGGGAGGGCAGAGAGGCGGGTGAGCACCCCGGCAGCTCTGGGACACCCCGCGCACTCCCCGCTCGGCTGCCGGCTCACGCTGCTCCCTGACCACGGCTATTCCCAGCTGGCAGCTGCCCGAGGAGCCCTGTTCCCCCCACTGGGATCCCCCTGCCTGTGCCCAGCTGAGTGAACAGTGGCTGCAGACAGCTGCCTGCACTCCCTAGCAAGGACACCCTGGGAGTGAGGGGACTGGGGGTGTCCCCATGTGGCATGAGAAGCTCAAACACTAAGTTTATCTATTTTTTTATCAAAAAAAACCCCAAACTCGAGGTATCTGTTCAGCCAGACTAACACACCCGCAGCAGATAATTAAAGCTCAATTAAAATGTGCAGGACCTCCCACCCAGAGGGACCGGGAACCTCTCCCAGGTGCTAGGGTTTTAATTGACTGAAGCTGTTTTACTTAATTATAATAACTTAATCACCGAGAAATTGCTTTTTTAAAAACTTTAATCAAGCAGATGTCTTTCCCCCCCCCACTCAGGGACGCCGCCGCACCGAACAGCGCTCACGGCGCGGGCGTTGTGAGTTACCGGGGTCAGAGATCGGCCTTCGCCTCTCGCGGGAGACGATCCGTTAAATAACGGGGGCTCTGCATTTGCCCCGGTTCGGCACCAGCCTGTTCATTAGCCCCGTGCCCCGGGACACCCGCGATGCCCCGCGGACGTGCCCGCTCGGGGGCCGCTTCCCCGGACCCCCAGGCCCAAACCCGCTCCCCGCTCCCCACACCTGGTGCCCACCCAGGCCTGGTGCTGCTGCTCCTGCTGCTGCAGCTCGGTCTCGTCCACGCAGGGGCGGTCGAGGTTGAACCAGAGGGGCTCGGTGAGGCGCGGCAGGAGCGACGGGAACAGCGTGGCCATGGCGGGGGCTCCGCGGCCGCGCCGGCCCGACCCGGAAGCGCCGCACCGGAACCGGCCGCGGCGCATGCGCGGTGTGTGTGTGTCCGACGAGGCCGCGCCCACAACGCGCGGCATGAACGGCGGCTGGGGCGGGGCCAGCTCTGATTGACAGGCGGGGGCTCCGCCCTCCGCGCGAGCGGGCCCGGGGCACCCGTGACCCCAACGGGGGACATGGGACCCCGATGGGGGTATATGTGACACCTCTGGGGGGATATGTGACCCCCCCCGGCGCGTCCGTGACCCCAACGGGGACCCCAACAGGGGGATATGTGACCAACCAGGGGATATGTGACCCCAACAAGGGGATATGTGACCACCCCCGGGGATATGTGACCCCCACGGGGGCATCCGTGGCCCCTCCGGAGATATGTAACATCACACAGGGGTATCTATGACCCCAATGGGGTATCTGTGACACCCCCCCTCCCCCCCCGTATATGTGACACCCCCCGGGGAAACTGTGACCCCCCGGGGGTGTCTGTGACCCCCCCCGGGGATATGTTACACCCCTGGGGGCATCTGTGACCCCAGAGGGGTATCTGTGACCCCCACAGGTATTTGTGACTCAAGGGGAATCTGTGAGCCCCATGGGGTACCTATGACCCCTATGGGGCATGTGTGACCCCTATGGAGTATCTGTGATCCCCATGGGGCATCTGCCCCCCCCCCCCCAGGGCATGTGTTACCCATGGACGGGGGTATCTGTGCCCCCCTTGGGGTATCTGTGACTAATAGTGGATATGTGACCCCCACGGTTGGGGGTGACCCCAGTGGGGGCGTATTTGTGATCCTCACGGAGTATCTGCTTCTCTGGGGACAACTGTCACCCGTGGGTGGGATCCGTGACCCCCACGGGGTACCTGACACCCACGCAGGAGTATCTGCCCCCCTACCCAGGGCATCTGGGACCCCAGGGGCATGTCTGGCCTTCCCATCATGTATGAACCTGGAGGTATCTGCCCCTTCTGGAGTATCTGCCCCTCCCAGGGTATGTCTGACACTAGAGGGTTTCCGTCCCCTCCGAGCCACGGATGACTGTCCCCCCCAGGGTATCTACCCGCCCACATCCCCAAGGGCCATCGGGAGAATCTATGGTGTCAGTGAGGGGTACCTGCCCCCACCCTGAGGTCATCTGTGACCCCACAGGAGTACCTGTCCCCCCCCCCCGGGGACCACCTCTTACCCCCCAGGGCAGTCACGGGGACCGTGCGGTGTCAGGGGCTAGGTCCTGCCCCTCGAGCTGCAGTCAGGGTATGAAGCCGCCTCCCACGGGAGGGACGGAAAAACAGCCACGGGTAGATTTTGGCTGGCGGTGGCCCCAGCCTGGCGCCAGCAGGACAAATCCTGGCTCCATGCAGGGCTTGGGGGGGCTGGGATGGGCGCGAGGGTCAGCCCAGGACACAGCAGGGTGTCGGGGTGCGGTGCCCCGTCTCCTCCGCGCCCAGAGCGCTGCCGAACCTGCTGTGTCCCCACGTCCCGTGACCGGTGGCCAATGGTTGTGCCGCGCCACGACCTTTGAGATGAGCTGCGCTCACCTCATGGCACCCGAAGCCCAGCACCCCCTCAGAGAAGAGCCCTGGCCCCCGGTGCCCCCCAGGTAAGATCCCCAGGCCCCCGCGGGGGGTCCCGGGCCGTGCCCACGTGCTGCCACGCTCCCGTGTGCGCGGTGTGGGACTTTGTCCCCGCTGTCACTGTGTGCCTCGGCTCTGCCGCCCTCACCCCCCCGCCGCCCCGGCAGAGCGATGGCGGTGACGTTGGCGCTGCTGGTGCTGGTGGCTTGGCCAGCTGCCACTGCCGGGACGGTGACACGGGACTCGCTGCTTAACATCTGCATGAGTGCCAAGCACCACAAAGAGAAGCCTGGCCCTGAGGGGCAGCTTTACGGGCAGGTACGGTCCTTACCCGCTGCTGCAGCACCCACCGGTGCCACTCGCTGTGGGGTCACCAGGATGGACCGCAGGGGGGTCTGTAGCCCGACATGGGCTCCATCACCCAGTGTCACCTCCCTGTGGGCGCTGGTGATTTCCCTGGACCCCCAGTGGGTCCAAGCTGAGCCCTGGTGGGTCCCAGCTGAGCCCTGGCCGCCCTGGTGCAGTGTGTCCTCTGGAAGGATAATGCCTGCTGCACTGCCAACACCAGTCAGGAAGCCCACGAGGACCAGTCCTACCTGTACAACTTCAACTGGGACCACTGCGGGGCCATGCCGCAGAAGTGCAAGCGCCACTTCATCCAGGACACGTGTCTGTACGAGTGTTCCCCCAATCTGGGGCCATGGATCGACCAGGTGAGTGCAGACCCCCCCTCACCCACTCGACGGGACCCGTGGGGTGAACTGGGGTGAACTGGGGGCCCTGCAGGCAGACAACACCTGGCGGAAGGAGCGGATCCGGGACGTGCCGCTGTGCCAGGAGGACTGTGAGCAGTGGTGGGAGGATTGCCAGGATGCTGTCACCTGCAAGGTCAACTGGCACAAGGGCTGGAACTGGACCTCAGGTGAGTGGGGGGCACGAGGGACCCACTCATCATAGTAGCTGGACCCCGCTGTGGGTTCCCCATTCCTGGTGGCTGTGAGTGGGTCTGGGGGTGAGGATCCCCAAGGGGTGGGGGTGATGGGGGTTGCTGGCAGCCTGGTGAGGGTCCCTGTGCCTGTGAGTGGGTCGGCAGGGCGGGGGTGAGGGTCCTCACAGGGTGCAGGGTGATGGGGTGGTAGCCCCTGTGCCACCCTGAGGTCAACGCCCCCTCCCCCAGCAAAGCCAGTGGGACCCATCTGGACCCCAATACCACGCACAGGGGAATGACCCACTCCCCCTTCCCAAAGCCCTTGACCCACTTCACCCCCTGACCACCCCAGGCACCAACCAGTGTCCCCAGGGCGCCATGTGCCAGAAGTTCAAGTTCGTGTTCCCCACGGCGGCTGCGCTCTGCGAGCAGATCTGGTCCGGCTCCTACCGCTACACATCCCACCACCGTGGCAGTGGCCGCTGCATCCAGATGTGGTTTGACCCCGCACAGGAGAACCCCAACGTCGCTGTCGCCCAGTATTACGCCCGTGGCGATGCTCCCCCAAGCCCCCCACTCCCTGTCCTGCTGGCCCTGCTGCCCCCCGCACTCCTGGCCCTGCTCTGAGCAGGAGGCTGCAGGCAGGAGCGGGCAGTGGGTGGTCAGGGGGGTCGCCAAGCTGTCCTGTGCCCCCCCACGGGATGTCCCCAAGCTGTGTCCCCGCAGGCATGTGGATGGTGAATAAATACTCCTGCCCTGCTTGGTGTTGGGGTGCTGTGGGGCTGAGGGGTCCATCGGTGGGAGGCAGTAGGATGGTTGGGGGACTCAGGGCATCTGACCCTGCTTCTCTTGGGGGACAAAGCGAGGCATCACCCCCATTTATCTGTAACAACCCACCTGGCGGCCTGGCATTGCCCCCCGAAACCACTGTGCCTGGCAAAGCAGGGGGCACAGGGCTCCCTGCCACTGGGGCCCAGGGGGATGGGATTGCTGAATGTGTCTCAGCATCTGCCACAGCTCCAGGGCTGTGGGGGTCACCGGCACCCTGGAGTGTGCAGGGTGGGATTGGGGAAATGATCAGGAGAAGGGGGAGGACATCCTGGGGACCCCGAGGTGGGGGCATAGCTGTCGAGGGGGTCCCGCCAGCCTGGAGCCCACCCCAGGGGTCCTCTTCCCCACATGGCCCCTGTTCCCAGCTGTGGAGTGCCGCCGTCCCGACCTCCGGGCCATGGAGATGTCCCTCGTTCTGGTGCCAAACAGGGCCCCGCCCCCACTTTGTGACCGTCTGGCCCTGGTCCTGCCCCACCGCGGCTCCCCGGTGCCCTCATACCGCCGGTGCCCCCGCCCGCCCCTTCGGTGCTCCCTTGGTGCCCCCGTCCCGGTGGTGCTCCCCCTCCCTGGTGCTTCCCTCCCGGTGCTCTCCATCTCCCGGTGCCGGCGCTCTCCCCTCGGGTGCACCTCCCGATGCTCCCCATCCTTCCCGTGCTCCCCGCTGGTGCTGCCCACTCCCCGGTGTCCTACGCCCCTCGGTGCCGCTGCCCTTCCCTCGGACGCCGCCCCCTGCCGATGTCCCTCCGGTGCCCCCCGAACGCCCTACCCACGCCCCGGATCTCCCCCGGTGCCCCCGTCCCGTGCCTCTCCCGCTCCGCCCCCCGGGACCCCACCAGCGCTCCCCCGGTACCGCACCGCTGTTCCCCCAAGCTCCGCGCTGCCGCTTCCCCGGGATCCCCCCGATCCCCTCCGGTGCCCCCACAGACACCCTGCTCGTGTCTCCGCATCTCCCCGGCCTCGCGCTGCCGCCCCGCAGGAGCCCCCCCGGTCACGCCCGGCGGCCACCCCCGGATCTCCCCCCTGCCCCCCCGGTCACCTCGTCCATGCCCCCCCCCAGTGCCCCCATCCCTCCGATGCCCCCGCCCGTCCCCCGATGTCGCCGTCCCCCCCCGTCTCCCCGCCTCCCCCCGGTGCCCGCCCCGCCGGTTCCCCCCGCCCCCGTCGGAGCGCGGCCCCGCGGCGCGGCCCCGGCGGCGGAGCATGGCGGGCGCGGGGGGCGCGGGGGGCGCGGGCGGGGCGGCCCCGGTGCCCCCCTGGTACCACCGGGACCTGAGCCGGGCGGCGGCCGAGGAGCAGCTGGCGCGGGCCGGGCGGGACGGCAGCTTCCTGGTGCGGGACAGCGAGAGCGTGGCGGGGGCCTACGCGCTCTGCCTGCTGTGAGTGGGCTGCGGGCACGGGGGGCGCGGGGAGGGGCGCGGGGGACACCCCCGAGGGACCGCGGGAGGGCACGGGGCGAGATCCGGGGGCGGTCACCGGCGGTGACCGGGGGGGACACCGGGAGGGACCGGCGCGGGGCCGGGGGAGCCGCGGAGGCACGAGCAGAGTGACGGGGGGAGGACCGGGGGGGATCCCGGGGGGGATCCCGGGGAAGCGGCAGCGCGGAGCTTGGGGGAACAGCGGTGCGGTACCGGGGGAGCGCTGGTGGGGTCCCCGGGGGCGGAGCGGGAGAGGCACGGGGCGGGGGCACCGGGGGAGATCCGGGGCCGTGGGTAGGGCGTTCGCGGGGGGCACCGGAGGGGCATCGGGGGGGATCCGAGGAGAGCAGGACGGGCGTCGGAGGGGCGCCGGACGGGGGAGGTCCTGGGTGAGCAGCCGGGAGGGTTTGGGGGAGCAGCATCGAGGTACCAGGGGGACACTGGGGTGTCGTGGTGGGGGTCACTGGAGAGGATTCAGGGGAGCACTGGTGGGGTACCGAGGGACACATGGGGGGTGTCCAAGGAAGGACTGGCAGGGGGCCGGGGAGAGCACTGGGAGACACACCGAGGGCAGGGGGGGCACCAGGGGAGCACTGGCAGGGGGAGCAGTTGGGGGTCACCAGAAGGGATCCAGGCTCCGGAGCACAGGGGGAGAAACGAGGGGACACCAACACCCAGAGGGCAGCAGGCAGAAGAGGGGCACACCTGATGGGACACCCGTACTCTGGGGGTTACTGGGAATTTGGGGGACTGGGTACGGAGGGACTGGGACAGCTCTGGGCAGTGGATGCTGGGGGGACACAGACACGAGGAGATCTGAGGGGCACAGGGGGACACTGGCACTTCTGGGTGACAGGGCACCAGGGGAATGGCACCCATTCTGACCTGGGGGTCCCAGGGGACCAGACACCAACAGACTGGGGGGCATTGGAGGGACTGGGGGTCCCTGGGCACAGAGGGGACACTGGACTGGCTCCAGGGGGGCTGTGACACCCACCCTTGCCAGGATGATGGTCTGTGAGATGGGGGGCCTGGCCTCCACCCCACACTCTTGGGATCTCTGAGCGTCTCCATGGGACTGGGGTCCCCAGCCCCCATCCTCATGTCTGGGGGGTTCCCAACCTGGGGGAGGAGGTGAGCTCTGTGCCCTTGGGTCACACCACGGGACTCCTGTGGCTCCTGGCTGGTGCTGGGCCATGGATGAGTGCTGACAGCCCTGGGGTCGTGGAACGCTGCCCCCTCTGCCCAGCAGTGCACCCCAGCCCCCTCCGTACCTGAGGCCTTGCTGGCACCTCGGTGGGTTGGCGGTGTGCCGTGTGCCGGGACGCTCCTGGGGAGCTCCTGGGGCATGCCCCTGGCTCTACTCAAGGCCTGCCGCCTGTGCCAGCACCTGGACCTTGATGTGGTTGTGGGGTGGCGGTGACGGCACCTCAACTCAAAGCTTTTCTGTGCCCCGAGAGTCCATGGCAGAACCAGGAGTGCACCGTGAGCTGACCTGCCCTGGCCTGGGGCTGCCGTGTGCCGGTGCCACGCGCAGGTGCCAGGCACGCAGCCTCCATGGCAGCACTGCTGCCCTTTCCCATGGACGGGGGCAAATGTGGTTTCCCATCCATGGGGACACAGCGTGGCCTTGGGCACCGGCTCCCCACCACGAAGCTGGGCTGGTGAGCAGCACCAGGGCACACACTGGGAGAACATGTGGTGCCACAGGGCTGGGGGGCGTGTCAGGGCACTGGGGTGGGTGACAGGGGGCTGCAGCTGGCGTCACGGTGCAGGTGCCTGGGGAAGGGGTGTCTGTCACTGGTGTTTCCCACTGCCCAGTGAGGGGGTTGTGGGTGCCACACGGCTGTGCCACAGGTTGGGACCACACAGCCTCGCAAAGCCCATCATGGGGATGCCACGGAGGGTGACAGAACCCCGACAAGGACACTGGGAATCCCTGGTGCTGCGATCCCACCCATTGCCAGCGAGTGGGTGGCCAGGACTGTGAAGCCATTGGCCCCGGCCACTGCCGGGGCCCTAAAAATAGCTGCGGGGGCAGGAGGAGGAAAGGGAACTGCAGCGGGATCCCGGCAGCGTCGGCTTCCTTTAACCCTCCTGCTGGTGCTCCGTGGCCTCTCGGGGTTGGACGTGGCTCACCGGGACATCTCGCTGTGGCCTCGCCATGACACACCGGGGCACCTCACTGCGGCACACTGGGGCATCACGGGCCCCCACAGTGCCGACACACCGTCGGGGCACCCCAGGAGTGCCAGCGTGGCCGGTTGGTGGGCAGCGCCACTGGGGGTGGTCCTGGTGCGCTGTCCCCCAGGAGGGGAGGGGTTGGGGCCCCTGTCCTGCCTCACTGCCGCTTCACGGGGACACCAGTGCCGGGGGGTGTGTGGTGTCCCCTGGCCGAGGTGCCCGCGGTGCTCTGGGGAGGAGGGTGGCGGGTGTCCCCTGTGCGGGGAGCCCGCTGTGCCGGCCGGGCCGTGGCAGGGTGCCGGCTGCGTGTCAGAGCCGGCGGGGAGCCCCGGGGCTCCCACATAAAGGCTCTTTGTGCCCGAGCCCGGCGCTCCCAGGCCCCCCCGGCGTCGCTCATCAAAATAGCAGCCGCCAGCGGCGCGGGGCTGGGCAGCCAGGGGCCATGCAGCCCCCCTCCCCCTACCATCCACCCCCTCGGCACGGTGTCCCTCTGGCTCCACCTCTGGTTACCCACGGAGAACCCCTTGTCCTCCCCCACAGCTGAGGTTCCTCCTGGGGGTCCTGCCCCTTGCCTCTCCAATTTGGGGTTCCACGTATTGGTGCTGTGCTGGGGTTCCTCTTGCACCCGCCCATCACACCTCCGTTGCTGTTTTTGCTATGGAGACCCCAAATGGACCTTAGGACTTTCCACAGAGGCTCCTTATGTTTCCCCCGTTGGGGGGATGTCTCTTTGTGCCGCCCCAATCCCGCCAGCTGGGGTTCTCCCACTCTGACTCCTTTGATCAGGGGACCTCTGAGATCCCTCAGCAAGGAGGTTCAACAGTGACCCCCTCACCCCCCCGCAGGGTTTCCCATACAGCCCCCCTGTAGCAGATTGCCGTTCAGCCCCCCCTCCCACTTGGGGGGTTCCCCATGGCCTCCCATGACCCCTGACTGGGCATTGGGGCACCCGGGGGCACTCCCTGCTGGGGTTGGTTGTAGCTGCAGGGGAGGGGCGAGAAATGAGAGACCTGGCACTGCAGGAAGTGGGGTGACACCAGGGGACCCAGTGCTTTGGGGTGGCACCAGGGAACCTGATTCTGTGGGGTGGCACAGGGAAACTAGCATCATGGGGTGGCAGCAGGGGACCTAGGGCACTGTGAGGGATCTGGCACCATAGGAGGACACCAGGGGACCTGGCCCCGTGGAGTGGGAGCAGGGGACACAGCACCCTGTCTGTGGACGTGACACAGTGCAGGGGGCACAGATGCTGCCTTGTCCCAGTCCTTCAGCCCCGTGTCAAGGTGCCTTCGGGACAGGGGACATGGCAGCTGAGTGGAGCAGTGGCCCTGGCGTGGTGACCAGTGGCCCTGGCGTGGTGACAGCCTCCTCGATGCTCATGGTGAGCTCCATGGCCAGACGCCAGCCCAGGAGCCACCGTCCCTCCTGACAGCACTGGGGTGGGGGAGTCTGGCTGTGCCAGGGGTCCCTGGCTTCTGGAGTCCCCAGGATGGGGAAGGGACACCCCTGGAGTCCCGGTCCTGCTCCTTGCACCCGCTGCTGTTGTCACCCTGTCTCTTAGCGCCGCCTGTCACCCCCTGCCCCGGGATCGCGTCCCTGGTTCCTGTCAGCTTCCATTGGAAAATAAATTGTTTCCTGGCGTCCTGGCTGCCAGCTCCTGCCTGCTCCTGCCAGCTCCTGCCTGCGCCTGCCAGCTCCTGCCTGCACTGCAGGCTGGGGACACAGGCTCCGGCACACAGACAGGCAGTGGGGCTGGGGCGGTGGCACTACCAAGGACATAGTGGTGTTGATCGTGGGATCAGAGCAAGCAGAGGGGTCAGTCTGGGACCCCCAGCACCCATCCAGGACCCCCAGGCCCCATCCTGTGGGCATTTTCCTATAGGTTTCCCTGTCAGCTCATTGGATGCCGTAGGGAATAGTGGTACTGGAGCTCCTCACTGCGGGTGCTGGATGAGTGCCGGGCCGTGCAGGTGGGTGGGGGGATGCCACCCAACCCCCTAGAGCCCCCTGCCTGATGGCCTCCTCCCCGCTGCCACAGGTTCCAGAAGCACGTCCACACCTACCGCATCCTGCCCGACGAGGAGGATTTCCTGGCCGTGCAGGTGGGCAGTGAGGGCACGGGACACCCTCTGGCTCGTGGGCAGCGAGGGGTCTCTGGCTCGGCGGGGCTCAATCTCGACCTCGTGCCATGAGAGTGCCCGTCTCTTCGGCTGTGCTGGGCTGCTGTGCCGGGTGGATGTGCCGGGCTCAGCCCTGGCCTGGTGCCACGCGCGTGCCCGGCTGTGCCGGATGGCTTGGCTGTGCCTGTCTTGGCGGGCTGCCAGCACCGGGTATTTTTAGAGCAACAGAACCCCCTTTGTGCCGGCCAGGCAGGCAGGAAAAGCCGCCCCCGGGAGGGAGGAGGCCGAAGGATGACTGCTGCCTGCACCCTGCCAGCCCACCTGCCAGCCCCCCGTGGGTGGCACCAGGGCACTGTGCCACATGCACCGGGCCCAGCTCCCCCCCATGGGCTGTGGGGTCAGCCCCCCATCCTGCATGTGGGTCCCTGCATGGTGGCATCTCCGCATGGGAGGATCCCTGCATGGGAGTCTTTTGTGAGGATTTCCCTTGGGGGGGGGGCATCCCTCCGTGGTGGCATCTTTGCACAGTGGTATCTCTGCATGGTGACATCCCTGCATGGTGGGATCCCTGCATGGGGATGTCCCTCCTTGGAGATATCCTTGCATAGGGACATCCCTGCCTGGGGGTCCCTGCGTGGTGGCGTCCCTGCATGGTGGGTTCCCTGCCTGGTGGTGTCCCCACGCGGGGGTCCGGTGACGGTGGCTGCAGGTGCTGATGGCCCCGGTGTCCCCGTGTCCCCGCAGACGTCGCAGGGGGTGCAGGTGCGGCGCTTCAAGACGCTGAGCGAGCTAATCGCCCTGTACCTGCAGCCCAACCAGGGGCTGGTCTGCACCCTGCTCTTCCCTGTCGAGAGGGAGAAAGAGAAGGAGACCGTGGAGGACAGGGACTACTCGGGTATGGCAGGGTGACACGGGCGGGTGGGCGGGGTCCTGGGACCCCCGGGGTGGCAGCGATTGACCCCCTCATCGCCCCGTTGCAGATGGAGAGGATGAGAAGCCGCCACTGCCACCACGCTCTGGCTCCACCAGCTTCTCCAGTACCTCGGCCAGGCTCAGCCCCACCAGCCTGGGACCAGCCGTGCCGGAGGGGCCGGCAGAGAGGTGAGGGTCTGCCCGTCTCCTGACGGTCCCCTGTCTGTCCCCTGCCCATCCCTGCTGGCTCTCACCCCCTGGGTGTCCTCCTCGCAGTGCCAACGGGCTCAGCAGCATCTCCCACGAGTACCTGAAGGGCAGCTACACCCTGGACCTGGAGGCAGTGAAGGGGGGGGCCAACAGCCTCCCCCACCTCAACAAGACCCTTGTCACCTCCTGCAAACGGCTGCACAGGTGGGTGCTGGGCGCCGGGACAGATGGACAGATGGAGGGACATCTGTGTCACCCACTGAGCTGGCTCCTCTTGCCCCTGCAGTGAGGTGGACAAGGTGCTGGCAGGGCTGGAGATCCTCTCCAAAGTGTTTGACCAGCAGAGCTCCCCCATGGTTTCCAAGATCCTGCAGCAGGTGAGGGGGATATGGGGACACGGTGGTGGCAACCCACCACCACGGACTGTGCCCACAGACCCCACCGTAGCACCGTCCATGGGTGGTGGGAAACACCCACCATCCTGCCCCATCCCAGGATGCCTGGGGGTCTTGTTACTCTGGGGGGGAACTGGGGTGGGTGTGGGGATCCCATCCCTGTGCTGGGGTTACCTGCTGGGGGTTCCAGACAGCAGGGCAGAGCGGGGAGCAGGAGCTGGAGAGCCTGGTGCTGAAGCTGTCTGTGCTGAAAGATTTCCTCTCCTCCATCGAGAAGAAGGTGAGGCCGGGGGTGTGCGGGGGATGTGTTCTCATGGGGGTGTCCTGAGGGATCTGGATGGACTGAGGGGTCTGTGGGGCTGATGGCACTGATGGGGCTGATGGTGGGACTGGGACAGCTGACAGGGATTGTTGGGCTGGTGGAGCTGGAGGGAGCTGGGGGAGGCTCGTGGGAATGAGGCAACAGTGGGACTGGGGGCGGGGGCAGTGGAGCTGGGGCACTGGTAGGGCTGAGGGGGCTGGTGGATCTTGGGGGGCTGAGGGTGCTTGGAACACTGGTGGGACTGGAGAGTTGGAGAGGTTGGTAGAGCTGGGGGGGCTGGGGGGCTCTCGGCTGATGCCACTGGGGGCTCTGGCAGGCACTGAAGGCCCTGCAGGAGATGAGCTCGGCTGCCCCCACCGCCCCCCCCCAGCCCCTGTCCCGCAAGGCCAAGAGCATCCCAGTGCAGACCTTCGAGGTGAGCCCTACCCCCCTTCCTGAGTTTCGGAGTTCTGGGAGACTTTCAGTGTCAGCTGAGTGCATGTGGTGTAACACTGAGGGCACAGACCCCGAGGTGTCCCCAGCTGGAGTGCTGGGGTGTCCCCTCTGTCCTCCCTCATCCCAGTGTCCCCCGGCAGGTGAAGCTGGACATCACCCTGGGGGACCTGACCAAGATTGGGAAGTCACAGAAGTACACGCTGAGTGTGGACGTGGAGGGGGGGAAGCTGGTGGTGCTGAAGAAGCAGAAGGACTCCCAGGAGGACTGGAACACCTTCACCCACGACAAGAGTGAGTGGGGAGGCACCCACGGGGCCCCCTGAGGCTGCCTTTGTGCTGGGGAGCGTCCCCGTGGGGCTCAGCGGTGGGCTGGGAGCTATGGGGTGTCCCCATCCTGGGGGTCCCCCAAAGTGTGGGCTGGGGGAGCTCCAGCACCCAGCTGGCACCCAGCACCCTCCAGCTCTCACCACTCCTCCCCAGTCCGTCAGCTGATCAAGTCACAGCGAGTGCAGAACAAACTGGGCATCGTTTTTGAGAAGGAAAAGGATAAAACACAACGGAAAGACTTTGTTTTCGTCAGTGCCCGGGTGGGTAATGCTCGGGTGGGGGACAAGGGGGCAGGTCCCTTGTAGGGGTGGGGGGGGGGCAGGATTTAACCCTTGGGCCCTGCTAGGGCTCAGGGCCGGGTGCTGGGTGCTGGTGCTTGATGGCTGGGGGATGTCCCCGTAGTGGTCCCCCATGCCCAGGAGGTGCCAGGTTTGGCTGAGCCAAAGCAGGGGTGCTGGAAGGGGTTGTGGGGAGCCCCTCCGGCCCCCCCTCTCAATGTCCCCCCCTGCAGAAGCGTGAGGCTTTCTGCCAGCTCCTGCAGCTGATGAAGAACAAGCATTCCCACCAGGATGAGCCTGACATGATCTCTATCTTCATTGGCACCTGGAATATGGGTGAGAAGGGTGGGGGAAGCCCATGGTGGAGTGCCGAGACCCCGGGGTGCCCCCTAACCATGCCGTCCCCCTTGCAGGCAGCGTCCCCCCCCCTAAGAACATCACCTCCTGGTTCACCTCCAAGGGGTTGGGCAAGACCCTGGATGAGGTGACGATGGCCATCCCCCATGACATCTACGTCTTCGGCACCCAGGAGAATTCCCTGGGAGACAAGGAGTGGGTGGACTTCCTGCGCACTGTCCTCAAGGACTTCACGGAGGTCGAGTACCGCCCGGTAGGAACCGGGGGCTCCGGGGGATCCTGGGGACTGTGGTGTGCAGGCACCAGTGGGTGGTGGAGGTGGGCGATGCTCGGTGTCCCTGGGGTGGCTGTGCTCTGGCTCTGTGACACCGGGTGCTCTGGGGTCCTGTTGTGGTGCTGGGCGGCTGTTGGTGCTCCAGTTCTGCTGACACCGGGTATTTTAGGGTGCTCTCCTGGTGCTGGTAGCTGTGGGTGCTGATGGTGGTGGAATTCCTGGGGAACAGCCCTGGGCGGGAGAGGCTGGGGTGGAGCTGTGATGAGCAGCAGCTGTGGGCACACCCCCCATGTCCCGGGGGGGCCCCATGGCGTGCTGGCAGGGGCTGAGCGTGCCGGGGCCGGCAGGTGGCCATGCAGTCCCTGTGGAACATCAAGGTGGTGGTGCTGGTGAAGCCGGAGCACGAGAACCGCATCAGCCACGTCAGCACCTCGAGCGTCAAGACAGGGATCGCCAACACCCTGGGTAGGGGCCCGTGGGGGCATGGGGGATGTGTGCTGCACCGGGGGTCCCACGAGTGTCTGGGTTTCCAGGGTGGTCCCGGTGTTGCATGGGTCACACAGGATGGGGTCCTGGAGCACGTGTGTTGCTTGAAGAGGAGTCTGGGGGGTGTGTTTTGCCCAAGGAGGGATCCCAGAGCACATGTGTTGCATGAGGAGGGGTCTGGGTGTGGGTGTTTCCCAAGGAGGGCTTTCCGTGTGTGTGTGTTGCACGAGACAGGCTCTGGGGGTTCATGCAGTACGTGAGAAGGGCTCTGGGCACGTGCCCATGCCAGCCAGCCAGGTGGGGACTGTGCCCCCCATCCCCCAGGGTTGGGGGACTGCCCCTGCCCTGGCCTGATCCCATCCCATGTCCCCGTGTCCCCACAGGGAACAAGGGCGCTGTGGGCGTCTCCTTCATGTTCAATGGCACCTCCTTTGGCTTCGTCAACTGCCACCTCACCTCCGGCAATGAGAAGACGGCACGGTGAGCACCCCCACTCCAGAATGGGCCGTGAGGGGCCCTGTCTCCTTGTCTGTGACACCCCTGTCCCCATGTCCCCTGCTTCAGGAGGAACCAGAACTACCTGGACATCCTGCGCCTACTCTCGCTGGGGGACAAGCAGCTGAGCTCCTTTGACATCTCCCTTCGCTTCACCCACCTCTTCTGGTTTGGGGACCTCAATTACCGCCTGGACATGGACATCCAGGTTGGGGAACGGGGACGGGGGGTGAGGGGTGTCAGGTACCCCCTGCCCAGCCCGGTGCCAGCCCCTCTGTTCCGCAGGAGATCCTCAACTACATCAGCCGCAAGGAGCTGGAGCCACTGCTGAAGGTGGATCAGCTCAACCTGGAGAAGGAGAAGCACAAGGTGTTCCTGCGCTTTGGTGAGGACTGGGGGGGCTCTGGGAGAGTCTGGGGGGATAGCCCCTCCTGTTGGGACTGTCCTGACCCACTGCTGTCTGTGCAGGTGAGGAGGAGATCACCTTCCCCCCCACCTACCGCTACGAGCGGGGCTCCCGGGACACCTATGTCTGGCACAAGCAGAAACCCACAGGGGTAGGTGCTGGGGTAGTGGGGAGTCGGGGGAGGGGTAGACACCCCACCTGAACCCTCATCCACTCCCCATCCCTGCCAGGTGCGTACCAACGTGCCGTCCTGGTGCGACCGCATCCTCTGGAAATCCTACCCCGAGACTCACGTCAACTGCAATGCTTATGGTGAGCAGTGTGACCCCCCAGCACCCCCCCCTCCCATTCTGGGACGGTCCCTTCCATCCTGACCTTCCCCCGTCCCTGCTGGCTGCAGGATGCACGGATGACATCGTCACCAGTGACCACTCACCCGTCTTCGGCTCCTTCGAGGTGGGAGTGACATCCCAGTTCGTCTCCAAAAAAGGTGCCTGTGCCCAAGGGGACATCTCGATGTCCCCCACCCCCCGTGGGTTCCACCTCTCCCCTGAGATGGGGCGGTCCCAGGGGGGTTCCAACACCTCGCCTCTCCATGGAGGGCTCTCCAAGTCCTCGGAGCAGGCGTACATCGAGTTTGAGAGCATCGAGGCCATCGTGAAGACATCCAGTCGCACCAAGTTCTTCATTGAGTTCTATTCTACCTGCCTGGAAGGTGAGGACTGGGATGGCAATGTGGGGTCCCGGGGGGGCTGACAGGGGTGATGCCATGTCCCCCCCACACCACAGAGTTCAAGAAGAGCTTCGAGAATGACAGTCAGAGCAGCGACAACATCAACTTCCTCAAAGTGCAGTGGTCCTCCCGGCAGCTGCCGACGGTGAGGAGGGGCTGGGGGCTGACAGGGTGGGCGCCAGGGGGAGCTGCAGGCGGGGAGACCCCCACTCAGTGCCAGCACCTTGTCCCCTTGGCCGCAGCTGAAGCCCATCCTCTCTGAGATCGAGTACCTGCAGGACCAGCACCTCCTGCTCACCGTCAAATCCCTCGATGGCTACGAGTCCTACGGTGAGTGTCCACACCAGCACTGCACCTGCACCCGGGGGTCCATGGGGTGCAGACCCCTGAGCCCCCTGCTGTCACCCCCAGGGGAGTGTGTCATTGCCCTGAAGTCGATGATTGGCAGCACAGCACAGCAGTTCCTCACCTACCTGTCCCACCGTGGCGAGGAGACCGGCAACATCCGTGGCTCCATGAAGGTCCGGGTGCCCACTGAGCGCCTGGGCACCCGTGAGAGGCTCTATGGTGAGGACTCCCCTCCCTGAGGGAAACTGTGGGGACAGGACCCCACCACTGAGCCCCTGTTCCCCCACAGAGTGGATCAGCATTGATAAGGACGAGACAACAGCCGGCAAAGGGAAGGTGCCTCTGAGTGCCAGGGCCACCCAGGACTATGCCAAGTACGGGGGACAGGGCTCGGTGGGTGGGGGGCACCCGTAACACCCAGCTGGGGGGCCCTGGGGCTCAGGAGGCTGCAGGGATGGTGTGTGGGACGTGACTGGGGGCAGCTCTGTGCCATGCAAGGCAGGGATGGGGCTCTGTTGTGCCTCCAAGAGTGACACTGGCATGTTTTGGTGGCTGAGCCCTATGCTGAGGGGCTGAGCCCCATCTTGGGTGTCTGAGCCCGGTGCTGGGCTGCTGAGACCCATCCCAGGGGGTCTGAACCTTGTTACCATCCTGGGGCTCTGAGCTCCACTGCAGGGGTTCGAGCCCCGTGGGGCACCCAACACCTCCTGTTGCCCAGGTCTGTGGGGCGGAAGCCCACCGCTGCCGAGCCCCCCACTGCCAACCCAGCGAAGCTTCTGGAGGAGCCCGAGAAGGGCAGTACTGCAGCAGCCCCCTGGCCCCCTGCCCCACACCGTGGCACCCCCAGGGACGAGGCTGCCCCGAGCCGGTGAGGGAATGTGGGCAGGGCTGGGGAGGGGGCACGCTCCGGGTTGCCACGCTCACCCCTGTGCCTGCAGGTCCAAGGCAGAGGCGGTGCCAGAGCTGTCGGGGGCTCCCCTGAAGAACAGCTTCAACAATCCGGCGTACTACGTCCTGGAAGGGGTCCCCCACCAGCTGCTGGCACCGGGGGATCCCGGCAAGCCCCCCAAGGCCAAGGTGCAGCTGGCGGTGCCGGAACGCCGCCGGCAGCCTTCGGTGTGCCGTGGTGACGAGAGCGAGGAGGAGGAGGATCTCGGCACCCTCAACCTGCCGCCGCCGGATTTTCCCCCGCCGCCACTGCCGCGGGAGCTGGAGCTCCCCCCAAACCCCTTCTTTGGCACCCCCAAGGAGCTGCCGGTGCCCGCCGCGCGTGAGGACCCCAAATCCCACCCCACTGCCTTTGGAGAGGCTCCCCTGCCCAAGCTGCACCCCCGGCCACCCCCCGCTGCCGGGGCTGGATTCGGGATGGAGGGGGCTTGTGGGACCCCCGTTACCGGGGGGCTGCCCGCAGTGGGGGGGCTGCCCGCAGTGGGGGGGCTGCCCGCAGTGGGGGGGCTGCCGGGTGCTGGGGGGCTGCTGGATGACCGCTCCTGCTCGGTGCTGCAGATGGCCAAGACGCTGAGTGAGGTGGACTACGGGGGTGGGAAGGGGAGGGTGGCCCCACCCCCACCGCTGCTGGCCAAGGGGGGGCTGCCCCCCCGCTGCCTGCCCCCCGACTATGGCCGCCCCCTCGCCTTCCCGCCCCACTCCATCCGGGAGAGCATCCAGGAGGACCTGGCCGAGGAGGTGGGTGATGCAGGGTGGGTGGGGGTCAGGCTGCTGGGCCCCCCAGCGCGCTCGGCTGGGGCTGTCTGGGGGGCCCCGTGGTGCTGAGGGTGTCGGGGTGCAGGTGCTGGGCCGTGGCGTGGGCACCGTGCCCGGCGTGGGCGAGTGGCTGCGGGCGCTGGGGCTGGAGCGGTACGAGGAGGGGCTGGTGCGCAACGGCTGGGATGACCTGGAGTTCCTCAGGTGAGCAGCCCCCCGAAACTGCTCACCCACACCCCCAGACTTGCCATCCCCAGGGGGTCCATGTCCTCCCCAGGGGGCCACAGCAATGCCTGGGTGGGGTGACCCTGCTTTGGGGAGATCCATGGGGGTACTGCCTGCAGTGGTCCCCACTGCTCCTGGGTGGGTCCCCACTGCCCCCTTAGGATCTCCACTTCGTCGGGGTTTCTGCTTCCCTCACTTCCCCTTGCTGCCCCTGGAGGTCCCCACAGCCCCCAGAGGGTCCATGCTGCCCTGGGGGTCCCCACCGCTCTTGAGGATCCCTGCTGCCCCTGGGTGTCCCAGCTGCCCCAAGGGGTCCCCCCTGCCCCCCCAGGAGGGAGGCTGGGTGGGCACCCAGCAGCCCAAGTGGGGGCTCTCACACCCCCTCTTGGGGACCTCACCTGGGCGGGGGTGCCCCCCCTGAGGCTGGGGCGTGCCTGGGGGCAGAGAGCTCCATGTCCGCACCCCCACCCCAGTGACATCACGGAGGAGGACCTGGAGGAGGCTGGAGTGCTGGAGCCCGGCCACAAGCGTGTCCTCCTGGAGAGCCTCCAGCTCCGCAAGTAGCTGCCGCCGCACACCCGGCGTCCCGCACGTCCCACAGCCCGGCATCCCACATCCTGCGGCTGCACATCCTGCGGCCCGGCTCCCGAAATCCTGCAGCAACCAAATCCTGCAGCCACACATCCCAGACCTTGCAGTCGTGTGTCCCGTGGCCCAGCATCCTGCGTCCCACAGCCGCACGTCCCGGGTCCCGTGGGCGTGCATTCCACACCACGGATCCTGCGGCCATGCATCCCGGATCCCATGGCCGTGCATCCCAGATCTTGCATCTGAGCATCTTGCATCCTGCAGCTGAGGATCCCTCGTGCCATGGTCACACATCCCGCATCCATGCATCCCACCATCACCAGCAGCCAGTGGGAGCTCCGGGACCCCCCCGGCCTGCCCCCCATCTCGGGTGCTGGGTAACGGGGTGGGGAGGGGGGAGGGGGGGACAGGGTGGGTGGTGGGTTCTGGTCAGACAATTTCACAGGGGGGTCCCTATGGGGCATCCTCACATATAAGTTATTTCTTATTTATTGGAAGAAGGGCTGGGGGAAGGGCTGTTGGGGGGGAACCCTGGGAGCCCTGGCTCCCCCCACAGCCCCTCACAGCTAGGAGGAGGAGGAGGAGGAGGAGGCGCTGAGCAAAGTCGTGTCTCAATCCAAGTGCCTTCATGATGCCCAGCCAGCACTGGGATGGGATGGGAGGGCTTGGCCAGCCCCCACGGACAACACTGGGCGGAGCTCAGGGTCTCCATCCCCACCCCAAGGGTCCTGTCCCCACCCTGAAAGTCCCATCCCCACTCTGAGGGTCCCTGTCCCCACCCCCAGCGTCCCTGTCCCCACCCCAGGGCACCGATCCCCACCCTGAGGGTCCCTGTCCCCAGCACAGGAGTCCCACCCCTACCCTGTGGGTTTCTGTCTCCACTCCGAGGGTCCCTGTCCCCACCCCAAGGATCCATGTCCCCACCCTGGGGATGTCCCGTCCCCTCCCTGGGAGCCCCTGTGCCCACCCTGGGAGATCCCCATCCTCACCCCAGGGGTGCCATCCCATCCCTGGAGGTTTCTGTCCCCACCCCAGGGGTCCCTGTCCCCATCTTTGGGGGTCCCATCCCCACCATGGAGGTCCCTGTGCCCGCCCTGGGAGTCCCTACCCCGGGAATCCCACTGCAGCAGTCAGATCAGTGCCTTCACCCAGACCCCACCTCACACCACCAGTGCCTCCGGGGTGTGCCCCCACTCCCAGTTTGCCCATTAGGTACTTGCTGGGTCCGTCCCCACCCCGGGGGTCTCTGTTTCCCTCGGGGGCAGTGGGGCTGGCACCCAGGTCCCCCCGTGGGTGCTCAGCCCCCAACCTCACCAAGTGCCCTTCCAGGGGGGTCCCTAGGGTGGGGGTCCCCCAGCCATGCCTTCCCCGCTGGGGTGACCCCTCCAGACTCTCCCTGTCCCCAGGGGGCTGGTGGGCAATGCCACCCCCATCCCCTCCCTCCCCTCACTCCGGCTGAGATGAAGGATGGGCCGGCCCCCCCAGCAGCCCCCCAAAATCCCCTGACTGTTTGTTACTGGGGTGTTCGGTGTGAACTCCCCCCCACTAAACCCCTGTCTTGTTGTGCCCTGTGTTTGGTGGTTTTTGGTAAATCTGGACTGATTTTTGTTACGTTTCATGCAATGGGTGTGGTGGAGCTCTCCGCATGGCAAGGGGGGGTCTGGGAGGGTCTGGGAAGGGGGGCAGGATTGAGGAACTGGGTCCCAGTGTGACCTGGGACCCCCAAGCTGGCTGTACTGGTCCCAGCACAGTCAGGGATGCTCCAGGCTGGCCGTACTGGTCCCAGGATAATAGGAACCTTCCAGACTGGCTGTACTGGTCCCTGCAAGGTGGGGACCAAGTCCCTTCTCCCCTCCTTGCCCACCTTGGGTACCCCAGACTGCCTGCCCAACTCCCTGGTGTGCTCCTTGCCACCATCCCAGTGCCCCTAGGACCTTCCCCATCACCACCCCCAAAGGGCCCCAAGAGGCCAGAGGGGCTGTGTGGGGCACCCCTCTCCTCACCCCACTTCAGGGGCTTCCCATGTGGTGCTCCCCCAGCTCCCTACAGCTCCTTGAGGTCTTTGGGAGGGGGGCACCCAAAATAATCCCTAAGGTGGTGGGGGTCTGTGGCATCACCTAGGGGGCTATGGCAGGTTTTGGATAGCTCAGGTGTAGGGGCCATGCAGCCCCCCACCCCTGCAGCCCTTGTGGGGGGCGCAGCGAGGGCTGGGGGCCAGCAGCAGCATCAATAAATTAAGTTTTATTTGGATTGGTGGCATTTGCAAACATGGGCAATAAATTACAGAATGGTTAAAAAAAAAAACGAAAGAAAAGTGGGGACCTCACCTCGGAGGCACTGGGGGAGACGGGGGGGTGGACGAGGACACGTGGGTGGGCTGCCAGCATGCTCACCATGCCACGGAGCCAACCGGCACGGCAGCACCAGTGTAGGGGGGGTGGGTGCAAGGGGTCCCACCAGCATCCCAGCCCCCTGCTGGGGACCCTTTGTGAGATCAGGATGTTGTGCTGGAGGGTCCTGACTGCACCCGTGGCAGCTGCAGCGGGAGCACCCATCCTGCTGCTGGTGAGGGGTCCTGGCTACTCCGAGGGGTCCCACCAGCTGCTCCAGGGATTCCCACTGGCTGCTCTGGGGGGTCCCGGCTCCTCCAAGGGGTCCCACCGGCTGTTCAGAGGGGTTCCTGCTCCCCCGAGGGGTCCCACTGGCTGTTCCAGGGCTTCCATCCCTCAACAGCCCCCTCTCGGGGGGCCACCTCACCCCCAGCCAGCCGTTCTGGTGCCCTGTCCCCGTGGGCAGCACCCACGGCAATGCTGGCGAGGGCTGAACCCCCCGGCCCTGCTTTTACTCCCCAAAATCTTGGGGAACGGAGTCTTCTCACCTCCAGTCCTACCGCGTCAGGGTGCTGCTGGGGGGGATCCCTGTCAGCAGGCAGGATTTGGGGGGCATCCCCTCCCCACACCGAGGAGCGTCTCCCTGCCACACTCCCCAGCAACGCCCACCCCGTGGCCCCCAGACCCCGCCCCATAAAGTGCTTCCTCACCCCCAGCCCAGCGGCAAAGCCCATCGGAGGGGGTTCTCCTAGGGCGGGCACCGGGATACCGGAGCACCCGCGGTGCTGTGGGGAGCCCTGCACCCGCCCCCAGCCCTGGAGCGCACCGGGAGCCCCCAGAAGCGAAGGCTGTGCCGGGGGCGTGCCGGCTGAGCACGGCGGTGCCGCCCCCGCCTCGCACCCCCGCGGTCCCGCAGCACACACACGGGTGCCGGTGGGAGCTGCCCCAGCTCCGGGTCCATCCCGCTGGCGCAGGGTCCGGGAAGTGGCGCGGGGCGGTCCCTGCTCCATCTCCCCGTTTGCTGAAGCGTCGTGGCTGGGTCCGTGGCGGGGGCAGCGGGTGGGGGATGCAGGATGAGGGCTGGGGGGGATTTGGGGGCAGCCAGATCCGGTGACTCAGTGATCAGAAGAGGTTTGTTTTGATGCCGTTGGGTTTCCGATGGAAGGAGGAGAGGACACCGGAGAAGGGTCCCGGCACAGCCTCAGTGGGCTGCCAGGCTTTCAGCAGCTCGGCCGCGTTGGGGGCACCGCTGCCGCCCCCCACCCCTGCCCAGAGGGGCGCCTTGAGGGGCTGGGGGGCATGGCCGGGTCCCATGGGTGCCCCCGCGCCGGGGCTGGGGCTCAGGCTGCCCCCCGGGCTGCCGATGGCAGCAGCAGGCAGGGACGCCGTGCTGTCCGGCGTCGGGCTGCAGTTGGATTCCTTGGATTCGTCATCCTCTGAGGAAGAGCGCGGCTCCGACTTCTTCCCGGTGGTGCCGGTGCCACTGGCACCCTTGGCATTGGCCGCACGCTCCTGCTTGCGGAATTTGGCTCGACGGTTCTGGAACCACACCTGGGGGGGGATGGAGGGGATGGGAGCACCCCACACCACCGTCCCTGGGCGTTTGGGGAGCCTGTGGGTGCAGAGGCAGCTCCTCCCCAGGCCTTGAGGTTCCCCTCACAGCCCCCCATTCCCACGGGGGAAATGTTTCCCGCAGCACCAGAGGGATCCCCATATCCACAACAATGTGGATTTGTGAGGTCGATGACGGGCACTCGCATGAGCATCGGCGACAGTGGGGGAGAGAAACGGTGAGGGGGCATTGCCAGGGCCCCTGCTGCACCCACACGTGCACCTCGCAGGGTCAGAGCCCACCCCCACAGCGGGCACCTCTCCTGCTCCCCGTGGTGCCGATGGTGGGGTCGGCTCCACAAACCATCCCCCCCGCAGCCCTATGGGTCCCCCCATCCTTGGGGCCGGGACCCCCCAGTCCTGTGGGTCCCTACATCCATATGAGGACAGGTGTTCTGACAAAGGGGGGTCTGCACCCACAAAGAGGGTTCTACACTAACAGGGGGTTCTGCACCCACAAAGGAGGGTCTGCACTAACACAGGGGGTTCTGCACTCACAAAGAGGGTTCTGCACTAACACAGGGGGTCTGCACTCACAAAGAGGGTTCTGCACTAACACAGGGGGGTCTGCACCCACAAAGAGGGTTCTGCACTAACACAGGGGGTCTGCACTCACAAAAGAGGATCTGCACCCACACGGGGGGCTCTGCATCCACCAAGAGAAATCTGTACTGATATAGGCAGCGTCTGCACCCAGAAAAAAGGGGGGGTCTGCACCCACAACGGTGCCACTCTCTGTCCTCCCTGGACTCTCACCAACCTCCGGGTGTTTGGGATCGGACTAAATAATCGGTGGCAGTGACAGTGCCGTGGCATGAACCGATGCCCCTACTCTGCTGGGAGCCAGGCTGAGCGCCGGGGGTACCCCCGCAGTCCCCATCAGAGCAGGGCGGTGCCCCGCAGCGTGTCCCCGGCTGTGGTGGGGCTGAGGCCGAGTCCCCCCCGCCCTCCCTCCCAACACAGGGGGACAGCGGCAGCGTCCCACAGTCAGGATCCCCGCCCTGGTGGGATTAGATCCCCCCGTTCCTTCATCCCCAACCTCGCAACCCCATCCCCTCCTCCCCGAGCTGACCTGCACCCGGGCCTCGGTGAGGTCGATCTTGAGGGCCAGCTCCTCGCGGGTGTAGATGTCGGGGTAGTGGGTCTCGGCAAAGACCCTCTCCAGCTCCTTCAGCTGGGAGCTGGTGAAAGTCGTCCGGATCCGCCGCTGCTTCCGCTTCTCGTTGATCCCCGACGGGTCCGAGAAGAATTTGTAGGGAACTGGGAGGGAAATGAGATGTCAGTGGGACCGGTACAGCAGGAGGGCAGCGGTGGGCACCGGGGAGCACCGGGCAGGGGGTACCAGGCGGGAATGGACTGGCAGGGATGGACCAGGAAGGGACAAGCTGGACAGGATGAATGGGGCAGGGATGAACCAGAAAAGGAGGGACCGTGAAGGGATGAACGGGAAGGGATGGACCGGGTAGGGGACATTGGCCAGGGACAGATGAACCGGGAAGGATACACAGGGCAGGGGTGAACTGGGAAGGGATGGACTGGGCAGGAATGGACCGGGAAAGGGTGAATCGTGAAGTGATGAACCGGGAAGGAATGGACCAAGAAGGAACGGACCGAGCAGGAATGCACCGGGCAGAGACACACCGGGCAGCATGAACGGGGCAGGGATGGACCGAGAAGGAATGGACCGGGAAGAGATGAATGTGCAGGGATGGATCGGGCAGGGAATACCGGCCAGGGATAGATGAGCAGGGATGGAGCTGGAACTGGGCAGGGGTGAATTGGGAAGGGGTGCGCCGGGCAGGGATGGACCGGGCACGATGATTCAGGCAGGATAAACCGTGCAGGAATGGACCGGGCAGGACCCCGTGGGCAGGGTGAGAAGGACGAGGGCAGGGCTGAGTAGCTGCCCCCGCCGCGCCCCTGGCCCCGTTCCTTCGTTGCCGGCGGGATGCGGGGCCTCGGGGTGCGAGCGGGGATGGGGGGGCGATGCGGCGCCGGTGCGGGTGGGGCGGCCGGCACCGATCGGCAGCTCCTTCGTTGTGGGCGCATCCCCGGGCAGCGCCTCCGCGGCGTCAACGAATGCGGAGCGGGGAAGGGGGTCCCGGCGATGGGGATCTTCCCCAGCCCCGTTCTGGGGCTGCCGCCGCGCCGGGGACCCCGGGGAACCGTGGTCGTGCTCGGGGGGCCCGTCCCCGCCGGCGGACGAGAGCGGGGAAACCGGGAGCGGGGGCGGTGGGACCGAGCCGGAGTCAGCCCGGGCTGCGGGCACCGGCGGCACCGGGAACCGGCGGGACCCAGCACCGGCAGTACCAGGAATCAATAGCACCGGGAATCGATGTCACCGGGAATTGACGGCACCGAGCACCGACAGCAGCGGTTACCGACGGCAGCGAGCCCTGACAGTACCCAGCACCGGCGGCACCGAAAACGGACAGCGACCGGGCACTGATGGCAGCTTGCGCTGACGGTACCGAGAGCCGACAGTACCGGGCACTGTCGGCACCGGGGACCGACGATGTCTGTCGCCAACGGTACCGGGAAACGATAGCTGCGAGTCCTGACAGTGCCGGGCTCCAGCGGCACCAGGAATCGGCAGTAACGGGCACTATCGGTACCGGGAACCGATGGTAACGGGCACCGACGGCACCGAGCACTGACAGGGCAACGACGGCACCGGGAATTGATGAGATCGGGCACCGGAGGTACCGGGCACCGGCAGTAATGGGCACCGGCGGCATCGAGTCCTGACGGTACCGCGCGCCGACGGCATCGAGCACCGACGGCACGGGACACCGACGGCTCCGGGAACCGATGGCACCAAGCCCAGACACCACCGGCAACCGCCGACCCCGGTCCCCGCCAGCTTCGGTCCCCTCCAACCCCGACGGCGCGGCCGCTTCCTTGCGCCCGTCCTGGGGCTGCTCGGGGGGTGTCCCTGGTGGCTCGGGGGGTCCCGCTCCGTTACCTGCCGAGTAGGGCGAGGGCTGGTGGTCGCGGAGGGCGCCCAGGGCGCAGCTGGCGGAGGCGAGGGGGGCGCAGGCGGGCGCGGGCCCGAAGCCCCCCCGCATGGGGCTGTACTGGAAGGAGCCCGCCTGGCTGCAGGGGCTGAACTCGTAGCTCGCCTCCATGGCGGCCACGCAGGACTCGTAGGAGTTGAGGTAGGAGTAGTCCATGGCGAGCCCGGCGCGGCCCCGGCTGCCGCCCGCCCGTCCCCGCCGCCTCCTGCCCGCCGGGCCCCCGCCCGCCCCCGCCGCCGCCGCCCCGGCCCGTTAATATACTGGCGGGGGGAGCGCGGACAAAGGCTGCGCTCGCCGGGGGCTTTTGCATGACAATATCTCCCGGGGACGGCGGGAGCGGGCGGAGCCGACACCCCCCTCCCCGCAGCCCCCCGCCCCCCTTAACCCTTCGTGGGCGCCCGCACCCCCCTCCTCGAGCCGACCCCAGCAGCCGCCACTTCGGGGCGGGCGGGGGAAGCGGCCCCTCAGCACCCCCCGGAGCAGCACTCGGCGGGGCCCCCCCGGGACCAGCGCCGGGACGGTCCCCCGGTGTCCCCATTCATTCTTCTGTATCTTCTCTGTCCCCAGCCCCATCCCATCCTATCCCATCCCATCTGCATCTCATCCCCATCTCCATTCCTGTGCCCGTGCCATCCCATCCTCATCCCGTCCCGTCCCATCCCGTGCCTCCGGGGCTGAGCATCCCAGGGGCAGGAGGGCAGCAACGCCACCCCCCCACCCCTGGGTGCCCTCCGCCGTCCCTGGGTGCGCGGGGGGAGCAGCGGGCTCCGGAGGGGTGCTCAGCCCCACGCCCCTCTCCTTGGGGGGGCTCTGGCCTTTGACACCTCCATCCCCAATTTTCAAGCTGGATGAATTTCAAAGCACCCCATCCCGCCCACCTCCCGCGCAGGGGCCAAGGCAAAAGGTTTGCCCCTTTCAGCGGCACCAGAGGGGGGCACGGGGCCGGGGGGGGATGCAGGGGGATTTGGGGAGGATTTGGCAGGATTTGGGACATTTTCAAGACAAACACTTTCACTAAAGAGGATTTAAAAGTCTAATTGCGCCCAGCGAGGGGCTTTGGGCCCCCCGGGAGGGAAGAAGGAGAACGGACCCTGACTGGGTCCTGTGGAATCAGCTCGAACCTGTCCTTCCCTGTATCCAATCCCGCATCCTGCCCCACCTCCTGCCCTGTATCTTGGCCCATCTCCTGCCCTACGCCCTGCCCCATGCTCATCCCGCATTCTTCCCCACGTCTCAAGGCCCATAGGGTCCTGCTCCCTCCTGGACTTCCTTCCCTGGGAGCAGCTCCCACTGCCCCCGGCCGGGTCAGCTCCGTCTCCGCTCCCTCGCCCGGGCCCCCGGTGGGTGCTGCCGGTGCCCCCCCGCGCCCACCCCAGCTGCGCGGCCGAGCGGGCAGGTTGCTAAACAAGTTAATTCGATCAGGGCGCGGGGCTGGCGCGGAGCGAGGCCCCACTGTCGGGCTGCTGGAGCTGTGAAAAGTTAATTCAATTAAGTTTTCCCTCTAAACTAATTAGGCAGCAATCTGCCACGCAAGGAGCTGCTGGTGCTACCCAGAGCCGGGGGCAGCTGGGGGGGTGAGGAGGAGGAGGGAGATGAAGGGGGAGAGCAGAGGGAGAGGGACGTGAAGGGGAGTAGGATAGGGCGCAGCTGGAGGGTAGGGCCAGGGAGTTGCTCTGCATCCCTGCAGCTCCCGCGGATGTGGGTGATCCCTCCGGATTTTGGTGGATGAAGGGAGATGGGTGCTGGCAGCAGGGGTGCCCAGCTGTCCCCAGTGTTGCCGAGTGGGAAGGGGGGTGGAGGCTGACACCTCCTGCCCACAGAACGGGTGGCATTGGCAGTGGGGAGGGCTGGGCACAGTGGGGGAGATGGGAGAGACCCATGCCCCTCCATCCCATTTGGCACTAATGGGCTGCCTGTGGGCTTGGGGCTGTCTGTCTGCCCGGGACTGTTTGGGCCCTCCTGGAGCTGTGTGTGTGGGGTGATGGGACCCTCTCCAGTGGGACCCCCTCTGATAGGACCACTTCAAAGGGACCCCTCCGATGGGGAGATTCCTTCCTGTGGGACCTCTCCAACAGGTCCTGTGCTGATGGGATCCCCTCTGATGGGACTCCTCCACAGGATCCCCTATGTTCACACCTCAGGGCCCCCCAGCTCTAGCCCCAGCTTCGGTGGGGTGGTAGCACCCACTCCATCACCCCCAGAACCCTCCCAGAACCCTCAGCCTTCACCACCCCGTGGAGTCCCCCCGGTTAATTGCTGGGGGGTCCTTGTGGGTCCCTCAGCCCCATGGCTGCTCCCAGCTGTGCTGCCACATTCCTCCTGGGGACAAAGCCAGTGTGCTCCGGGGTGCCCTGAGCCCCCATGCTGGCAGGACCTGCCACCCTGACCGAACAAGAACCAGCACAGGGCTGGGGTGCTGGGAATTGAATGTCCTTGGCACAGCTCCGTGGTTCTCCCTCCGAATCCCGTGCTCCCAGGCACTGCTCCTGGTGGTTGGGAGCCCATTCACCTGCACTGGCACCAAGAAAATCACCTCGAAGGGTCAGGGAGGGCCCACGCGGCCCCGGCTCGTCCCCACGGGCCAGTGCACACCCGTGCACCCACACCCACCCCTGAGAGCACACCCCAGGGAGCACCTGTGCACAGAGGGGCACACCCACACACGCTCCTGCACACCTGCACACAGGCAATGTCAGTGCACACACTCACACAGGCAATGTCAGTGCACACTCACACAGGCAATGTCAGTGCACACTCACACAGGCAATGTCAGTGCACACACACACAGGCAATGTCAGTGCACACTCACACACAGGCAATGTCAGTGCACACTCACACACAGGCAATGTCAGTGCACACACACACAGGCAATGTCAGTGCACACTCACACACAGGCAATGTCAGTGCACACACACACAGGCAATGTCAGTGCACACTCACACACAGGCAATGTCAGTGCACACACACACACAGGCAATGTCAGTGCACTCACACACAGGCAATGTCAGTGCACACACACACAGGCAATGTCAGTGCACACTCACACACAGGCAATGTCAGTGCACACTCACACACAGGCAATGTCAGTGCACACTCACACACACAGGCAATGTCAGTGCACACACACACAGGCAATGTCAGTGCACACTCACACACAGGCAATGTCAGTGCACACTCACACAGGCAATGTCAGTGCACACTCACACACAGGCAATGTCAGTGCACACTCACACACAGGCAATGTCAGTGCACACTCACACACAGGCAATGTCAGTGCACACTCACACAGGCAATGTCAGTGCACACTCACACACAGGCAATGTCAGTGCACACTCACACACAGGCAATGTCAGTGCACACTCACACAGGCAATGTCAGTGCACACTCACACAGGCAATGTCAGTGCACACACACACACACAGGCAATGTCAGTGCACACTCACACAGGCAATGTCAGTGCACACTCACACAGGCAATGTCAGTGCACACTCACACACAGGCAATGTCAGTGCACACTCACACAGGCAATGTCAGTGCACACTCACACACCCCCGTGTGCTCCCGTGCACACACAGGCACACCCGTGCACACCTCAGTGCACACCCATGTGCACCTATGGGAGTGAACCTGACTTTGGGAGGCTCCAGCAGAGCTTGGTGACGCTCCCAAACCCTCCAGGGATGGGATCCTGCTCCAGTCCTCAGGATTAAGCCAGGAAAAGGCTGCTGGGATGGGAAGGGGACTCAAAGCAGCCCCCACCAAACCTCTTTGTATCCCTGGAAAACGAGCACCAGCACCAAACCCATGGGAACACAGGGGCAGGGGGTCACAGTGCAGTGGGGACCCTGGCAGCTCGCTGCCACCTCCAATCTGTCCCTGTCCCCATCCCAAGGGATAGGTAATCCTGGGGGGGTTCAATTTCCATCTGTATTTCATGTTCTACTCCTCAAAATCCATGGCTGGGGTAGCTCTGGTGGTGATCATATCCCCTATGCCATCACAAGGAGGTCCCTGGAGGAGCTCCTTGGGGGGCTCTGTGTTTGGACAGCTCAGTTACACCCAAGATATTAAATACTTCCTGGAACAAGGTCGGGAGAAAAAGATTCAGCAATGATTTTGCACCAGGATGTCACCTGGCTGGGCTGGGGAGATGTGACAGTGATGGTCCCAGCTCACAGCTGTGTTCCCAGCTCCCAGTGACGTTCCTGGCTTCTGGTGATGAGCAGGAGACACAGGAGTCCCCTGGGATGGGGATGGGTGATCCCCACGGCCGCTCCTGGGGACGCAGAGGGTCGGATGTGCATGGCATGTTTATTGCCACAAATAAAGAGAAATGGGGACGATACAGAGCAGGAGCCTGGTGGCTTTTACACTCACACTCGGTCCCTGTGCCCACCTTGCCAGCCCAGCTATCCCAGCGAGCCCCCTCCCATGAGAATGACAAATCCATCCCAGCTCCTGCATGGTCCACAATCGCTTCCCCCTTCCTTAAAAAGCTCCAACACCCCGTGACACCTCAGGACCCTCCACCGACCCACCCCTGAATGGCACCAGGGCACCTCATCACCCACAGCTGCACCCCCAGAGAGCCCTTGGTGCCCACCCCGGGGCAGCTCCTGCCCATGTCTGTGTCTGTGCCCGTGTCCATGTCCGTGCCTGGCGGTGGCAGGACCGTGGCTCTGCCCTTTCTGACACCGCTCACTCTGACTCTTGGGGTATTTTATTGCCGCCGGGAGTGCCCAGTGCTGCCTACAAGAAGTAAGTGATGTTTTCGGGGTTCAGCGGTGCCTGGATCTCCAGTTTTCGGGCCTTGCTGTCCTTCTCCACGATCTCCAGCCGCAGGGTTGGCACCTTGGATTTTTCTGTGCTCTCTGTGCTTTTCAGCAGCTGCTTGTCTGAGTCCTCCACGGTGATCCTGAGAGTGCAGCCGTGTGGCAGCAGGTCCTGCTCGTAGGCGGCTGCCAGCTGGTTCACCACGCGACGCTCCACCTGAGGGACAGACCAGATCCTGATAGGAAAACCCCGTGGGAAGCCTCTCATGGAGCCAAGTAGCTCCATCCACCCTCGGGCAGCGCAGGATCATGGAACCTCCTCCTCCATCCCACTTATTCCCTGTCTATGGAGTGTGGCCGTGCTGCTTCCTCCCTGAGACCACAGACATCTCCCCTGGGACGAGGAGGATGAGATCCACACAGTCATGGAATCATGGAATGGTTTGGATTGGAAAGGACTTTTTAAAGCTCATCCCATTTCACCCCACCCCTGCCACGGGCAGGGACACCTCCCACTAGCCCAGGCTGCTCCAAGCCCCGTCCAACCTGGCCTTGGACACTTCCAGGGATGGAGCAGCCACAGCTTCTCTGGGCAACCTGTGCCAGGGCCTCACCACCCTCACAGCCAAAAATTCCTTCTCAATACTCAATCTAAATCTACTGTCAGTTTGAAGCCATTCCCCTTTGCCCTGCCCCTCCAGGCCCTTGTCCCCAGTCCCTCTCCAGCTCTCCTGGAGCCCCTTTAGGTACTGGAAGGGGCTCTCAGCTCTCCCTGGATCCTTCTCTTCTCCAGGCTGAACCCCCCAGCTCTCCCAGCCTGGCTCCAGAGCAGAGGGGCTCCAGCCCAAGGACCATCTCTGTGACATTCTCTGGACTTGCTCCAGGAGATCCAAGTCTCTTTTGATGTCTTTCCAACCCTCCTGGCTCCCCCTGGGCAGTGGGACTGGATGTGACACTGAGCACTCCCCCCAGGTGCCCCCCTCCTTCACCTCGTGTTTGATGGAGCGGGCGCCGTAGTGCAGGTTGTAGCCGTCGGCCAGCACGTCCATGACCTCCCTGTCCCACAGCAGAGTGATGTTGTGCCTCGCCTTGGCCTGCCAGGGGAGGAAGAGGAGGAAGAGGAGGAGGAGTTACGGATGCCTCCCAGCAAGCCTGGCACCCCACTCACTCCTTGAGCAGTGGGGATGCCGTGGTGGGGTGCTGAGAGTCCCTGGGAAGGGCAGAGCTCCAACAGGCCAGGCCCACGGCAGCAAAGGGTCACTCAAATCCCATTTAGCCCCTGGAGAGCTCAGATACACAAAGACCAATCAGACAGATGACATTTCTGATGGTGGCTCAGAGCTCACCCCTACCCCAGCCCAGGAGGAACCGTCCCTGCTGCCCCCAGAGGTCCTGACCCTCCCCAGCACCCCACGTTCAAGATGATGGTAAAGAGACACATCATTGTGTTCATCCCAGGGCAGAGGCTCTGGCATTGATTTCCTCCAGAGTTACTTTGAGAAGTCCCCTCTAAAGCCACTGATGGGTTTGTACCTTTCTGGCCCAAAAGCTGAGCTCCTTGTTGACCAGCTGGATGAGCTCCGAGTGGCAAAAAGGAAGAAAATAGACAATTTCATTGATCCTCCCCAGGAATTCATCCCGTCTGAAGTGAGCCTGCAGGGACAAGGGGGGAGGTCAGCAGGGACAGGGCTGGTGACCCTGATGGGGACAGCAGTAACAGTGGCACTGCAGAGTGAGCTCCCTGGGGATCACCCGACCTCCCACAGCTCCCAGCATCCATGTGATCCCATGCCATGGAGCTGGACAGCACCCTGAGGTGCTTCAGAAACATCTTAAAGAAACCGAAGGTCATGGGGATGTTGCTGCAGTCAGGTTTTCCTGACCTTGGGAGAACAGAGAATGACCAAACTGCACCACAGTACTTCCCGTCCCATGTCCCTTTCCCATCCCACATCGTGGCTCTGCTCCAAGAAGAAGCTGTAATTTATTTTTGCTGGGCTCTGACCTTGCTGAAAGGTCCCTCCATCATTTTTAATGAAGCCACACCCCTTCTCTCACAGCTGGGAGAGGAACATGGATATCTCAGGGAAGGAAACTGGGACCAAAACTCAGGACACGTGAAACAGGAGCCATGAAAACACCATCCATACCTTCAAAATGGGGCGAATAACCTTTTCCTTGAACTGCTTGGAGATGGTGATCTTGTCAGCCATCTGGACATCCTCTGGAAGAGAGGGGGACAGGAGGTGTCAGTGGGGACAGTGGGACAGAGGCTTCCTCTCTGTCTGGACAAGCTGGAATTGAGGGGGAGGGGGGCCTGGGGGTTGCTGCAGGACAGACCTGGGACCTCCACATGTGCCAGCAGTTTGGTTTGGCAGCAGCATGTTCCTGCATTTGGCACTGTGGACAGCAGTTCTGGGTGTCATGAGGTGCCCCAGGGGAACACCCTGTGCTGACATGGCTCCCTCAATTGAAGAGCCCTGGCTCTGCCTCTGCTCCAGCCCCATGAGTCCAGGAGCTGCTCCTGGAGGTTTTGGGCAGCTGGAGTGCCCACTCAGGCTCCATGGCCACTGATGACGTGATACACAGAGCAGGCTGACCCCCTGGGGCTGCTCTGCCAGCACAGAGCAGTCCCTGGTCTCCCCAGCAAACACCAAACTCATGTTCAGGGTGTCTGTGGCACCGCTCTGGCCGACCTCTACTTCCCTCTGCTGACTGCAGATGGAGCCAGGGTCTGGCTGCTCCTGAATCCTGGCTCCCAGCCACTCCGGATACTCGGCTGCAGGGTCACCTGTCTGCCTTTCAAGGCCACCTTCCTCTTTGTCTTCATCACCCCAGTTCCTGGCACAACTTCACTCATTCTGCACCCCTACAGCTCCGTGTGCTGCTCAGCACCAGGATGCTCCCAGGGAGATCCCTGTGCTCTGGATGGGATCCCGACATGCAGGGCAGGGGAGAGGAGAGAGACCCACGCTGGGTGCTGGGAGCCCACTCCAGCTTTGCAGTCTCGATGCAGATCACTGCCCCTCACCAGCAGTGACAGGAGGGGTTCTCAGGCTCCACTGGACCAAATCCAGTGCTGACACAGAACCATGGAACTGTTTGGGTTGGAAAAGCCCTCTGAGACCATCGAGTCCAGTCATTCCCCCAGCACTGCCAAGCCCCCCACTAAACCACGTTCCCAAGTGACACATCTACATGGCTTTTTAAATCCCTCCAGGACTCACGACCCCATCACTGCCCTGGGCAGCTGTGCCAGAGCTGGACAACCCTTTCAAGGAAGAAATTTTCCCAATATCCAATCTAAACCTCGCCTGGCATAAACTGAGACCATTTTCTCTTGTCCTAACACTTGTTACTTGGGATAAGAGACTGATGCCCACCTGGCTACAACCTCAGTTCAGGCAGTTGTAGGGAGTTAGGGGGTCCTCCCTAATGCTCACAGTAGTGCAGGGCACTCTGGAATCCCCTCATCCAGTTCCAACTCCTCTGCCATGGGCAGGGATGCCCTCAGGCCCATGCCAGTGTTCTGGCAGAGGAGAGCTGGGGAAGGCAGAGGAGCCAGTGCTGCCACCAGCATTCACATTTCCCACGTGTAGTATCTGCTGCTGCCGCTGGTGGATGTGGAGCCGCTGGGGAAGCAGCTCCTTCCCTTTATCTTTCCATTTATCTGCCCATCAGGCACTTAGAGTGACCTCCTGCCACTGCATCTCCACGCTGAGAGCCCGGGAAATGGGCAGGAGCTTCCTGAAACCCAACTGAGGGCAGCTGCTGTGCCCAAAAGCCTTTCCCAGCTCCACTCCTGCTGCAGCTGTACAGTCCCAGAAATTAAAATTCAATGCTCTTCTCATTGAGCAGAGAAACATTTGGCATTTTCAAATGTTAGCCTGGAAAGTTCAGTTGCCGATGTGCTTTGTCCTTTCCCCAGCCTGACTGAAGTTTAAAGATTCTGAATTAAGTCAGCGTCGGAAGCCACTTCTCCAAAGGAAAAGGAAGAGACAAGGAGAAAGGAGCTGGAAAATAGATTTGATGCCAAAATCCAACGTTTTTTCCCGCTCCTGTAGAACCGATGCAGGAATATGGTGTATCTGTGCTGGCACAGGCTGACGGATACCCCGAGGAAGATGTGGTGTCCAGACTTTTAAGATCATAAACTGTAAGTTTTCTAAGGCTGATAAGAAAAGAAGGGATACAGTCACCATCCAGGGCTGCCTGGTTATCCACAGGCATGGCAGCAACTGCTGGGGACTGGCCTTCCCTCTGCTCTGTGTGACAAACACTGGCTAGAAGGCATGGTCCAGCTGCTGGAATCACCATCCATCTCTCCACCCTTGGGGTTATCAGCAAAGGCACTGGAGGTTGCACATCGAGTTGTCCAGTTCCAATCTCAGAGGCCTCCCTTGCTCTCCTCATTTCCCCTTTTATTACCTAATTCACATTTTGGGAAATTTTTCTCCAGGAGCCTAATGTGTGGGGCCAGGGCTCCCATTTCACAGGGAAGTAAAATTGTTTAAGCTCAGTCCTTTTGGGAAGGACTGTGAGGAAACAAAACTCTTCCCCTTTAATATGAACCAGACACAGGTTCCTTTTCCAGGAAGCATTTGGAAAGGTCCCGAAAGAAAGGGAAGTGTGAGGAGATAAGGGGAATCATGGAATCCCAGAAGGGTTTGGGTTGAGAGAGAACTTAAAGACCATCAAGATTCAATCCATGTGCTCTGAAATCCTCATTATTTGAGATTCCATCCCTCAGAGGGAGATCACACCTTCAGAGAAGGCTCTGTCCAACCTCTCAGCCTTCCTTATCCTGTGCTCACTTCTCTGGAAGTGTTTCAGGCCAGGTTGGATGGGGTTTGGAGCAACCTGGTCTAGTGGAAGGTGTTTGCCCACAGCAGGGGGTTGGAACGAGATGAGCTTTGAAGTCCCTACCAACCCAAACCACTCTGTGATTCCATGACTTCCTGCCAGAGGAGCATTCCCCAAGTCATGTGGACCAGCGGGGACCAGTGGAGTGAAGGGTCTGGGTGTGCCCCCTGAAAAGTGATGCTCAAACTGGTGTCAAACGAAGTCATATTAGGAAGGAGGGAGATTGTTAAGGGATTTGGAGAAGGACACTGAAATTCCAGCACCTAAGTTTTCCACGATCCTTTTCTTGCTCATCTCCATGGCCTCCTGCCGGAGCTGCAGAGCGTGCTGTGCGATCTCCTCGCTGGCCACGTTGGAGGTCATGATGAAGATGGCATCCTTGCAGTCAATGGTCTTCCCCTTCCCATCTGTCAGCCTGCCCTGCAACAGCAGTGACACGGCGTGAGCAGCGTCAGCAGGTGCCACAGGACACGGCCAAAACCCCAGGAAAAAGAACACGGGTCTTGTCTTTCCCCAGAGTGTCCCTCATCCCTGTGGGACTGCCTGGCAAACCACAGCTGCCCAGCACCGCGGTGGCATCACCCCTCAGCCCCCCAGACCGATCCAGGATCTCTTCCAAAGTACCGGTGCTCTTGATTAATAAAATAAAAAAGAGAGGAGAATAAGGAAAAAAGCAGCATCTCCCCAGGCTGTTTCTTTCCTCGATCCATCTCCAGTAGCAGAGATCCAGCACAATGACACAAATCCTTGTCGGGTGCTTGAGATTAACATTTGGGTTATTGCCCTGTCAAGTGCCTGGTACAGGAATTGATTTCACATTGAGCTGCTGCTGCGATGATCTATGCAAGAAAAATGATGTTATTAATTCTTAAAAGAAAAACAAAAAAATCCTCCAAAACCTTCCAGTATGTTGCTCTGGAATTTGGTGGCCTCTGAGAACAGACCAGGACCTTCAAAATCAACCAGAGAGCTGGAGAAGGACTTTGGAAAAGGGCCTGGAGGGACAGGACAAGGGGGAACGGCTTCAAACTGCCAGAGGGCAGGGTTAGATGGGATATTGGGAAGAAATTGTTCCCTGTGAGGGTGGGGAGGCCCTGGCACAGGTTGCCCAGAGAAGCTGTGGCTGCTCCATCCCTGCAAGTGTCCAAGGCCAGGTTGGATGGGGCTTGGAGCAGCCTGGGCTAGTGGGAGGTGTCCCTGCCCGTGGCAGGGGGATAGAACAGGTGAACTTTAAGGCCCCTTCCAACCCAAACCATCCTGTGATTCGATGACTCTCTGACTCCTCCACCCGTCATCCCTCGCACCCCTCACTGTCGCCTTCTGCACGTCCCTCACTCACCCTGAAATGCAGCTTTACCTCATCAAACAGCTGCAGCATGATGGTGAGCACATCTGGGTGGGCTTTGTCCACCTCGTCAAAGAGGACCACAGCATTTGGGCACTGCCTCAGCTTTTTGGTGAGCTGCCCACCCTCTTCATGGCCCACGTAGCCGGGTGGTGAGCCGATGAACTTTGCCACCTGGGAGGAACAGGAGAGAAGAAGGTTGATCCACGGACACTGGGAATGAAGCCCTCCCGGTAGCCTGGCAGGCAGCCACTGCTCTTTGCTGCTGATAAATCAAGTTCTGTATTCTTTGTGACACCTATCGCACCCCAGGTATCCCAAAATCAGCTTAATAAGCAACAATTAAGCAAAATAAAGATTGTGCAATTACACTGCCCAGAACTTGAACCAGTACAATTCAAGGAGCAGGAATGGGCAGGAGGGAAGACACCATTCCTGCTTTGCTATGCAGGGTCTGAGAAACCCTTCTCAGATGTCCAAGACCTGTTTTCATCCCCTTTAGCCTTTTCAAGAGCAAGATTCAAAGGATTATGAGTGGCAGGTGGCTCTGGTGAAGAATCAAAGCTTGGGAAGAGGCCACAAGTAAAATAATTTTCCTATGCCACCACTTCTTGACACGGTGTTTTTTTAAACCAGGTTTAAAAATTTAGAAAGTTATACAGAAGAATATTTCTGACAACAGAAATGTTTTGGCAAAAATGACAATTTTTGACACACAGCTTGGTGCATCTTACAGCAACCCAGGTCTGTGGGTTATCCAGAGTCACAGTATGTTATCACAGCATAATGGAATGGTTTGGGTTGGAAGGGACCTTGAAGCTCATCCAGTTCCAACCCCCTGCCATGTGCAGGGACACCTTCCACTCCCACGTTGCTCCAAGCCCCATCCAACCTGGCCTTTAACAGCCCCAGGGACGAGGCAGTCACAGCTTCTCTGGGCAACCTGTCCCAGTGTTCTACCACTCTCATTACTAGGACCTTGCTGCTTTTTGGGGAGACAGATCCCTCCAAAGGGATTTGGGACATGACCCTGGTGAGATATCCCACCTCTCCTGTAGCACCAGAATTGGGCAGGTGTGATAGGAGGGCTGGGCTTGGCACCACCATCCTGTATTCTGCTGGATTCTCCTCCTTTCCTCCACGGAAGCAGGCTGAGACAGTGATCCTGCACTGGACTTGGCAAGGTTTTGGGGACAAGGGACTTTGGGTGACTGCCTGGGTGTGGGTGGGTGATGAACAGCATGTGGCTGCAGGTTTTCATGCACAAGGTGACCCTGTGGATTCCACAATCTCTTCTCAGCTGCTTTCTCCCCAAGGGCTGACCTCACGTACAGAGCCCACAGCGCTGGACACATCCAGTTGATGCCTTCCCTGCTCCTCAGCGAGCGAGCAGCAGCCTGGTTCGGAAAGTCTCAGGGGGAGCACTGAATTGAGGAGTACCATTCCTGAACCACGACACTCGACTGAAGTTGCTTTCTGCAATTTAATTGCAATTCAGTGCACAACTCAGAGCGACTCCTGTGACTCTGTCATGCTTCCCCTCTGATACTCCAAAATGCCCATTTTTTCTGGATTAAACTCAAAGCTGACCCCCCCCATCCCCGGGCCCATTTACTGACCTCGTGCCTCTCCTGGAACTCTGACATGTCCAGTCTGATGAAACCCTGCAAGAGACTTAAGATGAGATTTGATCAATCTGCTCTCTGCCAGAGCCGGAGCAAAACTGATGGGGCTGAAACTTTCTACACAAAATGGATATTCCTGTGGTTCAGCTTTTTAGAAATCAATCACAAGAAGAATGCAACAACACCCCTCTACAAAAATCCAGTGAAAATCATACAGCTGAGGTGAACTTGGCTTGTGGGTGATCATCTGAAACAAAGAATATTGTTAAAGAATTTACAGCTGCCACCAAAGTTTCCATTTTGCATTTGAAAAGCTGATGATTCACTGCAGGTACTGAATGTCCTGGTCTTGGAGCTGTAATCCAGCTCCTAGAAGAGAGGGAAAGGGAAGGGAAGGGAAAGGAAGAAGAAGGGGAAGGGGAAGGAGAAAGAGAAAGGGAAGGAGAAAGAGAAAGGGAAGGAGAAAGAGAAAGGGAAGGAGAAAGAGAAAGGGAAGGGGAAGGGGGAAAGGGAGAGACCCCTTTCAGGGAAGAAATTTTCCCAATATCCAACCTAAATCTCCCATGGTGCAACTTGAGGCCATTTTCTCTAGTCCTGTCACTTGCTACTTGGGAAAATCACAGAATGCTTTAGCTTGGAAGAGACTGTCAGGACCATCCCATTCCAACCTCCCTGCCAAGAGTAGGGACACCTTCCACTAGACCAGGTGGCACCAAGCCCCATCCAACCTGGCTTGGAACACTTCAATTAATATTGTTCCTGTTACTGCTCATTTCTTGTCTCACTGGTGTTTTCAAATAAGTTGATCTTTGGTCAAGTTGGAATCTCTGCTTTTCGTCTCCCTCTCACTGGAGGGTGTGGGAAAAGGTAAGCACCTGAGTGGGGTTTAATTTCCAGCTGAGTTTAAACCACAACAAATGGAATAGAAAGAATGGAATAGAAAGGAAAGAATAGAAGGGACTGGAACAGAAGATTGGGATGGAATGGAATGGAATGGAATAGGACAGAATGGAATGGAACAGAATAGAATAGAATAGAACAGAATAGAATAGAATGGAAGACTGAAATGGAAGGGAGGGGAACAGAAGATTGGAATGGAATTGATTTGAATGGAATGGAAAAGAATAGAAAGAATGGAATGGAAGATTGCAATGGAATTGGGGAGCTCAACTTCAAGTGCTTTGTGCCTTAAAAACTCAGACAACCGCAAAAGTATCCTCCTGCAAAGCCACCACCTCTGTGAAATAATTCCAACCCATCTTCCCCCAGAACTGTCCACTGGGTAATGAGCTAAATCACTCATCTGGATACCAAACATTTCATCACTTAAAATCCTGAGCAGGAAATCAGTGTCCCATTGCCACAGTCCGTACCAACATGATGTGACAAGTGCTAGAGGTGGGGATGTGGAAAACAGATTTCTAGAATTGTATCCTTCTAACAATTTACAGTCATATTGGTAATAGAGGAAAAAAAAATATGTTCACAACACAGGATGTCAAAATGAGAGCAAGATCCAACAGGGAGCACAAGTATTGTTAGATCCATTTGAATTTTTACCATTTAAATATACTGATGACATAGACAGGGACACTCATGTCCTGGGCTGATCCCACAGCACGGGCAGTAGGGTAAGGTGGGGATTCTGCCCCTCTGCTCTGCTCTGCTCTGGTGAGACCCCACCTGCAGTGCTGCCTCCAGCTCTGGGATCCCAACATCAGAAGGATGTGGAGCTGCTGGAGCAAGTCCAGAAGAGGCCAAAGAGATGCTCCATGACCTTCACGGGTCACTTTCAGCACAGCAGAAGCCCCTTCTCAGGGCAGCAGAGCCAGACAAGGAGCCCCCCCATGAGCTGCCCCTGGCCCTTTACTGACAGCACAGAAGCTGGGATGAGCCATTACCTTTTTGACGTCCTTGTGGATGTACTTGGCCGTTTGCTTGGCCAGCTCTGTTTTACCTGTTCCAGAGATGGAAAGAAAAGATTCACATTAAACCAAGTCTGTCCATCCTCTGTCCTGTCCATCAGCTCTGTTAGCACCAGGGCTGGAACTTCCTGCAACCAATACATTTGTTTTTCTTGGGAAGCAGGTACTGCTGTTTTATCTCTGGGCTCACTCTACTGGGGTTCCTGGCCTCGGCAGGGTGAAGGGGTGCATTAGGAAAGTGGCATCTCTGCCCTGGCTGCTTCAGCTTTAATTCGTTCTCAAAGGATGGGCGCAGAGCTCTTGATTTTTTCCCACAAAAAGATGTGGAGAAAAAGAAAGAAAGAAAGGAAAGAAGGAAGGAAGGAAGGAAGGAAGAAAGAAAGAAAGATGAGAAAGAAAGGAAGGGAAAGAAAGACCCCATGGAAAGCCATTAGAGTGGAAGAGCCAACAATTTACATCCCTGAGCCTTCAGACCTGCTGTAAGCAGGGCAACGAAGTATCAAAAACTTCTATCCTGGTTTTATACAGCTTTATAGCAACTCATTTGGAGTTTATGCTTGGCCTGGCACTGCTCTGCAGCAGGAGCCTGGTCTTGCCTGTGCCCCTTAACCCCCCCAGCACTGGAGCATCGGTACCTTCCCGAGCCCCGCGGGAGGCAGCGGAGGCGGGAGAAGCCCTGAGGTTGTTCCAAATGTCACAGCTCAGTTACTTTAAAGCTGTTTTGCTGGGGATTTTTTTGCCACAACTAAAAGTCATTTGGATCATTTCATGAACTGATCAGCTGTCATGTGGCATTTGATTGTGCTGGAGGACAAATCTTATCGGTGTCAATAAAATCCTGTCGTTCCAAAGCAATCTGTGCCCACAGGAGCAAGACGAGCAGAGATTCAGTTTGCAGGCAGCAAATTTCCTCCATTACCCCACCATTCCCACTGGAATAGAGGGGTTCCCACTGGAAAGCTGTTAACATAACACTTTCAAGCTGCCCCTTTTTGAGACTAGGAGGGTGGACTGTCCCCTGGGATAACTCCGAATGAGGCTGGACCTGGCCGTGTGTGTGCTGGTGTCTGGCTGTGGTCACCCTGTGGGACGATGGGTGACAAGTTGGAAGGATGACAGTGCTTTTAACGGGTATTTCATGCAGACCCTGTGGCCCTGCTGCAGCTCCCACCCCCTCTCCTCGGGGCTCTCCGTCCCCCTCACCACAGCCCAAACGTTACCTATTCCAGATGATCCCAAGAAAAGAAAGACCAGCGGGTGCTCCTCATCATACCAGCCATTTTCCTTCCTCCGAATAGCTGCATTTGAAGACAATGAAAACAAAAAAGAGGGGGGGAGGCATATAAATCAATGCCACAAAGCAAGTGTAATTATCACTAAGTATACACTATGTTTTACTGCTCTCTACCCACTCCCAGTCCTCCCTGCCATTAGTGCTCTCTAATTTGATTAGCCAGCCAAGGCCCCAGAGATACCTAATAAGGTTAGCATGGATTTGGAAAGCTGCCCAGAGCAGATTTCGGATAAAGTTTTCCAGGATGTGCACTCAGCGTTGCCAGGGAGACAGAAGGGAGGGGGGACAAGGATGGATGGATGGACGGAGGGACGGAGAGGCATGCTGCCTCGCCAGCTCCCCAGTGCAACCTTCCTCTGAGAAAAAAAGCAGGTTTGAAGAGGTTTATGGGTTATTCCTGGCATGGAAGAGGAAGGTGGTTGAAGGTCACAAACAGTTTGAACTGGTGCAAGGATTGGGAAAGGACTGGTGATTATCGCTGTGCCTCCCTGGACAGCAGCGTCCAAGTGCATCCTGGGTGACACACCAGTGGAAAATTTTACAGAAGGCAAGAGCCCTGCTTCTCTCCAAAACTCCTGGTCCAACCAGCACAGCCCTTCCTCACAACAGACATAGATCTGCTGTGCAGAGTGGGTGATGGCTCCTACCCCCACGGGTGTCCACAGCTCCCCAAGGTGCTTTTCAGTCCCCCAGAGCAGCCCCAGGCTCTGTAAGAGTGTTCACCAAACCAGCAACATCACTGCACTGGGCTTAGCTGGAGGAGGAGGAACTGCTTTTGAGGCCTAAAGATCAAACCTAATCCTCTGCTGGCTGGATCTGAGCTCTGCAGCAGAGAAGTTCTTGAGCTGGATCAGATCAGTTCCTGGTCCAACGTGAGAGATCAAATGACATCCCAGCCTTTCCGCTTTATCCACAGTATTGAAATTCAGCCTGTATTCCAGCTCTATGGAATGTTGTAAGGTGTTTTATGAGAGAGAACATACACTGTACAGAGTGAGGAATGACAGCAAGGTCCCATGATAGGCACACAGCGCTGCCGGATCCAGCCTGACCCAAGATGTGGCACATTGGGAAGCAGGTCATGAAAAGGGCAAGATGTCCAAAAATGATAATCGACAGGATTTTGAAAGTAGCAGGGCAAAATAGCTGTAGCTTGACCACAGTTTTGGATTAAAGTTCTTGGAATGCTCCTGCAGATGGCCACGGCAAGGCTTGGCCTCTGCTGCCTTTCAGTGGTGTCCATAGCAAAGGCAGGAATAAAGACAAGAAAGAATAAATGCACTTGTCTTTGTGACTATCACCCTCACACCACAGTTCCCTCATCTCCTTCTGGCTGCTACCCTGGGCCCAGCCTCTGTCCCTCAGCCCTGTGTCTCCCTGGAACGAGGCATCAACTGGCTCCACGGGGAGCTGTGGATTTGTTTTCTTCCCAAAGCTGGCAGGAGAGCATGAGAGTAACATTTAAAATTGGGGGATTCTGAAATTCAACCTCAAAGTCAGTCCCTAAAACCCTTTATTTGATGGAGTAGGGGAAAATAAAAGATACCTAAGAAAAGGCATCGTAGGCATGGCATGCCAAGAGGGCAAAGTGACATGGGAAATACCGAACAAATAGTTTGATTTTGCACGTAAAAAGATTTGCACATAAAAATATTTAACCAATACTTTCATTTTGCATATAAAAAGAAGCGGAATGATACAGCCTACAGGTGGATCTGCCAGCAGGGGCATGCTGGGAAGATGTTAAACAGCAGCAGCTCCAGTGAGATACTCCAGCAGCTGGGCTGTATGGCTGGGTGGAGAAGCCTCATGGGAATTAGGAGCTGCAAAACCTGCATGAAAACAAGCTCCTCGGAGCCCATGTTTGTATTCCAGGAGACCCAGGCAGGGTGGGAGCCGACAGATCCAGTGAGGATTAGGAAAACAAGAGCAAAGCCTCACTGCAAGAACAAATCAATGAGCTGAGGTTAAGTAGGAGGGGTGTGAGGAGTGACCTGACTACAGTCATTAAGGATCATCACACGAAGGCACCCAACTCGCTCAGCTACAGAGAAAATTAAGGTGCTCCAGGGCCTGGAGTGAGAGGATCAAACTAGAAATAAAGCAGAACAGTTTTAATAATGAGGGTGATTAACAACTGCAGCCACTTAGGAAGAGAGTGGGACTGAATCCCTAATCCCTGCCGAGTCTGCAGGGAAAACCAGGAGGACTTCTCAAAAGGTAGTGGTAGCTCAGTATGAAGGTGAAGGTTTGCATTGTTGCCCAAATAGCCAAAAAAGCCCAAATTAACCTTAAATCCAGGGCATGTAGGGATTTTAAAGACCATCAGTTCCAACTCCCATGGAAATGGGACTGAGCACTAGGATTGTGCATTTAGTGGACCCCAGTGCTGTGAGGATTTGCCATTCCATGCCCGGACACAATCAGATGCATTTTACCCATCCCCTTGGCCACGCTAATGAGTCCTGACTCCTGTCAAGGCTTCATTAGCTGGGCACAGAGCCAGAGGCAGCACAGGCCAGTGCCTGGCTCCATCTCACCCTGCCCAGGCACCTCAGCACGACAGACCAGCCTGGCTGCAGCCAGTGATGTGGTTCTGTCTGAAATCCTGGGCAAAGCCTGGTGGGAATCCCGCCCTGCCCTCCAGCTGCTCACTGGCCATGTCACCCCCCAGAACAGCCACCCCAGGAGGACAAAGAGGAGGAAATGCTCTGCCACTGGCAGGGGGGTACCGAGGAGGGTCTGTGCTTCATCCCTCTGTGTGCCCTTCCCAGTGCTGCATGTGCTCCTTCCCAGCCCTTTATGGCAGGGAACAGGAGGTCAAACCTCGGGGTGGGGATATTTTATAAAAATTGATAGGGAATAACACGTTCGCTGATAATTCCTGCAGCCACCTCAGCTAAGATAATAACAGTAATAAAGGTAATAAACTTCTGCTTCAGGGCATGGAGTGACCACTCAAGGGGTCAGCACGTTTGGGGTCCGAAGTCAGCAGGGTTAAGTGCTGCCTTCTTTCCCTCTCCTCTGCAGCAGGATACCAGAGTTTATGGATAAATGCTCAGAGCAACTCCAGGGATATAAAGCACCCCATAAAAACCTACCATAAAGTTAGAGCTTGAGATTCAGCATGTGATCCCTATTGAAAGGTGCCGAGCATTGTTTTTAGAAAGAAATTCTTCCCTGGGAGGGTGGGGAGGCCCTGGCACAGGTTGCCCAGAGAAGCTGTGGCTGCCCCATCCCTGGAAGTGTCCAAGGCCAGGTTGGACAGGGCCTGGAGCAGCCTGGGCTAGTGGAAGGTGTCCCTGCCCATGGCAGGGGGGGTGGAATGGGATGAACTTTATGGTCTCTCCGACCCTAAACCATTCCATGATCACCAGTCAGCAGGTTAGTCAGATCAACAGAGTGATGAGGTGTTGACCCTTTTCTACAAGCAGATTTAAAATGATGAGCTATTCCAGCACACAGGACTCTTGAGGTCTGGAAGAGCTGAAAAACTCTGGATGTCCCCATGGAAGGGACCACCACTCCTCAGGTCCTGCTGCCACGGCTGGAGGAGGCTCTCCCAGGCTGGCCACTGTGGAGTTCAGCAAGAGGAACAAAGGTCTCATCCCAGGCCAGAGCAGAACATCAGTGCCAGTTCCAAGAACGAAAACCTCAGCTAGGTAAGCCACAGGAACACTCCTCTCCTTGGAGTCTGCACTCCCAAAGCAGCTGCTGGCCACGCTGACTGGTCTTTATTGTCACCCACACAGGAAATCCACGCTCTGCCTCTGGGAAAGCTGTCCCCTTCCTTCCTCCCGGCAGGAATAAATAAATAATTAAATAAATACCGGGAGGGAGGTCACACTGATGTGCTGAAATCTCATTAAGACATTCGGCCCCAATGTCCAAGACAAGAGGCTGATGATGATGACGCTGGGGCCTTCTTCTCTGGAGCTGTTCCTGGCGTGGCTGCCGTGCTCTCGCTTTATTTTGTCCATCTGTAACGGTGTGACTGCAGCCCTGTGTCTCCGAGAGGCCCTTCAGCCCGCTATTGAGCTGATAAATTCACTGTATTACTTTACACAAATCAATACCCCAGCAGTTATCAGCACTTGATGTGACCGAAATTGGTTTCAGCCAATTTGTGAGTGTAATAAATGTCCATTTATCAAATCAATTCATTCCGTGGGGCTCCTCGGCCTGTCCGGGCTCGGGGTACCACGGGGTGAAGGCTCCGGGGCCAAACCCGCCGTGGGATCGTCGCCTCCATCCAGGCTCTTCCCTGCTGCTCCGGGGTCCACAGCATTCCCAAGGAAGCACTCTTCCAGCCCTGCTGCGGGCGGCCCAGGGATGTGGGACCCCAAACTAGACCAAAGCTGTGTCCTTGCAAAGTTTGACCTGACCTGCAGGCAGCAATGCACACTGAAAAACAGCCCTCATAAATGATGCTATGTTGTCCAAAACAACACAGGTTTCCCTTGGAGCACAGCAGGGTTATATTCCTGCTCACCTATTTTCCTACAGCTTTGAAATGTTGACTCACTCAACATTATAGCTGCTCAAAATTGTTTATCATTAAAAAGCAGATTTTTCTGCACTACCCTTTCTTCAAAAATCCCTACAAAATAAACAACATTTTTCCTTCCCTCCTCCTTATTCAACTTCAGGAAGAGCTGGAACAGACTGTTTCAATCCTAAAGGTTTATTCCCCCTGAAAGTGGGAAATGGTGGGTTTGAACTCCTCCACCTCTAAGTGAGCACTGACTGCAAACATGGTGTCTCCATATCAGAGGTATTCTTTCCCTAGCATAATATTTAGGATATTAGACCCTCCAAAAATACACACATACATACTTGGAAAAAATGCCTCCTTTGGTTTATAACCTCAGAGAGGAGATGCTGCTGATCCCTCCTGCCCTTGCATCTTCCAGTGAAAAGGCAAATGAGCCCAACCAGATCCAGAGCACAGTCACTTATGGAAGTGCCTGGAAACACAATCCCAAGCCTTTTAGCTGCTCATTTGCATGGACTGGTCGGAGCATCCCAGCAGCTCCTGGGATGGCAGCAGCAACCTGCCTGTTTCTGACGTCAGGAGATGGAATACTTAATTCTGTTAATTTGTTCTGGGGATTTTGTTAAGATGAACCACACACCTACACCCGCTGAGGGGGGTGACCGAGCTGCCTCCCACCATCACCCAGTCAGGCACTTGGAGGAACCCTGTGTCCTTGGAGACGCCCAGTAACCATCGGTTAACCACCATCCACCTTCTCCCAGGCCTGTCCTGCTGCACACAGCAGGAAAGAGTGCTGCAGGGCTTGGATCTATCCCACAGAGAAAACAGGGAAGGGTTTTCCCTCTGTAGCAGCCATGTCAAGCTGTCAGGACCGTGGCTGCGGTAAGCTTCCCACCTGTGTTCCCAGTGCATCCCCCTGCACGATGCTGGGATAACAGCTGGACTTGACGATCTTAGAGGGCTTTTCCAACCTAAATGATTCCATAATTCTGTGATTCCATTCTATCCCCACTGCCCCAGACCTGCGCTGCTAACCCCAGAGCGCACGTTCCCTTTGTATTCCTGGCTAAGCTCCTCTGGAGACTGTTTGGATCATGCACCGAGTGACGGATTAAATCCAATTATTCAATTAAGGCAGCAGTTATAAATTAAACATATCAGCCAGGCGCGGTGGATCCGAGGATGTGGCGTGTGGCAGGTCTGCTCGCCAGCAAACAGCAGTGGCAAGGGCAGAGCGGAGGGATGGAGGGTCTACAAAGTGGCAGGAAAACCAGCTGAGAAGAAAATAAGTAACAAAAATAGCGAGGAAGCGCTTGAGAGAAAGAGTCCTGTCTCGAAATTCATCCTTCTGGAAAGAAAATTACAAAAACAGGGCAGAAGGGAAGGGGGGAGGAGGGGGCAGAGAGTCTCCCGCTACCTTTTGGTCCGATATCCCGAGGCTGCGGGGGTATCAAGCACATTCCCTATAATTCAATAAGAAAAACCTCCATAAAGGAAGGGACGTTAATGCACAGAAACACCACCTGTGTCAGGAACAGGCACTGCCCATTAATCACAGCTCCCCAATTAGCTGGGGATGCTGCCCTCAGGCACAGCCGCTCTCTGAACACACAGGGTGGCTGTTGTCTTTGCCGGAGCACAGGCTCCTTCCCACCTCCTTCCCGGCTCCTTCCTGGCTCCCAGCTCACAACGGGCTCCTCTTTGTTAACTCAAGGCAATGGGTTTGTGTTTCTGACAGCATGTTCCTTGTGCTTCTGCCCTGGCCTCAACAGCTCTTACTTTGCTGTCCTGTTTTCAGGCATTAACTGGGATGCACAGATGACTCAGGAATTACTGACAGGATTTGTTTGGCCTGGGACTGGCAAAACAAACCCAGCCCAGCCTGCTGGAGCCTTGATTTTATGGGATCACAGAATGGTTTGGGTTGGGAGGGAGCTTTAAGCTCATCCAGTTCCAGCTCCCTGCCATGGACAGGGACACCTTCCACTAGCCCAGGTTGCTCCAAGCCCTGTTCAACCTGGCTTTGAACACTTCCAGGGATGGGGAAGCCACTGTGAGTCCCCCCCCAACCTTGGGGACCTGCCCGGAGGCAACCTCAGATCATGGCTTTGGGGAACAGCTCGTCTCCCCTGTGGAGCTGGTGTGGGAGGGCAGAGCAGGTGGCATGTGGAGGGTCCTACCTGCCCCCACCGTGGCTATGGCGCTCTCCTGACCGATGATGTGCTCTTTGAGCCGCTGCTCCAGCGGGAACCTTCGCCGTTCCTCTATCTCCCTCCTGCGCTGCTCCTCCTGGAACTGTGGAGGGAAGAAAACATAGGGATCAGAGGCTGTATGGAGCACTGGGTCAGCACACAGTTTCCCCACCCCAGGGCGTCAGAGCCCTGCACAGAGACATTCCATGTCTCCGAGCCGGAGCTCCACTCCCAGCGCAGGGGAGCAGCATCCCAGGGCAGATGCAGCTCGGTCTGGAAGCACCAGCCCAAGAGTGAGGAAATTTCTGGATCTGCTGGGGATGGAGGCTGGGGTGAGTGGGAACGGGGATCCCACTCTGCAGCTGATGGGAAACCAGACCCTGTTCTGCCTCTGTACTAGTGTCACGGAGGGAACAACAGCACTGCTCATCAGCTCTTAACCATTAGGAGCTGCTTATTTTGGGAAATAAAGCCATGACTATTCTACCTAGATGGGTTTTTCCCACTCCACACATCTCTTGTTCAAAGACTCCAACCAGATCCTGCTGGGATGGCAGAGTGTCAGTGTGCCTTGCTGGGGACACCAGACACTGCTGCTTTGCAGACAAACCCATGGCAGCATGCAGGACAGCCCCGGAAAAAGCTCCTTCCTCGGGACATTGGCTTCCTTCCACCTCTAGCTCACAAGGAAGCTGAGCCCTTCAGAGCTCTCTCATGGAGAGACCTACGGATTGCTACCACCCAGAAGCTTCCATTTTCTGGAGCTGAAGGCTGAGCGTGTGTAGAGCAGCTTACAGAGACACCGGGCACGAGCACATCTCGGAGATGCTCGGGGACAGGATACTGGCAGAATCTCCAAGTGGGAGCAGGTCTTATGACGCAGGGAGCTTCCAGAGGCAAGAGGACAAACCCAGTCCTGCTGCATCCCCAGCAGTGCAGGCAGTAAGGTGAGGGGGCAGATTCTGCCCCTCTGCTTTGCTCAGGTGAGACCCCACCTGCAGTGCTGCCTCCAGCTCTGGAGATCCCAACACCAGAAGGACGTGGAGCTGCTCAAACGAGTCCAGAGGGGACCACAGAGATGGGACCTGCTGCCCACACTGCAGGGGATCAACCCAGGGCATGGGGGGTTTCTGGGCTTCCAGCACATGTTGTTTTAAGGAAGAAAAGTTGAGAATAAAATACTTGAACTCTTTAGGAGCAGGAGGGGGAGAGTTGTCTGCTGGGTAAATGCTCTCTGGAGCCCAGTGCCGGTGAGGAAACCTGCCCCAAACAGTTTGAAACTTGCCTTGGTTTTTATGCTTAACTAATAGCTGGAAGAGAGAAAGGAAATATATCTCTGGAGCTGTTCCCGAGGAAGATGATTGTACTTGTATATAAACCACCAGACAGCCAAGGCAGCCCGTGATGAATACTGAGCTGGGGGGGATCTGGTGCTCCCGGGGTTTCATCCTCCCCGGCAGCCGCGTTCCACCGAGAGTCTTTGAGAATTTATTGCTCATTTTAATCACTGCTAGAGAATGAATAGGCAGAACTATTACGGGATGGACACGTCCCATAGATTTTATTTACATATCCTTGTGACAGAATAACAAGGAGTTTTCATATGTATTTTTAATTTATTTTGATTTCCTTTATTCTGTAAAAAAAACCCCAGAACTCTGTGTGTGCTTTTCCTGGGCTTAGAGCACACTTGCCTGGTGTTGAGGGCTCTTGAGCTAGTTCCCAGTGCTAAACAGTCTGGAGAAATTTAAATATGCTCTCATGTATCCAGGGCTAAAAGGGAGAGAGAAGCCCTCTGTCATTGGAGGGGAAGCAGCCCCAGGACTGAGCTTGGTTCTTACAAGTCTGTCTTTGCCATTCAGGTCCTCTTTACCTCTGTCAGACCCATCTGGTATCCTCCCCTGTCTCCAACTGTGTTTGCTGAAGGATTTTTAAGGAATATTTCAGCCAGAATGAGCACATAGTTGCCCTCTCCTTGGCCCCCTTCTGGAAGCAGTGGTGTGAGACCTCCTAACCTGGAGCTGGTGTCCACTTCATCCCACCAACAGGATGGACCTTTCCAAGAAAACAAGCATCCACCTGTGTCTCGCTTCTTTTTCCATCCTGAACATCATGAGGTTGCTGGTTTAAACACATTTTATGACAAAAATGTCTCTTTTGGTTGTTTGCAAAGTGGCTGTTGGTTAATCTGCACATAGCCCTCTATGTGGAGTTGGGGGAAGTGAAATCTCATTTTAACCTTTCTTTAAACCCACAAGTTTGCCTTAGACTGGTGCTCATGAACACCTGGATCCCAGGCCACAAATCTAAGGATTGGCAGCCCTGGTTGTCTGACCAGGAATTTCAGAAAATACAGTAAAAACAGGCCCTGGATTTTACTGCATTTTGGCCAAGGGGTTACAGAGTAGTATGGGATTAGTGGACCTGGGTAGGTCACTGGTGAGTGAGAAATGGAAACCTGGAAGAGAAAGGCATAGCCACGGACACAGCTAAAATACTTCAGAAGGGGTTTTTTTCTTTATACATCATGTTGTTAATTTTTACAGACCTCTTTTGGAAAAGGATGGACCTCTAGGGGTGCTAAGGTGCTCCTCCATCACTTGCACCATAAAATCATACAATGATTTGGGTGGGAAAAGACCTTTCACATTATCAAGTCAAAGTGCTCACCCAGCACTGCCAAGGCCACCACTGACCCATGTCCCCAAGGGCCACATCCCCACAACTGTTATATACATCTTCTTTAAACTGTTCTTGTAGTGGGAAAGGAACCCAAATTGGCTGGAGTCTCAGGCTCACCTTCGCCTCTGACGCTCTCAGAAGGTTCATGACCTCCCCTTCACGGGCGTAATCCAGGGGGGTGTGTCCCATTTCATTCTTCTGCAGGGGGCTGGCACCTGATGGCACAAGAAATGAATAAGATCAGGGGCTCAGAGTTCAGTCTTGGGGCAGAAGGAGCAGGAAGCACATCCTGCCCGTTTCCGCCCCTAACCTTTGCTCTGGAGGGTGTCTGGATCAGAAAGGGACAATGTACAACCAGTGGTTACAAGCACGGGCGTCCGGGGAGGAAGAAAAGGGATTGTCACTGCTAACAATTGGCTTGCCAGGGGGAATGAGAGAGCACATGGTCACCAGAAGGAAATACAGTCTCACAAAAGCACCCACTCCCAGTCCTGTGAGAGCCACCCGGGACCGTTACGGCTCCAATTGGACACGCTGCCCATGCAAGCTGGAGCTGAAGCTGGAGCCTGTGGACCAGCTGCCCCTCCGAGCCCCAGGAGCACTTCTAGGGGGAAATCATGCCCTTCTTCAGAGTTTCATTAATAAAAAAAAGTCAAAAACCCCCAAAGACTGAGGTTGGATGGGCATCCCACAGAAACACACTTGCATGGAGAGAGCTCCCCATCCCAGATAACGTGGACTGTGGCAGAGCACTCATTGCCAAACTGGTCCCGGTTGCATAAGGAGGGAATCTCGATGAGATCAGGAGAGGGGGGTACTGTGGAATAGCTAGAGGGGCAAGCAAAGTCTTGGGACTCATCTCTGACTCTCAGCATCTCACGAGTTTTCTCTAAGGCAGAAGCTCAGCACTACACACTCCGTGATCCCATGACAGCTCCTAACATCAAGGGTTATGAGAATGAACTTTCAAATCAGCCTCAAACCCCCCAAACCAGTGCAGGAACTGATCATCCCACCAGTCATCAAGCCTTGGGAAACAGCCTGGTGGGGGAAGAGACCATAACTGTGCTCAGCAGGTCCGGGATGTCTTCCACCCCAATCCTTCCACTGCAATCCTGTGCAATTCACTCCTCCTTGCGCAGGGAGATTGGCCCACATGACCCCACTGGCAGTCCCTTCCAACCTGAACCATACTCTGATCCTGCTGGAACCACGGGAGCAAGCTGAGTACCTTGGTACAGGCAAACCAAGCTGCTCCTGTGCCTTGGGAGGGTGTAGAGCACCAGGAGAGCTCAATATCAGCGAGCAGCAACCAGAACAGATGAACAAGTGAGGGGAGTCAGTGGGAGCGGAGCTGCAGAGATTAGCCATTCCTAGGCATTGGCACCAGGGATCTATATTTGCTTACAGAATGAAAAATGTGCTCCATAAACATTCGACACAGAGTAATTTCTATGGCAAGCCTTGTCTTCCCAAATAAAGAATATGATTGAGACAGGTGAGATTGTAATAAACCCCACTGCCGGGGCCGTCCACTCAATATCCGTTAAAGAGACAGTGCTCCCCTGATCCTCCCCCTCCCCAAAACCCACCCAGGTCTGTGCAGCGAGCAGGGGGCACGCTCCTGGCTGCTCCAAATTATGACATCCTTGAGGCTAGGCCTGCTCTAGTTTGCGATGGAGGGTTTGTTTGGCTTTCCCCTGGATCTATCAATAATGGCTCTCCAATATTGGCCTAATCCCCCTGTTAATGGCTTTGACGACTTGACTAATTGCTGCAATAATTGATAGAACCCGACTCCTATAACTGGTCGATTCCAACCTCGAGTACCGGCAGCAATAAAATATTATGCTGCCATAAATAACAGTGTCACTTGGCTTGCTAATAGAAGGTAAGAGTGGCCACCAGTCCATTGGCGCCCCGGCTGACCCCTCTCCCCTATCCCCACCTCCTCCCTTGCCCTCTCCCACCCTGTGGCCGGCTGCAGCAGCGGCTGAGGGGACGCCAACCTTCCGAGACTTAATAGAAGGCAATTTGTCACCTCCCACTCGCTGTCTGTGGCTGGAGATGGACACCTGGGCAGCACCTCGGGCTGTGCGAGCCCGTCGCCTCCTCCCACCCCTCCCTGCTCATATTAGGAGGCCCTGGCTGATAATATTTGATAAATAGCGTGGGGGTTCCCTCTCTGCACCCGCCCGGCGCTGCCACGCTGCAGCAGCTGCAGAAGGTCACTCATTGGGGAAATATGTTCCTGTCAGCAGGATCGAAAAAAGTTTAGTGGAGTGACAGGCCTCAATTTTTCAAATTTTATTAACTCCATCCTCTTAACAATTTGTCTTGAATTCCTTCAGATTCTGGATAACTGTCAATAGAGCTGGCGATGCAGCGGGCGCTGGTACCTGGGTCCTCTGCTGCTGTCGTGATGGGGGGGTGACCAGAGGAGGGAGAGGTGGCAGGAGAAAAAGGAGGATGCCAAGGGCTCACAGAGGACTTGGAGGAGCATCCCAGCAATGCTCCCTGTGTCCTCAGCAGCCCGGGGACCCTGTTCCTGTCTCTCCATCCCGCCAGGGTAGAAGAGCAGCAGGTCAGAGCCTACTGCAGCCAGAACAAGGCTCACACTGCAGACAGACAGGATGGGGCACACAGTGGCATTCAGATATCATCATATGGACAAGCAGAGTGACACTGCTCCAAGAACAGACAGAGCATGGCTTGGGAAGGCCCTGGGCACCGGGACAAGGAGTCTTGAGGACCTTGTTTCGCAGTACAACCAGATATTGTGAGAGCTCCTGCTCCTCAGCACGCCAGGATGATATCCATCATCCTTTCTCCATATACCCACACATGTGCAGAGCTCCTAAGTTCATGCCAAACATGATGTCACTGTCACGTTTGTCCCCAGAAATATTTTGAGAGGGATTTATTTGCTCCCCTGCCCTAAGGGGAAACTATTCCTAAGCGCTCTGACACAGACAGAAATGTGCTGCTACTTGGACTCTTATTGCTCTCACCACGGTGGGATGCTGGATGCCTCGATGCTGGGATATGATTGGTTTCTAAATCCCAGTCTCATAGGATTTTAATTACTGGTCTGGTGTGGCGGGGAGTGGAACTGGCTGCGGTCGGCCGGAGGGTCGATACTCGGGCCCAGAACATATTGAGCCTCGGCGCTCGCAGACTCTATTGCACTATTTAATCATCTTTTGCAAAATTTACAGTGCAACAGAAGGAATCAATACGGAATTTATCACATTCCCTTGTAAATATGAGCATGGAGAGGGAGAGTGGATGTCAGGCACTCTGGCACGACAGCTGGCCTGGGCAGCAAACGTCTGGGAGCAAACCTCCAGGACAGACCACTCAGGGCAGCTACCACGCCTGTGACTCCCCAAAAACCAGCCCAGCCAGCTGCTGGGACTTGCATTCCCAGGGACAGCTGCAGCCACAGCGGCTGCATTTGTGTGCTGTGACCTGCTTGGAAGTGAAACGTTTTCCTAGCTGCTCTAAAGGCAAAATGGGAGGAAGCCACCCAGGTTGTGCAGAGCCTCACTCTGCACCGTGTGGTTTGCAGAGCCTGAGTCACAGAGTCATAGAATAGAATCAAGGAATTGTTTGGGTTGGAAAAGCCCTCTGAGAACATCGAGTCCAACCATTCCCCCAGCACTGCCAAGGCCACCACTAACCCATGTCCCCAAGTGACACATGCACATGTTTGTTATACCCCTCCAGGGATGGGGACTCGCCCACTGCCCTGGGCAGCTGTGCCAGGGCAGGACAACCCTTTCAGGGAAGAAATTTTCCCAATATCCAACCTAAACTGTCTGTGGCACAGCTTGAGGCTGTTTCCTCTTGTCTTGTCCCTGGTTGCCTGGGAGCAGAACCTGACCTCCACCTGGCTACATCCTCCTGTCAGGCAGCTGTAAGGAAAGAGGAGTTCTGCCCTGGGCTCCTGCTCAATCCAGGAGTGCAGCAAAACCGTGATGTCACCTTCTCAGGATGTGTTAAAACCAGTAACCGGCTGCTGGGGACCCGGGAGCCCGTTGTTCCCTAGGGATATCCTTTACCCTCCCTCTGGAAGGATGGACCCTTTCCACCTGGGATGCAACTGAAAACGCTCCAAGACACGTTATGCTGAACTCAAAACTGAAAAAGACAGCATTAATTAGAACCTGTTTTTTCCAGAGAACACCGAGAGCACTTTCGCTTTCTGATGTCCAAAGCCCACCCCCTGCAACACTGGCTCTGTAATTCGTTTACCACCACTCATCCTACTCACAAGATCTGCAATTACACTGGACTGAGAGGAGTGTGCAGCATCACCAGCAAATGCACTGGGCTAAATTTACCAGCAAATACAGTCCAGGATTATTATAACCTGGATTATATTATTATAACCTGGATTATTATATATAGATTATTATAACTGGGTTATTGCTGCTTCAGCTAGTAAGTTTTCACAAATATATGTTCTGTCCTTCCTCTCTCTCTTTCCCCTCTCATTAGAGATGAGGGGCTCCAAGAGAGCTGAAGTGAGCCTTTGGACAAGGGCATGGACTTACAAGGCAAGGGGGAATGGCTTCCCACTGACAGAGGGCAGTGTTAGATTGAATAATGAGAAGAAATTCTTCCCTGGGAGGGTGGGGAGGCCCTGGCACAGGTTGCCCAGAGAAGCTGTGGCTGCCCCATCCCTGAATGTGTTCAAGGCCACGTTGGACAGGGCCTGGAGCACCCTGGGCTAGTGGAAGGTGTCCCTGCCCGGGGCAGGGGGATGGAATTAGATGAGCTTTAAGGCCCCTTCCAGCCCTGTGAATTTGTGATTCCACTGAGGGTGTATTGCAGGAGGCATTTCCTGTGCATTAACAGCCTGGTCAGCCTGTGTGCTGGCTCTAGGAGGAGCTGGAAGCAAAGGGGATGATTTCTGATGATGGGAAGTAGAACCCAGGGCAGTCAGGGATGCCGAGAGCACTGGGGAGAACGGAGCACATATGGAGCCTGCTCAGGTTTGGCAGGAGGGGATGTGTCTGTTTCTGCTGTGGGATAGAGAGGGGAGGTCCCGACAAAAGGCATGGGTCAGTCTCTGAAGGAGGGAACTGCTCTACTACAAGGCAAGGATACGAAATGCAAGCCCCCACCCACCCATGTGCAGCAGCAGAGTAGTGCACTGCCACACAACGGTGTGAAAACAGCACTTCCACCCGTCAGCAGGTGACAGCTCAGCCAAGCCCTTGCTGCACGGACACACACACCAAACACACTGTGGAAAAGCACTTGGAAAAGCAATTTGAGATCCAAGAAAAATGACAGCTGAGCTGCTAAGCACCAGGGAAACCCTGTTTCTACACTTGTTGCTGTGCCCAGTTTCTCGGAGGCGTACAGGAGGAAGTGCTCACAGTTCCTGCAGCATCCTCTCCTGTGCTTTGTTTAGTGTAACTAATTTACTGAAAGGTTACCACAGCTCATGGCAGCACAAGCCGGTGAAAGGTGAACGGCATCCCATGCTGGGAGGAGGGTCATGTACCTGCAGGGTAAACCCCTCAGCAGCAGCAGTGCTGTCCCTAGGTCTAAATCACAGAATCACGGGATTGTTTGGGCTGAAGGGACCTTAAAGCCCATCTCACTCCACATCCTCTGTCATGGGCAGGGACACCTGCCACTAGCCCGGGTTCCTCCAAGCCCTGTCCAACCTGACTTTGAACATTTCCAGGGATGGGGCAGCCACAGCTTCTCTGGGCAACCTGTGTCAGGGCCTCCCCACCCTCACAGGGAAGAATTCCTTCCCAGTATCCCACCTAACCCTGCCCTCTGGTATTGGGAAGCCATTCCCCCTTGTCCTGTCCCTCCAGGCCCTTGTCCCCAGTCCCTCTCCAGCTCTCTTGGAGCCCCTTCAGGCACTGGAAGGGGCTTTAAGATCTCCCTGGAGCCTCCTCCAGGTGAACACCCCGAGCTCTCTCAGCCTGCCCCAGAGCAGAGGGTCTCCAGCCCTCAGAGCATCTCCATGGTTCTGGTCTGTTCTGGACCCACGAATCAGTGCCTGTCTGAGCTCCTCCGGCTCCCTGCATTTCAGCAACAGGTTCTGGAGCAGAACCAGATGTAGAAAGGTGGTTGATGGTGGCTTGGCTTCATAGCAGGGTTACCCCACTGCCAGCAGAAAGCAGTATCTTTTAATGCTGGCTATTTCATTTAAATACTGACATAATAAAAGCTCCCTCTAAAATGAGGAGACTCCTGTCACCAGCGAGCTGGCGACCCTGCCTGCCTTCCTCCAAGCCAAACACAAAGCCCCTGGAATCGATCGTGCCTGCAGTAGCAACTGGTGCACTCCGTGGCTGTGAGTGCCCACCCACCCCTTCCCTAAACACCGATATTTATGGTGTCACCTCAGGTCAGGGGACTGTGAAATGTCACCAACAACTGCCCGAAAGGACAACAGAGCCGCCACTTCGTCTCGCGGTCTGCTGGGCACACACATGCTGACCACAGGGCAGTAAGGTCCTGGAGGGGTCAAGCGAGTCACTGAACGGGCCACAAAAGGCCAGGGACCTGGGGTGAGGGGCAAGTGCATGGGGGCTTCCCTTAAAAAACAACAGCGGGGCGGGGGGAGATGGGAGCAGAGAGGGGCTGGGCGGTTAATGGCTTTGGCCCGAGGGCAGGGCACCGGGAGGGAAGTGTGAGGGAGAGTAAATGGAGAGTTAGTAAAAGGCAGGTGTAGAGAGGGAGCAAGAGGAGCCTGTTCCATGTCAGCAACCAGGAGCCATCCTGTGCATGAGTGTCAATGGCAGCACAGGGACATTACCCTCACAAAGGGCTGAGCCGTGTTCGATCTCCACACCGAGACCCTCGGCCGTGTATTCATCCCAGATTACACTGACAAGGAGGCAGGGATACCCCGCTTTGTTATCCCACGGAACTGGGAGGAGGGCAACACCCCCAGTCGATGCCATGAAATCCTCATGTCACGTGCCCATTGGGAACTCCAGCATCCAAAACTTGCTGAAAGGGCAGGGAAGGGTCCGCTGTCAGCCCAGCAGCTCAGAGTCCACCTGACAGAAAGGGAGGCTTATTACATTTAGCAAATAATCCTCATAAATCCTCATCCTAATCATGACTGCAACGGGTAAGTGGGTATTGTAGATTGTGAACCAGGATTAATCCGAGGAATGCTGTAAACTCAGCCCCAGGATCCTACCAGGGCTCCATCACTGGATGGAGATTCCCACTGGTGGATTGCTGTCCCCAGGATCTAAGCACCAGGACATGCTCATGTCTCTACAAGATGAGGATTTCCACTTGGAAACAAACCCTTAGTGTAGACTCTTGAACCTGATCCAGAAGGATTTCCATGGGGCTAGATTAAGAATGGAACAGTGATGAGTGACCATTACATTTTCTGGCTAAATTCTGAGTTTTCACTTTGATTTTAAACAATCCCTCCAGCTGTACCCAAACAAACACAGCCTCACAGACTGTTAAATGCTTTTTTTTCCAAGATTCAAGTGAGTTCTTTCGAGCTGAGATACTTTGCCACAAACAAAGAACTCTCTGTGAGCACTGGGCACAGAAGGGAACATTCACAGGGATGGCAGTGGCTCCAGGACAGACACAGAGACAGCTCTGGAACAAAAAGAACAGTCCTCTCTGTGAAGTGAGGCTTGGATTGGAATAGCACTTGGGGAGCTGAGCAGGGCACAGCTGGAGAAATAAGCTGGACTTACTCCTTGCATTGATTCATTCAGGATGGAGAAATTTTTTAGTGCCACCTTCACTTACTTCCACCCCTATTTTACCTGTACTTACTATAACCAAGGAGCTGCCTTGGTACTTTCAATGAACTGGTAATACACACGTTGTGCAAGGAGACTTTCCAAGGCAGAAATGAGGAGCTATTTTTGTAGAAGATGTTATTCCAAGTGATTCTGCCCCTCTGTTCTGCTCTGGTCAGACCCCACCTGCAGAGCTGCCTCCAGCTCTGGGGCACCAACATCAGAAGGATGTGGAGCTGCTGGAGCAAGTCCAGAGGAGGCCATGGAGATTCTCGGGGGGGCTGGAGCCCCTCTGCTCTGGAGCCAGGCTGGGAGAGCGGGGGGGGTTCAGCCCAAACCATTCTGTGATTCTATGATTCACGCCATGCCACATGGGAAACACTCCCCAGCCTCAAGAACCACAGACTCTCTGCACAGATCTGTTCCCAGCACTGCCAGGACATGGACTTTTCCAGCCCTTCAACCCCACTGCCACTCTCTGTAACACCCCAGAGCCCCCTGCACTCCCCAGGCCTGCACATTCACAACCCCCTGCTCCAGCAGGTAAAGCCCACTCCACTCCACTCCTCCCGTGGGCACCTCTGCCCACAACTGTGGGATCCCAGGGGTCTTGTCAGAGCAGTTCCTTCTGACTGCCAGTGCCCAGGCCAAGCAACAGCCGAACAGGTGCCACTGGCCTGTGCCACAGACGTGCAGTGAGTCTGATGCTCTGGGACCCTGCTGGGTTCCGTGTTCATGCAGTGCCTACACGTGCTGGGAACATGGAAGGGCTCTTCCATGTCAGACAAATGCTCTGGATGCCACATGGGCCAATGTTTTCATCTGAACGTTTCCCAGCCGCCACGTCCACGCACTCCCACAGCTTCCAGAGCAGCTGCCTGCTTTTCCATCTCCCTTCCCTGCAAGCATCCCTGAGGAACCCTGCCTTTGCAATAGGTTTTCTTTCAGTGGCTTTGTTTTTGGGTTAATTTATGGCCAGGAGCTGGGGTTCTGGTATCTGGCAGGCTCCCAGAGAAACCCTGACCTGGAGTTCAGTGCTACCCAACCTCAGCCTTTCACTCCTATTTTTCTATTTCTACTCTTTGTGAAAGATAACAAGCATATAATACAGATGAGTATCAAGGTTCAATGTTCCCACAATTACTTTTTCTTATCCCTTCTGGGGATGTTTAGCCATCACAGATGCTACTTTCCATTATCTTTTTAGTTGCTTTCTTAAGGAATGAGCCTTATGTGAGCATGTCATACCATTATCCACCCAGAATTAACTCCTGAGATGCCCACACCATGCAGATGACAACACTCCTCGGATTTTTGCAAAAATCAGCATCTGGCCAGCCAGACTCCAGGGAGCCTGTCTCTGGCAGGGCCAGGCTGGGGCTGTGGCCACTTGATGCTGCCCCTGGCAGAAGGCACCTGAGAGCAGACACAGCACTGCTGGTCAGGCTCATTCTGAGCTGGCCTTGATGGCCTTTGCAGGGAGGGGAGAAGTTGAAATTGTTGGAGCAGGAGGAATGATGGGGAAAAAGGCCATTGAGTCTGGAGGAAAGCAGAACTATAGACCAGCTTGGTGGTCTGAGGAACAGTGTGCTAAGGTAAGAGCACTGAGACGGTGCAGGTACACATTAAGCAGACACCAGCTCTGGAGAACAGCACAACACAGTCACAAATGTCATCCTGGGAAGGAGCAGCAGGAGGATGCATATAAAAGCAGCTGTCACGGCAGCACGTCTCTATTCTGTTAGCTAAATGCATCTTCTTATTCTACTCCACTAGTGCTGATGAGCTTTTTCCCCACAAAGACAGTCAAGCATTGAACAGGCTGCCCAGGTGAGTACCCAAGAGAGGAGAGTGAAGCAGGATCGACGAGGAGAAGGGTTTTGTGATTTAACTGTGAGGACCAATAACTGCACAAGGTAATTCCTACCTATTCTCACAAGAGCTGCCCAGACACCAACAGTACTTAAGCCTCCACCATTTCATGTGGGTACCAGCACCTATCCCATGCCTTGTCTACTGGATGATCTCTAAGGTCCCTTCCAACCCAAACCATTCCAGGATTCTGTGATTCTATGGCCATTGAACTGCAGAAGGAAACAGAAGACTCGATGATTAAGATGAGGGCAGCCAACAAAAGTACATGAGAAAAACCACTGGAATGAATGGGAAAACTAAAAAGTAAAGAAACTAAAAGTAAAGAAACTAAAAAGTAAAGAGATCAAACCAAACAGTAAATCACATCTAATTGTGACAGTGACACAGTGGGGGCTGTGTCTGAGCCTGACAGCTCTGTGGGATGGGCTGACTCAGAAGTGCTCCTGGCCCAAGAGCTGGGTGGAACTGCAAAACTCACCTGCATCCAGCAGCAGTTTGACTGTCAGGTAGTCGTCAGCCAGCACGGCGTAGTGCAGAGCTGTGCAGCCCTTGAAGTTGGCTCGGATGTTCAGACGGTTGCTGAAGTCATCCTCCCGGGTGACAAGGACTGCAGGGAACAAAGTGTGAAAGCTCAGCCATGGGCAGGGACACTTTCCAATAGAACAGGCTGCTCCAGGCCCCATCCAACCTGGACACTTCCAGGGATGGGGCAGCCACAGCTTCTCTGGGCAATCTGTGCCAGGGCCTCACCACCCTCACAGGGAAGAATTTTTTCCCCATATCTTATCTAAATAATTATTTCAGCAAACAGAATTGGAGCTGTGAGAGAAGAGAGTGCTGCTCTGCTATGGCTTGACCTTCAAGCAAATTTCTGATCCTGGGAGTGCCCAGCAGCCCATGAGTCTGGGCAGGGCACAGCTCTGCAGGAAGGGTCTGCAGCACCCATACTCTCTTGTAGCTGGTCTAAGGGTCAAGCTTTAGAAAACCTGGATTTTAAGTCCTTTGCTCTAGTCACCAGCAAAAAAAAGGGAGAATGATCTTTTACAGGGGCAGATAGCGACAGGACAAGGGGGAATGGCTTCAAACTGCAAGAGGGCAGGGTAAGATTGGATACTGGGAGAAATTCTTCCCTATGGGAGTCGCGAGGCACCGGCACATGTTGCCCAGAGGAAGTACTACAGCACCCAGCCTCACCACAGAGCCTGAGTGACAGTGGGGTTGGTGTGTGCTGTCTCCTAACAAATAAACACCACCCACCCAGTGGGCCAAATCCTGCTCCTGGAAGTGTGCCCAGCTCCCTGGTGAAAGAGTCTGTACCCAAAACTCAGCAAACCCAGGCTCAGGGACAGGGAGAACTTCCAAGTGCTCTGAGCACCTTATACTTTGTCACGGCAAAGCAAGTGGAGCTGGAAAGTGGGTGGCCCGCAGGGACATCTCCACGGTCCCTCCTAAGAACCAGTGACAGATTTCCAGAAGATTTGAAAAGTTCAGAAGAGAGAAACACTGTGATGAATACCTGATGCTGTCTGAGCCCAGCATCTCCGCTAATGAACCGCAGTCCCTCCAGGAAGATCAATTAATGCCCTGGCTCCTTTCCTTCCCTGGGTCCTTTCTCCAAGCACACAGGGTGAGTATGTATATTTATTTATTTGTCGTCATTTCCTACCCAGGGAGGAGCAGGATAATGAACTGCGTGCGTCAGGGAAGATGAATCTGAGATACTAGGGAGCAGTGCAGTAAAGAGATTAAAGTGTTATTATTGTTGGGTTTTTTCCCCCATGGTCCGTTGTGACAGCTCGGCCGTCATCCGTAAAAAATGTCTCCAAGAGAGATAATCATCGGAAACTCAATAAAGCGTCAGGGGAAGCCTCGTCCACCATCAATCACTGGGTGCCTGGAAATTTTCAGCCCTCTGTCTCCCTTCCTGCCATCCATATAAATGTCTGTAATATATTTTGTGCAGTGGTTGTGGAGCATACCCTCTCGATTTGGATGTTTTTATGAAAAAATATTTATACACGAAATATGTAAATGTCTAAAAAAAAGAGAAAAAACAAAGGCAGTTTCTCTCTCTCTCTCTCTCTCTCTCTTTTTAAAAACGCAACTGAATTTATTCTTTTTAATAAAACATGTCAACCAAAGAATTAATGCAACTTCTTACGGAGTGGCCTTATCTTTTCTTCACCCCAAAATATATAACATTATAGAGGGATGAATGCAGACAAAAACAATTAACTTCCTTGGTTGATATACTTTGTCTTAAATAAAGTCTATGTACATGCATTATGTATTGGCATTCCATTGCTCATTTTTTAATGTTGTTTCATACATTTTGCAATCCCTGCTATAGGGATCTGATCTATGTATGCTCTCCCTCCCATCAAGGAGCAGGTCTGCTGCTGGGTCACAGTGAGGGATGAGAGCAGGGAGCTTTTAAAAATATAAAATAACGCCCTGTCAAAGCTGTCACCTCACTGATCCATCTTCTTAACTCAACCTGTGCTTTATGAAAGGTTCAAATATTACACCTTCATTAGGCTTTCACAGAGCTTTTGTCTCTTAGCACTGAGGCAGAAGCACAGACAGGCCAGTGGACAATGTCACCGTGTGTCAGCGGCAGCCGGGGTGTGTCACCCACAGGGTGGCTGCAGGACCAGGGAGTGACCATCTCCCCGTGCCGGGCACTGCTGAGGCCACACCTCAAATCCCCGTTCACTTCTGGGCCCCTCACGACCAGAAAGACACTGAGGTGCTGGAGGGTGTCCAGAGAAGGGCAACAGAGCTGGGGAAGGGTCTGGAGCACAAGATTGATGAGGAGCGGCTGAGGGAGCTGGGGGGGCTCAGCCTGGAGAAGAGGAGGCTCAGGGGGGACCTTCTGGCTCTGCAACCCCCTGACAGGAGGGGGGAGCTGGGGGGGGGTCAGGCTCTGCCCCAAGGGAACAAGGGACAGGAGGAGAGAAAATGGCCTCAAGTTGTGCCAGGGGAGGTTTAGGTTTGATATTTGGGAAAATTTCTTCACAGAAAGGATTGTCCAGCCCTGGCACAGCTGCCCAGGGCAGAGGAGAAGTCCCCACCCCTGAAGGGATTTAACAAACGTGGGGATATGGCACCTGGGAACATGGGTTAGTGGTGGCCTTGGCAGTGCTGGGGGAGTGCTTGGACTCAATGGTCTGGCAGGGCTATTCCAACCTAAACAATTCCACAATTCTATTCCATGACTCCATGACTCAGGCTCTGCAAATTACACAGGCAGAGTGAGGCTCTGCACAACCTGTGTGGCTTCCTCCCTCAGAGCAGCTGGGACAAGTTTTAACTTCCAAGCAGGTCACAGCACACAACTGTGTTGTGTCCTGGGAATGCTGTCCCTGGGAATGCAAGTCCCAGTGGCTGACTGGGCTCTGGCAGGGCAGTGGGGATGGCTGGGACACATCCCATGGCTGGGCTCTGGCAGGGCAGTGGGGATGGCTGGGACACATCCCAGGATTGGGCTCTGGCAGGGCAGTGGGGATGGCTGGGACACATCCCATGGCTGGGCTCTGGCAGGGCAGTGGGGATGGCTGGGACACATCCCAGGATTGGGCTCTGGCAGGGCAGTGGGGATGGCTGGGACACATCCCATGGTGGTCCAGCTCAGATGTGAGATCAGCAGGTCAGCACAGCGCTCGGATGGGGAAAAGGTTTCTGGAATGGGGAAGGAAACAGCCAGGGAATTTTAGGATGGTTGAGTCCTGCCAGCATTCCTGCCAGGTTGGAGAACAGAAGCATGCCTGAATATGCAGCTGGCTGCTGCGAAGCACAGCTGGGCACCAAGAATCCAGACATCCCCCCCGAGATTCCACCAATAATCACAAACCCAAGAAAATTTAACCACCATTTATCGTCACTGGAAGTGGAAGCAGTCTGGGAAATTTAAATTGGCCTGTATAAACAAAGCAAATGACTGAGCAACCTGGTCTAGTGGAAGGTATCCCTGCACATGGCAGGGGGTTTGACTGGATGGGTTTTACAGGTCCCTTCCCACCTCAACCATTCCATGATCCTGTGATTCTGAGTCTGCCTCAACATCCCAGTGATGGGGATAATGAAGGGGGGAGACTGGAACCTGAGACATCGACGAAGAATAATCATAATGAGATGACATGACTCTGCAGAAAATGTCCTTGTTTCCATGGAAAGGCTTCCAGGGCTGAGAGCTGGCACTGATGCCTGCCCAAATCCAGCAGTAGTCACTGCAACCAGTTACATCATTCAGCTTTATTTCAATTGGCCAAGTCTTTCTGCATTTTGTATCTCCTGATAAGATCTGGATTAAAGCTGCTGGTGGAATACACTGCCTTGAACCCTTCCCCTTCCCCAGCACATGGCTGCATGTGGGTCAATGGGATGACGTTCCTATCTATGACTTTGTATTATGTTCTATATAAAACCAGTTTCCCTCTGGGAAGTTGAAGGATTGCTTCTACATACCAGCTACATAAGGTTTCTTTCCTCTTTAGACACACACTCACCCACATACCATCAGCTTCTTTGCATTTAAATGGAAGCTGAAGCTAGCTCTAAAAAAAACCCACAAGGAAAAAATATTTTGGGACCTGAAAAGCAAATGCTGGTAGCTGCACAGAAACTATCTTACCTTCCAAGGAGTGGAGGCCCTTTTCTTTGGCAATCTCATACACGCTGCTGAAATCATCGCCAAGGTTTGGATCTGCGTTAGCTGCGAGCAGGGCCTTCACCACACTGTCACAAAACGGAAGGAAAGTAAGGCAGAAGTAGGATATGAGGAATTAAAGTCCTTCAGAGACCGAGAAGTGCTCAGAAAGCCCTCCTCAAACGTTCCCAGGAATGTTAATATGTTAATATTGTTAAGAAACCACAATTACAACTGAATATTCAACAAACAGGATTCCAGCAGCATATTTTAGAATGAATGAGATGGGGGAGGCACTGAAGGAACAGGTGACATCATAGGGATATGCAGCTCTCCCAAGAAGACCTGCACAGAACATGCTCCGAGCACGTGGCATTCCCAGATGCAGATCTCGGCTCCAAGGTCACCCCTGTCCCTGCAAGAAGGAAAATTATTGTAACCTATATTGGTGCCATCCTACCACCACAAAAAGAGCAAACAACTTCCATGGGAAGCAAGTCTGCAGAAGGCCCTGAAGATGATCAGAGAGCTGGAGCACCTCTGCTACGGAGACAGGCTGAGAGAGCTGGAGGCAGCACTGCAGGTGGGATCTCACCAGAGTGGAGGAGAGGGGCAGAATGCTCTCCCTCGTCCTGCTGCCCGTGGTGCTGGGGATCACACGGTTGGATTTTGGGCTGCTAGCAAATGCTGCACATGATGAAGACACTGCAGCAGGACAGAACCACACAGCACACACTGTCCAGGCAGTTTTGGTGTGGAAGTCCTCAATCTCTGCTTCTGAACCCAAACAATCATCAGGCCAGAATTAGATTTCTCACCACTTCTGAAAGCAGCTTGAAGCCAGTTAATTCTTAATTTTTTTCCCAGGGTTCAAGCTTCCCATGACAACTAGACAGTAACTCGTTTGTTAGCATTCATCAGCGGTGACACGGCTCACAGGCTGACAGCGCCGCAGCCTGACTGACACGTATCTGCGGGCTCTGGCCTGTCAAGTCACATCTGGAATTTAACTTAAGCTTCTCTCTCATTTACCCTATAAATGCATTAGCAGAATCAGAGGTGGTTATTTTATTCTTTGAGGATGGTGCATTAGAGGCCGGCTCCTTACTGGCACCAGCGCGCTCCTCACCACGTCCAGAGTCCCCTTTAGTGAGCACAGCACCAGGACAGGGGGTAAGAGACAGAATCACAGGAATTGTTCAGGTTGGAAAAGCCCTCTAAGACCATTGAGTCCAACCATTCCCTCAGCACTGCCAGGGCCACTGCTAACCTAAGGGCCACCACCGTTTAAATCTCTCCAGGGATGGGGACTCCCCCTGTGCCCTGGGCAGCTGTGCCAGGGCTGGACAACCCTTTCTGGGAAGAGATTTTCCCAATATCCAACCTAAACCTTCCCTGGAACAACCTGAGGCAGTTTCCTCTTGTCCTGTCCCTTGTTACCTGGGAGAAGAGACAGACCTCCACCTATATAATACAGCCATTGTATAAACTCATTCCCTCCAGTATAAAGCCATTCCCGCAGTATAAAGTCACTCTCCCTGCTATAAAGACATTCACAGAATCACAGAATGGTTTGGGTTGGAAGGTAGTTTCAACCTCCCTGCTACTCTTCCCAGTACAAAGCCATTCTCTCATTTAAACAGGATAAAGTCATAGAACCACAGAATCATTTGGATTGGAAAACCCTGTGACACCATTGAGCCCAACTGTTCCCCCAGCACTGCCAAGGTCACCACTAACCCATGTCCTCAAGTGCCACATCTGCATGGCTGTTAAATCCCTTCAGGGACAGGGACTACACCACTGCCCTAGGAAGCCTATGCCAGGGCTGGACAACTCTTTGAGGGAAGAAATTATGTGCCTCAATTAAGCCTTTGACAATCTTGCCCTAGCAGCTGACTTACAGTGATCCTTGTATCAGCTCTTCCAACAGCCCCACCAGGGAGCTGAGTCTCTGATCACTCAAGTCCTTGGAAGTACAGGTTCTGACACGGTCAAACCACCCTTCTGGGACCCCATTCTTATGGCTGTCACCACCAAAGAGATCCCTCTACTCCAATTTTAGCTCACAGGCCAAAATATCTTCAGGTCCCTGCATCTGCCTCATTTTAAGGGAAATGATCCCAAGTCCCAGTGTAGGACTTTAATCCACAACCTTATAGCCCATGGGTGAGCTTCAGGTACCGAGTGAGTTTTATGGTAACACAGGATGACTTGCCATTTTCTTGATAACTCCATCCATCTTCCTTTCCTGCTCTCAGTGACTACATAGAAATGAATGTTCTTCCCAGGCACTCCATCAGATATCACCTCTGTGTGCTCTTGGACACTCAGGAAGCCCCTTCCTCTTCATCCTTCAGCATTCTCTGGGCAGTGACCTTTTGTGAGAAGTTGAGCAGAGGACCACAACTGTTACATGCAAGGTGGTGTAAGCGTGACATGGTGGGTGATGATGGCAGAACTGCTCTGCCCTCTCTGTGAACTACCCCCTGCACCATATTCACCCCGTGGTAAGAAACATTCCCGTAGCTCTTACCATAGCTGGAAGGCTCAAGTTTAATAAGCACAGATATCACTTCCTGGCAAACTCTGCTCTTCCAAAATCCTGGCACTGGTCTAGTAACAACACATCACACATCCAGGCTCTCTCTCCAATCATCTTTCAATCTCATCTCCGATTTTTGGGATGTGCCAACCCCTCCAGGCACTTCTCCATCAGCCAGACATTCCTGGAATCACAACTATTGATTGTACCTATCCAATTTGCAGGTAATGGGACATTCAAGCAAATTAGGCTGTAGGAGAGGTAACAGCACCATCAAAATGCAGAGGAACTGCATTCAGTGGCACAAAGCATGTGAATGTCCCTGGAACATGGAAGTGACTTGCAAAATCAGGAGATTACAGGAGCTCCAAGAGAGCTGGAGAGGGACTTTGGACAAGGGGTGGAGGGACAGGACAAGGCAGAATGGCTTCCCACTGATAAAGGGCAGGGTTAGAAGGGATACTGGGAAGGAATTCTTGGCTGCGAGGGTGGGGAGGCCCTGGCACAGGGTGCCCAGAGAAGCTGTGGCTGCCCCATCCCTGGAAATGTTCAAAGTCAGGTTGGACAGGGCTTGGAGGAACCTGGGCTAGTGGCAGGTGTCCCTGCCCATGGCAGGGGGGTTGGAATGAGATGAGCTTTAAGGCTCCTTCCAAACCCAAACTACCCTGTGATGAGCGAGTTTTAAACAGCGGATTCTCTGGCCAGTACACCTCCTGAGTTCCTCCTCTTGCTGCCAGGCATTTGGGCAGAACAGCACCCCATGCCAGATCCTAGAAGGAGCCGATGGCTGGCTGGGCTGCTCCAGCCTCCCTCATAACTCACCTGTGCTCAACAGCCTCAACAAGCTGAGTTTTAATTTGCTGATCAAGTTTTGATTGGATTAGAGGCAGAGCCTATTCATCAGCGTGAATATAAATCTGAATTGACCCTGGTGATGACTCAGAGGGCAATGCTGGGCTGGAGTTGGCTGGGCAGTTCAATCGATTGGGGAAAGTGCTTTCTGCTTGTAATGGCCGGACCAACATATTGTTCAATAAATAAATACACATACACAATGCAGGGGGTGGGAAATCAATGACAAGATGCATCAGGAGAGGCGCTGTGCCTGAGCCAGGGCGCCGGCAGCTGGGGTTGGTGAACCAAGGAGGCCGGTGATCCCCCTGACCGCGAGGCGCCGGCACAATGCAGGCGCTGGGCGCGCTCGGATACGCGGCTGCCCCGTGCGGGAGCCACAGCTCCTGCCTGGACACAAAGGAGATCCTTCTGTGGCTGTATCTTAGCTGTGTAAAACTCAGTAGGGCTGGGAGGAGCTGCTGCTCGCACTCCAGCCCCTGTCCACTCCTTTTTTTCCCCTTGGATGAGGCTAAACGTGGACGTGTGCCTTCCCAGGAACATGTGCTCGCCTACCCGTGGCACAGAAAGCCAGGCAGCCACAGCATTCCCTCGCTCTGTGGTGGTTCATTATTGACCTAGATGAAAATGACTGACTCCTCAAACAAGGATAAAAAGGGACTACGAGATCCAAAAAAGCCTTGCTCCCTGCCTGGGAAAACAAGCAGAGAGGCCATTTCCATGGCTTGGAGAGGTGCAGGAACCTGCTAAACTGACAATATCTCACTGTGCCTGACCTACAGGACATTAGATGCTGTTAATCCCTGAAAAGAGGGGTACTCATGCCCAGAGGTCTGAAATGGGGACACAAGGCAGTGGTGTGGGGAACAGTTGCAGGAACAGCCGAGTGGACACTGTTCATCAAAAACACCCAGAAAGGGAGTGGTTGAATGCCAATGCCTCAGTTTGTAGGATTCAGCCCTCCAAATGTCCTGCCATCACAGCTGAAACCCATGTCCAACTCCTCAGCCTTCTGACAGGTGACACACTCGGCCGTACCCGCTTCCAAAGGCACCCAGATATTTCTCCAGCTCCACTGCAGACAGCTCTGAATGACTTGCCTGAAGTGAAAGGAGTGAAAAACCCCCCATGGAACAGATGTATGTACCTAATATAGATAACAAGACTGCGCCAGTTCATCATGTCACTGCCTGTAGACAGGGAACTGCTCCAGATCAGTTACCCTTCACCAATCTCAGAACAAACCCACTAGAATACCACTGTGTGTGAGGAATTGTTATTACCAGTATAAAACACCCACGCAGCACCTTCAGTGCATGTGTGGAAGAGGCGCAGGCGCCAGTGATGCCCAAGAAGACAAAGCTCACCTGACCTGACAGTGTGCTGGCAGCCCAGAGCCCCCCTGGATCCTGGGCTGACCCCACAGCACGGGCAGCAGCTGAGGGGGAACTTCTGCCCCTCTGCTTCACTCTGGTGAGACCCCACCTGCAGTGCTGACTCCAGCTCTGTGGAAGCAAAAGCAGATTCCAGTGTCTTTTAGAACTACTCAAATTCATCCCACTGGGACTCAGAGCTTCCATGCTGCTCCATGCCTTAGTTTCCCTTTCCACACAAGCAGTTTTCAACCTCAGAGACGGTTGAGAGGACGATTCAATATTTCACTATCATTTTATTTCTGCAGAAACGATGAAAACTGGACTAGCTGGATAAAGAAAAGGTCACTATGCTACAAAATACAGACACACAGCTAAGTTCCTACCTGCTTTGAGGTTTAATTTATGATAGCTGTATTGCTTATTTTAACAAATGCACAAACGCCTCAGTATGCATTTCATTAAAGCTTAATTACTATAAATATGCCAAAGCTATGGTAAATTCCCCCAGCAATGGAAGTTACAGCACAAAACCTTCCTCTGCTCCTGTTAACATGGTCACAGCTGATATATCTTTAGCCCATAACCCAGTTACAACCCATATCATCTTCATGGAGCCAAGGAATTTGGACCTTCACTCCCTCTCACATAAAAAAAGGAACCCTAAATGTCCCTCTGCACTAGATCCACCACTGTATCTCCACTCACAGCTAGGAACTAGTCTCCCCTATCTGTGAGAACACAGTGGAACACAATGCCTTGCCACGTTTTGGATACAAGACATTTCCAAGAGGAAGAAAATGACCGTTGTTTTGTTGTAAAAAAGAAAAGACAGACCCTAAACTTGCCTTCCAGCACACGGGATTTCATCTTGTAGCTGATGGCAACTGACAGGAATCATTAAAGCAGTGCCTCTGGAATTAAATTAAACATATGGATTGGGGCTGTCTAATTGGAAGAGTGAGGGCTGTGAAAATTGGGAAACATGACAAAGCTAAAGGACAGGTCACAGAAATCTCCAGCAGTACAGTGGAGACCGAAAACGACTCTCTTCTCAGAAAAACACCTTTGGAAAGGCAGTAATTTGGGGCTGAAGGCTTCCTTTTTCTTAGCTGAAAACCCCCATCTCAGTTCCCAGCATCCCAGCCCTTTGAAGCTGTGCTGAGGAACCTGTGCAGGTATCAGCAACCTTAAAAGTGGAAGTGCTGAGAGAGCCAGTGAGTTAAACGAATTGGAATGACCTTGGTCTTGCTGCAGGCAAACAGTACCTGCAGGTCCTGCCATCTCTGAGCCAGGGACAGCCCCAGCTCACCTCTCCAGAGCCTGCTGGGCTGAGGGGCTAAGGACCAAAAGTCACAACAACTTCAAATCCACAAATGGGGCAGATTACGCAGGCAGACAGCAATAGGACAAGGGGGAATGGATTCACACTGACAGAGGACATGGGTAGATGGGATACTGGGAAGAAATTCTTCCTTGTGAGGGTGGGGAGGCCCTGGCACAGGTTGCCCAGAGAAGCTGTGGCTGCCCCATCCCTGGAAGTGTCCCAGGCCAGGTTGGACGGGGCTTGGAGCAGTCTGGGCCGGTGGAAGGTGTCCCTGCCTGTGGCACTGGGGTGGAACTGGACAGGCTTCAAGGTCCCTTCCAATCCAAACCATTCCATGATTCTGTGATTCTATGAGACCAGCTGCTGAGGCTGAAGAAAGCAAATTTAGAGCATCACACTCTAAAAACAATCCTGCATCATAGTGCCTCTGATTCCTCCCCTCCTCAGTCCACCCCAGGCACAACGTCTAGTTTGGGTTACAAAGCTCACCCTGTGGACTATGCAGGGAATTTCAAACCCTCCGTTCTCTTGTTCCAGCTCATTGCATTTCCCAGTCCCCACTGTGGACATTACAATGCTAGAAACAGGACCAAGGGCCAAAACCTCATCTGGCACAATCCCAGAGCTGCTACACCAGGAGTAGGTCTGGCTTGCATTTATGTTTGCCTCCATAAAGGATGGAATCACAATCACTAAGGTGGGAAAAGACCTCTAAGATCATAAAATTCAACTGTATCTAATTACTCTTCTGCTATATGGAGACAAGTCCTACTGTGCTTCAGGTACTGAAGGACTTCCTAATTTTCAATTAAAGTCAGTATTCATCCAAAATGTGGGAAAAATAAACAGAATTTGCCCGACAGAGCCAAAAGCTTTTTCTTTTGGCCAGGTACACAGCTAAGGCAGATGCGGTGATGGCTCTGCCCTCTCAGCAGGGACCAGCCCGAGGACCGCACGTTTTTTACTGCAGAGATGTTTTCATTAGCATTTCCACTTGATTTTAGGCCCAATTTCAGGTAATTATTGTCCCACGAGCAGCCTTTCTCCCTGCCTCCTCTTAGCCTTTGCAACTCGGGAAGCCCTGTTCTGCTCCACCAGTCACTCGGAATGGTCAACAGCCGTCACACTCCGCTGCTGACCATTGTCCACTGGGAAAGGTGGGAGGCTCCCGAGCCCGGCCCTTCGCGGACGGGCAAACAACGGGGCCCGTTGCTGCTCGGACATCAAAGTTAAACAAACAGCCCCGAGCCCCCACCTCTGGGCCTGTCCTAAGGAGCTCCCCGAGGAGGTCACGACTTTCAGCTTGTCATAGCACACATCAAAGTTTGCACCACACACGAACTCGGCACACGGATTGGAATCGTGTCGCCCGAGAGCGGATATTCAGCCTTTGTGCACTGCTTTAATCCTGTGTTTTCCCAAGTAATTAGGCTTTTTTGCTTATGAACTTGTGACTAAGTAAAGCATCCCTGAGAGGTTGTAACATCAAAGCTCATTCTCCCGTCTGTCCCACGTTTTCCAAAATTGGATTTCTTTTCCCCCTTTTTTTCCTTAAATAAAAAAAGCTAATTGAATTTAGTTGTAGACTGAATATATTTAGGAGTGTCTTTAAAAGGTTACAAGAAGGCAGAGTGATCATCATGGGAACTGCAGAGAGAGGGCACAGCATTCAGGCTTTTTGCTCCAGAAAGGCCTGGATGAAAGCCCCAGCCATGGCCCCATCAGTGAGGAGGGACACAACAGCTCTTACGGGAGTGATTTTGGATGGTGGGGTGTCTGACTACCCACCACAATGACATCCCACAGGCACAGGATCATCAGAGGCCAAAACCTGAGAGCTGCTGTGGAATGGCACCATCAGTTCAGACGTCACGTCCCCGGGACTGCGGAGCAGCCTGCCCCAGTCCCTCACACCACACACTGGGCGCAGCAGCAGTGACAAGCTCCCTTGGGTTAAGCTCCACAACACATCCCAAACTTTACGGGAGCTCACTGTGGGTTGAAGTGCCCCAGTGAGGATGTGAGACACACGTACCTGGAGTTCCTGCTGATGGCTGCCACCATGAGAGCCGTCCAGCCCAGCCTGTGCCTCGCGTTCACATCCGCGCCTTCCTGCAACAACCTGGAGGGGGGAGAGACATGGTCAGGAAGCAGGCACGTGGAGAGCATCCCAAGCATCCCAGATCTAACGAGGGAAAGCAGAATGTTTTACTGTGCAAGCACCTGCTCCAGCACAGCCCAGAAGACCCTATATGAAGTTGATTCAATCCAGTTTCTCACAGCTGACCAAACTGAAATGAACATCCAGGAGACAGCAAGCCCAGTCCTTTCAGAGGCTGCAATGCCAACATCTCGTTTTCTTTATTGTTTATTTCTTTATTTTTTATTTCTTTCTTCTATTCAGTCTAATTCCTGAAGAACCAATCAGCAGCAAAGCTGATAAACCCAAATTCCAATGATGTTTGGATCCTTTGGCTGCAGAGCACCCATTAGGCTTTAGAAGCAGCACAGTGGATCTCCAAAGCCCATGTCACCAGCAGATATTTTGCAGTTTTCTCACACAACATGAGAACAAATAAGACAACCTCCAAAAATATGAGGCACCAAACTATCCCTGGTGCTATGTACCCAAAATTTTCTCAGCCTTTCTACAAGACAATGGCAAGGGAGAGGTTCTCACAGTAGCTAATTTAGATCATCCTAAAACAAGTACTGAACCCAGACAGAATGAAATTACAGTTCTCTCTGCAGACCACAAGGAAAGAGGGAAGTTCAGAATTCAGACACAAATTTTACAGTGCTCAAGGTAAATGAGACAAGCTCTGAGCCCTACATGTCCATAGAATCACAGAATGATTCACAGAAGGTTTGGGCTGGAAGGAACCTTCCAGATCATCTTGTTCCGCTCCCCCTGCCATGGGCAGGGACACCTTCCACTAGCCCAGGTTGTTCCAACCTGGTCTTGAACACTTCCAGGGAGGGGGCAGCCACAGCTTCTCTGGGCACCCTGTGCCAGCTGGGGTTGGAATAAGATGGTCTTGAAGCTCCCTCCAACCCAAATATATATCCTTCAGTGATATGATGATATATGATATGATAATCCTAAAGTTATTTTCAACCAGCCATATTGCTGCCTAAGCTTTGGCTCATATCTCGAACACAGCTGAAACACAGTTGTCCCAGCTGACTGGAAAAACCAGCCAGATAAACATAATCCAAATAAAAAGCCTGTATCCCCCTCCAGTTGAAGTTTATGCCCTATTTGACTGAGACTGGGACATGAGAGCCAGCTGGCAGATGGCTTCAGCCAAGCTCTACACAGAAGCGTGTTGGTGAACTCTTCTGACTCAAGTAGAGGTACGACAGGTTGGTAATGGGTCTGGGTGGACAATTTGACCACCCTTTTTTGACATAAGGGGTCATTAGCACTGGTGCCGTTTCTGGATGCTCTAACTGTTCACTGGGCACTTGGACAGAGATCTAAAAGCACAGAATCATGACTGACAGCCTTCATTTGTAGCTCCCAACTGTGATTCAGGAGGCGGTAAGCGATCACAGCATCAACAGAAGGTTTATGCTCTCTCTACCAGGGTGACAATTTAAAAGTTTAATGATAATGAGCTATCCAGCAGGTCCTTGTTCCAAAACAATTTGATACTTGATCCTACACGGTAGTAGAGGAACAAATTTTCATGTAGAATCCTTCTCAGACCCAACTTTTCTTTTTTTCTATGCAGTGTAACATCTGAAGAACCTCCCAGCAGTGCGATGAAGAGCAGGGATGGAGAGCAAGGGTGATTAGCCTAAAGCCTGGTGGGGGGGTTGGATCTCTTTCTGCCAGCACCTCATCCCTGTAAGTGAACACTAAGAGCTCTGCTGCCTGAAGAGCACTCCCAGGCAGCAGACGGCAGAGAGCAGAGATATCCCTGTGCATCCCCCAGGCTTTCTGTGCCGGTGGGGCCGGATGTGCCCGGACACACGGGGCAGATTGCTATCTGCAGAGATCAGCTCCCGCTGCAGCTCTGCTTACAGAGGTGTTTGTACTCACAGCAGAGATGAGCCAGCCTGGCTCAGACACACGGCCCCTGCTCAGGGACAGTGCCTGCGGGAGAAATGCACACCGCGGCTCCATCTGTGCCCCCACGTGTGCTCCGCGCAGCACAGGGCGCTGCTCCCTCTGCCTGAGGACCACTCGCTCGCTGCCCCCGCAGGAACCAGCTCCAGACCCGGCTCCCCCAGAGCCTGCCGAGCCGTTCCCACCAGCGCCACAGCTGCCTCACCCCAGACACTGCGATGGCCAACCCTCTTCCACTTGTCTCTCGGAGTGGCACGGAATGATGTGTCCCAGTTGTTTCTGAATCCCACTGTATTTACTCGGCCATTTGAAAGCCCTTTCAAAGCAGTAGCATTCACATCAGTCTCCTCCTACAGTGTGTCAGTGTGACAGCCTCACAGTCACAGAAAATCCAAGAAATAAAGGAATCTATGACCACAAAGGAGTGGCAGCCTGACAGAGGAACCCAGGAGGGGCAGGGGCACCCTTGTGCTGAACCTCCACAGGTAAGAAGGCATCAGCTAAGCCAGGATGGAGGCACTCAAACCCCTTCAGGCTGAGAACTTTTGCCAGATAACTAAAACCTTTAAGTCCAACCCCTACCACTCATTAACATCTCCAACGAGGTTTAATTAATGCAATTCACAAAGTATCGGCCCCATTTGGACTTGGCCATGGTATTATTGTAATTTTACACTAAATGGGCAAACAGACCATCCTGGTCACCTTCCTCCAGCCACTGGGTCACTGCTGCAAAAGGTTTCGTCTTAATTCCATACATCATGAATTTTAACATGTGACAGAAGGGTTTGAGCTGGAAGGGACCTTGAAGATCATCCAGTTCCAACCCCTCTGCCATGGGCAGGGCCATCTCCCACTAGACCAGGTTGCTCCATGCCCTGTCCAGTCTGGCCTTGAACACTTACAAGGATGGATATTTCTTCCCAATATCCAATCTAACCCTGCCCCCTGTCAGTGTGAAGTCATTCCCCCTTGTCCTGTCACATTTATTTTCTCACGAATGGAACCTGCAGTGAAACTCTTCAGCATCTCCTTATGAGATGAAGGACAGGACATCAGTCTTCATTTAAACTAAAGAGATGATGTTTCAAACTAAAAGATGACAGACTGAGATTAGATATTGGGAAGAATTTCATTTCTGGGAGGGTGGGGAGGCCCCAGCACAGGCTGCCCAGAGAAGCTGTGGCTGCCCCATCTCTGGAATTGTCCAGGGCCAGGTTGGACGGGGCTTGGAGCAACCTTGTCTAGTAGAAGATGTCACTGCCCATGGCAAGGGGCTTGAGACTAGATAATCTTTAAGGTCCCTTCCAACCAAAACCATTCTGTGATTTTAGGATTCTTAAGGCACTTTGGAGCCACTGAAAAATACCTGTGAACTCACAGGGAAAGCTTTTTTCTCTACAGACACACTGAACAATGAATTATCTTCATTCTTCAAGAAAAAATAAAAAAATGAGATCCTAGTCCTGCAGTCAAACCTGCTAAACCATCGTGCAACCAACAGGAAGGATGCTGGACTCTTTGCTGTGGGATCTGGTCACAGGCTTGGAGCAGAGCTATTAGAATTAGTCAAGTAGTTTTCCATTCAGGAACCCAGATCATCATAAGCATCTGGAATGCCCCGTCGCTGAGCCCAGCACGAGAATTACTCGCATCACATCATCTCCCATAATATGCATTGACATTTCATTTAGGAGCTGGATTCTTTTTTTTTTTTTTTTTTTGTTAAATCATTGCAAGATGCTCAGCAACTTAACAGATTTTCAGACAACTGAACTTTATGTTCAGGGTCTTCAGGCCCATCATTAATTTTTTCCCCCGCCTGATTTAATGATATGACAATCGATAAAGCCACGACCACTGCTCAGATCCCAGACAGCCAAATGTATTTACCAGCAGGACTATTTTATTTTAATTAAATAAATCCTCTGATCAATGTTTAGGATGTTTATCCACATTTTAACCAAGTAGGATCCAGGGCACTCGCTCTTACCTCCTAAGGAGTATCTCATGTGGATACAGCTTTATTAGCATCATTTTCAGTGTTTCTCAAATGACAAACTGTTCCTCGACTGCAGCAATGCCACCAAGATGTCTCTGCCCATGGCAGGGCATTGGACTAGATGACCTTTAAAAGCCCCTTCCAACCCAAACCCTTCTGGGATTCTGTGATTCATGACCCAGTCAGGAGAAGAACCCTGAAGCTGTTTCTGTTGGGGGGTGCGTTTGTATTTTAAGGATTTCAGATAAACCCGGTCTAGTGGAAGGTGTCCCTGCCCACGGCAGAGGGTTGGAGCTTTAAAGTCCTTTCCAATCCAAACCACTCTGTGAGTCCCCGATTCTGTGAACATCACCGTCTGCTCTGGAATTTGCCGGAGGAGTTCAGGCAGAGCAGCACCCACTGCTTTGTGCACACGGCCTCTTTTACCTCGAGACAGCAGCTCCCAAAGCTTCAGCACTTTGATCCCCGCAGAAGAGATAAAGAGCCCACGTCAGCAGCCGACGAGCCTTCTCCCCCCAGTGCCCCCGGACAGATGTGCCTCCTATTCACCCCGCCGCTGGGGTTCTGGGTGACTAACTCGCTGACACTGCCGAGCCCAGAGGGCATGTTTGAGTTTGTGCTCAGTGCCGGGAGCATGCCCAGCACTCCCTCCTGACAGGTGGAGGAAGAGGAAGCTGGAAACTTGAACTTTTGCAACAACAATAGCTTCTGTTCCTCTTGGCCTCTTAACCATTTCCCCCAGCCCTGTCCCAATATGTCACTGTTTAACTGCAGGGCGGGCGGCGCCCACCCTCTCAGGAACTGCCCTCTGCTTTGCAGGAGGAGGGAAGAAAAACAAACCTAACAGTATCTCAGAACACGAAAGCACAGTGCCTGTTAGAGGCCAGGGAAAGGATCTGCCTGGGCAGGAGGACATGGTGAGCTGTTCAAATCCCTTTGGTGTGGCTGCTGTCTTCCTGGAGAGAGCTCACGGCTGTTTCTCACCGTCCTTCCAGGGCCAGTAACACACCACGGTGCTCTGAAAACACACGGACCTGCACAGTGTGGGGTAGGGTGGATGCAGATGGGCAGGGCTCGGAGCAGCCTGGGCTAGTGGAAGGTGTCCCTGCCCATGGCAGGGGTGTGGAAGTGGGTGAGCTTTAAGGTCCCCTCCAACCCAAACCCTTCAGTGATTCTACAGTTGGCATCACCAGGTTTGGGAGAGAATGTGCAGCCTCACACAGAGGAGCCCTGATTCAGTCAGTCACCCCAATGCAACAGCTGAGCTGAGCCTTGGAAAAATACCCCACCAGCCTGCTAGCCTGGCTCTGGCAGTGGCCAGCAGCAGACAGTCAGGAAAAGAACATGAGTCATCACTGTTTGCAGATGGATTTGAGCATAATACACCAACCTGTGACAATACACTTCCACTGGAGGTGGCACATGTTACCTGCTCAGCTCACTCTGCACAGACACAAATTCAAGGGTCAGACTCCCTCGCATCCACTGAGAGTCACAGTTTATGTGCTGTGGAAGACAGCACTCAGCTTCTGTTTGTAACCTGCTGCCTGACATCTCCCTGGGTGCTCCTTGGCTCCTGAGCTGTGAGGGAAGGGGAATAATTGCTCCCATGGTTGTACAGGCCACATTAGCACTGGTGGACTGCTTCTCCTCCAGACCCAGAGCTGCTCGCTGAGACTATCCTACACTCAGCTCTGCTGATAAACCTGCCCCAGCTGCAATTAACCACGTGATGGTTCCCAGATGTATTCCAAACACATGCAAACTCCCACACATCCAGGCGTGTTGGTGTCTGCTTCCAGAGAGAGGGACAGTTAAGGTTTTAAAACTGTTTTGGAAAGAAGCATGAGGTCTCCTGTCTCCTGTGGCCATCTGGGGGCCGACTGCAGAGATACTGGCCCGTGACTCAGCGTGCAAACCCCAACAGTCCTGGGAGGCCAAAATACACCAAGAAGCACGAAAAAAGGGCAGTTTTCCAGTTGTCCAGTACAGGAAAGCACAGCACACACAAGTCTCCCCCAGTACTTCATAGTCAACACGAAGAAATCTGGGCTGCTGTATCTGAGTTCCTGGGGCCGTGGGCCAAATCAAACTCAATAACCAGTCACAAAACTTCCACTGAAACCCAGACCTGGATAATTTGGTCATTTAGAAGAAAAGATTAAAGGGGACATTTACAGGAAAAACATCTGTTTATCCTAAAAACCCAGGTGTCTGTCAACTCAGATACACACAGTCAAATGCAGGCCCAGCATCATATAAACATGGAGCAATGGAAACAAATGTAATTATAAATCATCTCCCAATCCTGTCTCTAACCTGCCCTCGCTATCACTGCTGAAGATGTCTCACAGCTGTTCAGGACAGAGATAAGGTACATGCTGGCTGGTGGCCAGAGGCCATCATGCTCTGTGAGCCAGTGGAATGACATCTATGCTCACCCTAAAAAGCATTCAAGCGTCCCTTGAGCCTCAGGCATAACACTCAGAGTTATTCTGTGAGAGAAATGCTCCAATGGGTACAACACAGGATACCTGCTCCTGTAAAGGCTCACCCACTCCTCACAGTGCCTTCCCACAAGCAGATGTTACAAGTAACCAAAGCCTGACTCACTACTCAAACCCTGTGTGCAGTTCTAGGCCCCTCACGGCAAGACAGACACTGAGGTGCTGGAGCGTGTCCAGAGAAGGGAATGGAGCTGGGGAAGGATCTGGAGCACAGGTGTGATGAGGAGTGGCTGAGGGAGCTGTGGGGGGACCTTCTCGCTCTCCACACCTCCCTGACAGGAGCATGTAGCCAGTAAAGGGTCGGTCTGTTCTCTCAGGTAACAAGTCACAGCACGAGAGGAAGCAGCCTCAAGTTGTGCCACAGGAAGTGTAGGTTTGATATTCGGAAAAATTTCTTCATGGAAAAGGTGGTCCAGCCCTGGCACAGCTGTCCAGGACAGTGGGGGAGTCCCCATCCCTGGAGGGTTTTAACAGCCATGTAAATGTGGCACTTGGGGACATGGGGCTGTGGTGGCCTTGGCAGTGCTGGGGAATGGTTGGACTTGAGGATCTCAGAGGGCTTTTCCAACCCAAACAGTTCTGTAATTCTGTGTCAGAGCACAGAAAAAAGGGGAGGCTGTGGGTGTGCAGCAGGGTGTACAGCCACCAGCCCTGCCCTGACCAGCGGGAGCACAGAGCAGCCCTCTTGCTGCTCTGCCTGACCAGGCTCACAAATCACCCAGACAACCCTAAGCAGCAGCTTCCTGCAATTACAAGCAGCAGAACACATGTGCCAATTAGCTGCACACCAATATCCTCTTTGGCCCTTGATCTAGGCCAGATCTCAGCCCTGGGGTGCAGCAGAGCCAGGCTGCTTCATCTGAGATCCTGGAGACTGGATGGAGTATCCCCTGGCTGCAGGCCAGGAGGGCTCTCCCCTCCCTCTCCTTTTCCTCACCTCTCCATCTCCTCCCTTCCCTTCTACACAGGGACAGCAGCTCCCACCTCTCCTGGGTGCCTGTGCTGGGTGGGAGGTCTCAGCCTGAGACACACACACGTGTGTGGTGTACACAAGAGAGTAGCAATGTCTCTTCCTGTCCTACACAAACTTCCAGGCTAGCTGAGGGCAGCACCTGGGGCCTGGGAAACCTCTGGGATTCTGAGAGAGGCTAGGCAGAAGGACCAGGCTCTCCTCAACAAGCAGCTCCAGGGTTCTCACACTTCTCTTCCCGTTTACCAGGAAACCTGTTTTCCTCCTACAGTCCCAGACCTTGTCCCTGACAACGGCTGCAGCCAGTGGTCAGTGACAGGGCACTGCTGCTCACAAACCATCCAGGGAGCCTTTGAGTGGCTCCCCAGAGGTCTGGCCACAGGAGGAACACACCTCCTGGGGACCGGTCACACCTTGGGCCTGAGAAACCGGTTCATTTGTTACCACCTCAGGAAATGTGATGCTGCCAGACACTCCTGAAAGGTGCCACAGCACCACTCAAACAGGGCAGGCACAGTCAACTGTGACAAGAGGCCTGCTGCCATGGGCTGGAGCTCTAGAGATGCTCCACTCCCTATCAGATATGCCTTTGGTCACCCAACCACTCACCTCCCTGACTTCCTTGGCTGGGCAGGGCTCTCTCCCATGCTCCTTGTGGGACACAAGCCCTTGGAGACCTCGTGGCTCAGGCTGAGGGGCACACAAGGGCTGTTTGTTCAGAGGCAGATCCCTGCAAATGAGCCTCTGCAGGGTCTGGCCCAGAGGGGTACATTCATACCTGCTGCACAGCACGGCCTCAAACTTCGTCCTCTCTCGGCAGGAGGATCTGCAACCCACCTGCCACTTCACAAGTAACAGTGCTCCCCGCCCCTCCACACCTGCTCTGGATCTGAGATAGCAAGGTGAGCACCTCACAGGGGCAGGGAGCAGCCAGTCCTGCTGCTTTATCCCAAGAACGAGTGACGAGGCACAGCTGGTGGAGAGGACGAGCCCCTCCTTTCCCCATGTGCTGGCAGAGCTTCCTGCCTTCCCAGCCCTTGGCACGTTGTGTTCTCACGTGGCTCTGAACCCTGCTCACCTGTTGACTTCCAAAACGTTGTTGATCCTTGCAGCTTCCAGCAGAGCATCCTCTGAAATGCAAGAAGAAGAGAAAGGGGGTTGGCATGGAGACACACAAATGGACATCCTACCCCAGAATGTGCAGGGGCTGAGCTCACAGCTCTCACCCAGTGAGCACGGGGCTATTCCTGCGTGCAGGTTACCCCCAAGCCCCTTGCCCCAACACCTGGCAAACAGGGGGCTGTGGGGAGCACTGTCACCCCAGCCTGTCACAGCCTGAGACAGAGGTTTCCACAGCAGGGCCAGCGAGTTCCCACCACAGGCTCAGAATGACATCTCCTGGCTAGAGAGGGGAAGGGCAGCACCCAGCTCTAGGAGACGGGAAAAGGCACGATTTGGGGAGGGAGGGACCTTAAAGCTCATCTTGTTCCAGCCCCCCTGCCATGGGCAGGGACACCTTCCACTAGCCCACGTTGCTCCAAGCCCCATCCAGCCTGGCTTTGAATATTTCCAGGGATGGGACAACCACAGCTTCTCTGGGCAACCTGTGCTGGAGCTTCGCCACCTTCAAAGGGAATTATTTCCTCCCAATATCTCATCTAACCCTGCCCTATGACAGTGGGAAGCCATTCCCCCTTGTCCTGTCCCTCCAGGCCCTTGCCCAAAGTCTCTCTGCAGCTCTCCTGTAGCCTTTTAGGCACCGAAGCACGAAGGATAACCCCTCCCCTAGCAGCTCCCCAGGTCAGCGCCAGCAGGCAGGCTCCGTGCCGGGCAGGGCCCCGCACGCCCCCAGCAGCGATAGTCACCCTTGGACAGGCGGTCCCGCAGGTAGCAGTAGGCCAGCGCGGCGATGAGGGCGGGCAGCCCCGCTGCCGGGGGGCAGCTCCCGGCTCCGCTCTGATGCCCGCCGGGGTCTCCCGCGATGCAGCAGCCCTGCTCCGCATCCCCGGGCCGCGGCGTCGGCTCCCCGAGGGATGGCGGCACGAGGTTGGGCGGCGGCCCCGGCACGGGGCGGCTGGTGTTGGCCGGGCCGGGGGAGGGCGGCCGGGGGAGCTGCAGGGGGGCCGGGCCCGGGGCAGGGCCCCGTGCTGCGGGGGCCCCCGCTGGGCCCGGCGCGCTGGCTCCGGGGGAGCCCCCCGGGCCGGGCCCCGCTGCCGGGGGTCGCCGCCCCGCTGCCCCCTCCGGCCCCCTGCAGGCCGTGACCCGCCATTGCAGCCTCTGCCCCGGCGGCCGCGCGAGCTCGCGGCGCCCCCTGGCGGCCAAAGCCTGGAGCAGCCGCGGCCCGGTCCCCTCGGCCGCAGCCGCCGCCGCCGCCGCCGCGCCATAGGCCGCCCGTGACGGTGACAGCCACGGCCGCGCCCGGAGGAGCCGCGCCAGCCCCTGCGGCTGCGGGCGGAGCGCCAGAGAGGTCAGCATGGTCCCCCCGCTGCCCGCGCCGCGCGGCGCCGCCCGCACCTTACCCCCCCTCCCCCCAGCCGCTGAAGCCGGCGGATCAAGATGGCGGCCGCCAGCGCTCCGGTGCGGCGCCGTGGGCGGCGCGCAAGGCATGCCGGGAGGCGTAGTCGCCAACAGCGGACTACAACCCCCGGGGGGCGCCGCGGCGCGGCCCGCCCGCCCGGGGCATGCCGGGGAAGCGGCGTCAGCGACGGGAGCGGGGCAGCGGCCGGCGGGGCCCGGCAGGGGGCGCTGCGCGGCGGGGGCGGGGCCGGGCGCGCTCTCGCGGACAGGCGCGCTCACGATGGCAGGTGCGCGCTCACGGGCACGCGCTTGGAAGGGACCCGCGAGGATCACCGGGGCCAACCCTTAGCCCGGGATTTGCCACCGGCTGTTCCTATCCCACCCCCAGGACCCTGTTTCCCCCCACTCCTTCCGTTATCCCAGCAGCCGCCTGCCCGGTTTGCCATTCCGCCTTCACCCCAGCGCTTCCACAGGCTCCCCCACAAGCTCCGTGTCCTGGGTTAAACTGGGCTGCTGAGAAGGTACGTTTTAGGGAGAAAAATAAAACCAAGGAGTTCATTAAAAGAAAAAAAATGTTTTTTTTTCTTTGAGAAGAATTGGGCTTGTTGCTCAAATTATTGAATCCCTGATTTAACTGCACACTGCTGGAAGATGCAGGATGGTGGAGCAAGGGTAAGGATTGGGAGTGGAGAGAAGGGATGGGGTTTAGGGGAGCCGGGGTGTATGGAAAGACCCTGAAGTTGGAGGGGTGTCAGAAATGGGCGTCAGCAGGGCAACAGTTGTCACAGGCAGCCCAGTGCTCCCAGTTCCCCAGCTGAGTTCCCCCAGCTCCATCAGCCCAGCGCTTCCCAGTTCCCCAGCCCAGTTCCCCCAGCTCCATCTGGTCAGTGCTCCCAGTTCCCCAGCCCAGTTCCCCCAGTTCCATCAGCCAAGTGCTCCCAGTTCCCCAGCCCCAGTTCCCCCAGCCTGACTGCTGGCTCCCTTAAGCCCAGTTCCTTAGTCCACTTCTTCCAGCTCCAACAGCCCAGTTCCCCCAGTTCCCCAGCCCCACTCCCCAGCCCATCTCCCTGGCTCCTGCAGCCCAGTTACCCCATTCCCCCAGTCCATCCCCCCCATCCCGTCCATGCTGTGCTGGCTGGGATGTGGGTGCTCCTGCTGGCAGCTGGGAGGGGCTGCGGGGTGACAGCACCCACCTTCCCACTTCCCTGGGAACACCTCAGATTTCCACAGTGGAGCTGCCTGGAAGGACAGGGAGAGGAGGACGAGGGGAGAGAGTCCCCTTGCAGTAGCCACAGCACCCTGTCCTCTGCCCTGCCTGTCCCCAGCCTTGCCATCACCCACTGGGGTTGGCAGCAGGGTTTCCACTTCCAGTGGGACAGGATGCCAGATGCTCCCTTGGCTCCTTTCCCCAGGTGAAGGAGCAGTGGTGTGGCACGGTGAGCCCAGCGATGCCAGGTCTCTGTGTCCCCGTGGGTGCTGAGCATGGTGACACCTCTGTACCCCCCTTCTCCTCCGGTTACTGCATCCTGGGAAAGGCCTCACCCTGGGTAAAGGGCTCGGTGCCAACCACCTTCCTGCTGCCGGCACGGGCTTGGCTTTGCCAGTCTGGGCACGTGACACACTGCTTCGTCATCTTTTACACAGTTATTCATGGGAGCTGGGAGAGAATTCCTTGGTGTTCCCAAGCAGAGAGAAAGATATCCTGAGTCTGCAGCATTTTCAGAGCTGGATGGGAAGCCTGAGCTCTTCCAAAAATAACATCCTAGTCAGCACTGCCAATGGCAGCACGCCCACCTGCCACGGCACCGTGGGGATGCCACAGCAGGGCCCGGCACTGGCACAAAGGATGGACAGTGCTCATGGGCTGCATGGGACAGGGCACGGGACCACAGTGACAGCGTCACAGCAGAGCTGCCTGGAGAGGGGCTGCGGGTCTCTCTCCTGCACCCGTGTCCCCTTCTGCCCCACATGGAATCATGGCATCGTTTGGGTTGGTAAAGCCCTCTGAGAACATCGAGTCCAATCACTCCCCCAGCACTGCCAAGGCCACCACTACCCCACGTCCCCAAGGGCCACATGCCACGTTTGTTAAATCCCTCCAGGGACGGGGACTCCCTCACCGCCCTGGGCAGCTGTGCCAGGGCTGGACAACCCTTTCTGGGAAGAAATTTTCCCAAATACCCAACCTAAACCTTCCCTGGTGCACAGTACAGGTGTCCCTGTCCACATCTGTGTCCTCCAGCTGCTCCCGGTCGCCCCCTCCCCGGGCTGCCCTTCCACCCTGCTCCCGGTTCCCCCCTCCCGGTGCTCCCGGTCCCCCGCTGGCTGCCCCGGCCCGGTGCTCCCGGTCTCTTCCCCGACATTCCCGGTTTCCCCCCGGCTCCTCCTCCCTGGTTCTCCCGGTGTCCCTCCCACCATCCCCCCCGCCCCCGATCCCCCCGGCTCCTCCCTACTGGTGCTCCCGGTCCCCGCTCTGCTCCCCCAGGATCGCCGCCGGCTCCCCTCCCTGCCGGGTCCCCCCCCGGGCCCCCCGGGCCCCCTCCCGTCCCCCCGCCCCGGTGCCGCCCCGTCCCGCCCCTCCGGTCCCATCGCGCCCCGCGCACGGCGATGCCGCCGTAGGGGCGGGCGCCTCCCGCGGCACCGGCACCGGCACCGGCACCGGGGGCGTCCTCGGGCCATGTCGGGGCACGACAGCGGCATGTCGGGTCGCGACAGCGTGCAGATCCCCGACGACCGGGACTTCGGGGCGTTCCGGGCGCAGTGCGAGTCGGAGCGCGGCTGGAGCCTCACCTACAGCAAGGGCGGGGTGGCGGTCTGGGTGCAGCTGCTGGAGCCCGAGCGCGCCCTCCACAAGATCAAGGTGAGACCTCCCGCCCGGCACCCCCTGGGACACGGGGAGACACCCCCCCCCCCCGCCTCGGCACCCCCCGGGACCGCGGTACCCGGCGGCGCGGGGGGAGCGCGGGGACCCCGCGGGGCACCTGGAGGCAACGGGGACCCTGGGGTGATGCTGCACTTTGGACTTGGAAGGGGGCTAGTAGGGACCCCACAGCGAGCAGGGACCCCACAGCGACTGGAAACTCGGGGGTGAAGCACCACCCGGGGGACCCAAGGGGATAATGTACCCCCTCGAGTGATGCAGCACCCTGGGGCGAGCAGGGACTTGGCCGAGCTGGCCCCTGATGGCAAACAGGGACCTCAGGACAGGTGAGGTCCCAGGGGTAAGCTGGCACCCCGGGACAGGTAGAGACTTTGGGGGTGAGTGGGGACCCCAGAACAAGCACAGCCCCAGGGCTGAGCTGGCACTGTGGGATGAGCAGGCACAAGTAGGGACCTCTGGGAACAAGGAGGCTGCAGAGGGGTGACTGGGGACTCACACAGGGACAAACAGGGACCGTCAGGGTGTGGGACCATGGGTCCCGGGTGCTGCCTGTCCCCACTTTACCCATAGGAACCCACCCCCAGAGTTTGCTGCACCCCAGGGCTGGGCTGGGGGACTCCTTGGAGCCTGTGGCCACCAGCCCACTGTCACTGGCGTTGTCCCCATTGTCCATCCCCTCGCCCGGGGCTCCTGTGTCCCCCTATGTCCCCACTGTGTCCCCAGCAGGTCCCTTCCCCCTTGGTGCTGGTGTGCTGGCACAGGCTGGTCCGTGCTCATCCTGGCTCATCCCTCTGGCAAAGCAGGGACACCAGGAATCCAAGGGACAACTTGGGACAGGAGCAGTGTCCGAATGGTGTTGCCGGTGGCCACGGGCCACCATGTCATGCTCGAGCCTCTGGCTGGTGTCCTTGTCCCTTTGGCATCTCCGTGAGGCTGTCCTGGCGTGGTGGTTGGCACGGCCCTCCCCGCGGCGCCGAGCCCGGGTGGTGGTGGCGCTGGTGACGGTGGTGGTGCGGCCTGCTCAGACTGCTCATGCTGCTCACAGTGCTCAGACTGCTCACACTGCTCACACTGCTCAGACTGCTCACACTGCTCACACTGCTCACTCTGCTCACACTGCTCACACTGCTCACTCTGCTCACACTGCTCACACTGCTCACACTGCTCATGCTGCTCACACTGCTCACACTGCTCACGCTGCTCACACTGCTCACACTGCTCAGACTGCTCAGACAGACTGCTCACACTGCTCAGACTGCTCACTCTGCTCACACTGCTCACACTGCTCAGACTGCTCACATTGCTCACACTGCTCACTCTGCTCACTCTGCTCACACTGCTCACACTGCTCAGACTGCTCACATTGCTCACACTGCTCACACTGCTCAGACTGCTCACGCTGCTCACACTGCTCAGACTGCTCACATTGCTCACACTGCTCACACTGCTCAGACTGCTCACATTGCTCACACTGCTCACACTGCTCACACTGCTCACACTGCTCAGACTGCTCAGACTGCTCACGCTGCTCACACTGCTCAGACTGCTCACACTGCTCACACTGCTCACACTGCTCACACTGCTCACACTGCTCACGCTGCTCACGCTGCTCAGACTGCTCAGACTGCTCAGACTGCTCACGCTGCTCACGCTGCTCACACTGCTCACACTGCTCACACTGCTCACGCTGCTCACGCTGCTCACACTGCTCACTCTGCTCACACGGCGCTCTGCAGCAGCCAGGCGAGCACTCGGCGCCGGCGGTGGCGGCGGGATCTGTCCCTGGGGCACTGGCACTGGCACTGGCTGTGCCCGGTGCCGCCGCAGAGCCGCCGGGCTGCTTCCCCCGCAGCACATCGGAGGTGGTGGGGCTGCCGGTCCCTGCCGTGCCCTGATGGGAGTGGTGAGCCCCGAGGAGGGGGCTGGTCCCTGGAGTGTGGGACTCTCTGGTGCCGCTGCTGCCCTGCCCCACCCCCCCAGAGGTGGGGACCCGTGGTTGGTGGGACGTGGAGCGTCCATCGCCGTGGTGTCTGGGCATGGGCATGGCTCTGTAGGGTAGTGCATCCTGGCTCCCCACTGCTCCCCCCACCAAACCCCCCGTGTTCCCCAGCCCTGCTGCTTGCTCTTGGGGTTGCTGCATCCCAAAACATCTCCCAGTGGGATTGAGGTGACGCTCGGGTGTGTCCCCTGCCCATCCCACAATCCTGGTGTGCCACGTCGGCGCGGCAGGGACCCAGCCCACTCCAGGATGTCCTGGCACAGCTGTTCCTGCCATGGCACCAGGAGCTGTCCCTTGCCTGCAGGGGTCCCTGAGCCAGGTCCTGCCCCTTTCCACACCCTTCTGGCTGGATCCTGCTTGGAAAGATCCTGCTGGGTGTTCATGTGTTGATGCCATGTGTGTGCCACTGGGTATTGGGGACCTTGGGGGGGGTAACAGTCCTTTTCCCCACCCTGTGGCCCCCAGCAGCACCCGGACCCACCATCCTACCCAGGATGGGATGCTCCTGCTGGACTTTGATGGGATGGGCACATGTGGCATTGCTGACGTGGCATGGTGAGGTGCAGCCAAGGGGTTTGCCCCCCATGCTGGGGGTCTCTGCGTGGGTACTGGGGGTTCTCCACAGCCCCCCAGGAGCTGATTTCTCCCTGGATTCCTCCTGGATTTCTCCTGGATTGCTCCTGGATTCCTGCTGGATTCCTTACGGATTACTCGCCTAATTAAGTGGAACCTGAAGGTCTTGCCCTGCTTTGAGGCTGCAGCCCCCCCTGCCCCTCCTCCCTCTTCCATTAGGGATGCAAGTCCCGTCTAACCTGTTTCCTGGAGTCTGGGAACAAGTTGGTGCCACGGCTGATTCATCACCGGGACATTCAATGGCCTCAGGGCTGGGATTTGGTGGCCTTGAGACTGGCTACATGTTGCAGGACCCCAGCCAGGAGCCCCCATCCCACTCCTTGGGGATCTGAGTTCCCCCAGGGGAGATGGTGTCCCTATAAACCCTTGGGATGCAGTGGGAGGGTCTGGAGTGCTGGTGGAGCTGCCAGTGTGGCTGAGCCTGGGGACCCCCTTGGTGGCCGTAGCCCCCTCAGGCAGAGGGCTGGGTCTCCCCCTTGGATATTCTCCTGTTCCACAGTCTGATGCCCACTGGCTGTTGCCTCTGGCTGGCATAACCCCAGCCCTGGGGACTTCACTGCCCTTCCTCCTCCTCCTCCTCCCCCCCTCCTTCTCCCTTGCCCGTCAGTCAATATTGACTCAGGGCTGGGACGTGCGTGTGGCTCCGGGCGCTTCCCTTCCCGGGTGGCACTGTCCCCTCTCCTGCTGCGACCCCCCTGGCACCCTGGGACATGAGTCACCTGAGGCAGGTCCTGCTCTACCAGCTGGACTAGGCTCACTGCTCTGCACTGGGAATAACCGGGAGCAGTGCAGAGCCTGCTCCCACATCCACCTGGACACGGTACCGGGCTGGCCTGGGTGCACCTGGGAGCAGGGGCTCTCCAAACATGTCACCTGGGGGGCACTCCCCAAAACCACCCTGCAAGGGTGTCCCTGGCTGAGTTTTTGGGTCAGTGGAGGGGCTGGAGATGGGCTCTGTGGGGCAGGGTGGGTCTCTGGGATTGAGGATAAGCACTGTGGAGTTAGGGTTGAGTTCCATGGGGCAGGGATGGGTCTCTGGGGTTGAGGCCTGGGGACAGGCTCCATGTCCGTATCCCACTCAAGGGGCCACATGGGGATGTTCCCCATTGCTGGTTGTTGCTGTGCCCCTTCCCAGGTTGGTCAGCGAGTGCTAGGGTGGCAGCTCCACCCCTAAATCCTGAACCCCAGGGCCTGAGGGGCAGGAGGGGTTGGTGCCATCCCTGGGGATAACCAGGAGCCGGTGGCATCCCCAGGGACAGCCTCTGGCTGCTCTCCCTGCCCCATGCTCGGCTCCAGCGCCCTCGGCAGATGGCATCTCTGCTGCTCGCACCTTCTCCTTGTCTCCTCGCCTTCCCTGGATCTGGCTGCCATGGTTACAGAGCAGCTCCTGACCTCGGGTGGTGCTTCCCACTCTGCTCCCCCCACCTAGTATGACCCATGCTGCCCCACAGCACCAGGCACAGCCCCACACACGGGCTCCCCCTGGCTCCCCCCTGCAGGGATGCAGCTCTGGGAGGAGCCCAGTGAGGAAGGGGATGGGGGGCAGGTGGGAAGGTGGCCCTTCAGAAGGGACCCCCAGACCCAGGGCTCAGTGCCACGCTGCCTCGAGGTGCTGCTGGCCCTGTGTGCCTGGGCTATGGGGTGCCTCTGGGTGGCAAACTGGGCCAGACGGGGCAGAGCTGCTTGTTGGGGTCCAGGTCTTCTTGGAGGGGGGTTGCATTGGGTTTTTTTGGGAATTTAAGAGGAGACCCTGCCACCCCGGGGTCCCCACAGCCACCTTCCCACCCGGGGGTCCCCACAGCCGCCCTCCTGCCCAGGGGTCCCCATGGGCACCCTTTCCCCCCAGGGCCCCCCTGGGAGGTGTCTCACAGCCCCTGCCTTGCAGTGCAGGATGGAGTGCCGGGACGTGCCGGCGGAGACGCTCTACGACGTGCTGCACGACATCGAGTACCGCAAGAAATGGGACACCAACGTCATCGAGACCTTCGACATCGGCAGGCTGACGGCCAACTCTGACGTGGGCTACTACGCCTGTGAGGAGGGGCTGGGGGTCCCTGGGGAGGGCTGAGCCCCAGGGCTGCCACCACAGCACCCCTGGGTTTGGCACCCGGGGGATCTGTAGGGCCTGGCATGGCATGGATGAGCCCGGGTACCGGTCTGGGGGGATTTGGGGGGCAGGAGGGGACCCTGCACTAGGAGGGGGGTGTCTCACTTCTGGAGCCTGCGCTGTCCCCAGGGAGGTGTCCCAAGCCCCTGAAGAACCGGGACGTGGTCACGCTCCGCTCCTGGCTGCCCATGGGCTCCGACTACATCATCATGAACTACTCCGTCAAGCACCCCGTGAGTTTAGGGGGGCACCAGTGGTCCTGTGGGGCTGGGCTGGGGCTGGGGCTCACTCAGAGCTTGCGGGCGGGTGGGTTGGAGGGGGTTGGGGGCTGCTGTGGGGGGTCATGACAGCCCTGCCTGTGACTGGTGCCTGCTGTACCTCACCTGCCCTGCCACTGACTCGAGTGCCCCCGTTGTGCCCCACCACAGAAATACCCCCCCCGCAAGGACATGGTGCGAGCAGTCTCCATCCAGACGGGATACCTGATCGAGGGCACGGGCGCCAAGAGCTGCACCATCACCTACCTGGCACAGGTGGACCCCAAAGGTAAGGGGGGGATCCCCCTGTCTGTGCCCCAGGACTCAGTACCCCCCGGTCCTGCCCTCGTGTCCCTGGGGGGCATGTGTGCCTGGGGGGGCTCAGTGGGGTCTTGGGGAATCTCATGGGGAGCTCAGTGGGGGCTCAGGCTGGGCTCAGTGGGGGCTTAATAGAAGTTCAGTTTGGGCTCAGTGGGGGCTCAGTGTGAGCTTGGGGAGGCTTAATGGGGGTTCAGGGTGGGGCTCGGGGGGGCTCAGGGTGGGCTTGGAGGACCATCTCAGGTTGCAGTGGGAGCCAGACGCAGAGTGTGGAGCAATGCCAGGAGGAAGCGTTTTGGGCCTGTTTTTTTGAAATCTTTTATTCTGGGAGCTGAAGAGGTGCCCAAGATGCCAAAATTGCTGGTTTTGACCTCTGTGAGAGCAGAGAGCAGTTTGAGTTGGACCCTGTCCCCTGTCCCCTCTCCAGCTGTGTGTCCCCAGTGAGGGTGCCCGGGGGGTCCCGTATGTGCGAGGGTCCTGGCTCTCAGGCACCCGGGGGGTGCTGGGGGGTCCCACTCCCAGCCTTCCCTCTCCCTTCTCTCCAGGTTCTTTACCAAAGTGGGTGGTGAACAAATCCTCCCAGTTCCTGGCCCCCAAGGTGAGTTGGTTGCACTGGGGGGGGGTGGTGTCCAGTGTGGGGATAAGAGGTCCCTGTGCCCATCTCTCCCTTCCTCCCAGGCGATGAAGAAGATGTACAAGGCATGCCTCAAGTACCCCGAGTGGAAGCAGAAGCACGACCCCCACTTCAAGCCCTGGCTGTTCCCCGAGCAGAGCCGGCTCCCGGCCCTGGCGCTCTCCGAGCTCTCCCTGCAGCATGCGGATTCCCTGGAAAACATCGATGAGAGCTCCCTGGCCGAGAGCAAGGAGGACCGTGGCGAGGGCAGCGACGAGGACAGCCTGACCTGATCCCCCTGGAGGCTCCTGTCCTTGTCCCTCCACTGAGGACAGCCTGACCTGGCCCCCCGGGGCTCCTTTCCCCGTCCCCCCACTCCCAACACAGTCTGTGTCCCTGTCCCGCACGCCCGTGCACGTGCACCCCCACTCTGGGCTCGGGGGGACTCCCCACTGCTGGACCCCCGGCCGGGGATAGCGGGGACACACTGGGCCCCCCCAGGGTGGGAAGTTGGGGGTTGTCTGGTCACTTCAAAGCCCTCGAGGGACACCAGTGTTGTCCCCGTAGGTGGCAAAGCCAAAGTGCCCTTCAGCTTTTGGGGGGGGCAGAGGAAAATGGGGGCCCTGTGCCTGCTCCCCAGCCCTGGGGACCCTCCCACTGCACTTCCCCTTGGCCCCCCATCCCTGCTCCCTATCTCTTTTATGGCCCAACAGAACTGCCTTCATCCCATGGGACCCCCACCCCTAGCAGACCCCCAGGGGCAGGGGAATGGGGGGCTTTGGGATCTGCCTGCACCCCTGGGCACACAGAGGGGTTTGGGGGTGCTCCTGGCACTTCCTGGCATGCTGGGGAGGAGGGGCTTTGGGGTTTTGGGGCATCTCCAAGCATGTAGAGGGGGGCCCTCTAGGCTGCCGGCACCTCCAGCATGTTGGAGGGGACATTTGGGGTCTTACAGCACCTTCAGGAATGCGGGGGGATTGGGGAGCTCATGGCACCTCCAGATGTGCTGTGGGGAGTGCTCTGGGGGCTCCTGGGACCTCCGTGCATGTTGTGGGGCCCTGGGGGGCTCCCGGCACCTCCCTGCGTGTTGGGGGGTCTCGTGGGCTCTCAGCATCTTCAGGGTGGTTTGTTGGGGGCTTCGGGGTAAGCTGGCACCTCCAGGTGTGCTGGGTGTCTCTGGGGGCTCCCAGCATCTTCAGGCATGTTGGGAGGACTTGGGGGGGCTCCTGGCACCTCCAGATGTTCTGGGGGTCTGTGGAGGATCCTACTCCCCCCTCTTTCCAGGATGGGAACCCCAAGCTCGGTGCCTGAACTCTTCCTCCACTGGAATTCGAGGCCTTGACTGGGGGTTTGGGAGCTGGTCCTTGGCCATGCTCCTGGCCCCCCCTTTTTCCGGGGGTGCACAGGGAGGAGGGAGATTTTGTACCTTGTACTGGAGCTGATTATTTAGGAATAAAACAATTAAATCCGCCACGGGGGGAACTCGACCTCTGTCCTCTGGGAGCTGTCCCGGTCCCTGTAGTGGGCTCAGGCAGGGGGATCCCTGCTCATGGGGGATGCTGCTGGGACCCTTGGGGGTTGTGGGGACCCCTTGGGGGCTCTGGGTGGTGATGATGCCACCAGAGGGTGATGGAAAAACCCCTAAACCGAATTAGTGCCGGGCACTAATTAGGGATGAGGCTGCAGACCCCTGTAGTGGGTCATCCCACAGCCCCAGGTAAACCAGTAACAGCAGTTGCAAACTGGGGCATAATCTCCCCCCAAAAGCACCTCTGGGAGAGGAGACATGGGATGCTGAGCTTTGGGAGGCATTGGAGGTACATCCTGGCTTCTCCAGGGGGACAGAGGGGTCTGGGAGTCTGTGAGATGTTGCACCTCTGGGAGAGGAGACATGGGATGCTGAGCTTTGGGAGGCATTGGAGGTACATCCTGGCTTCTCCAGGGGGACAGAGGGGTCTGGGAGTCTGTGAGATGTTGGGGTGCCCAGAGCACCGGGGTGGTCAGAGGGCATGATCCATCCCGAGGGACAGGCTAGCACTCCTAGGGGTCTGGGAGCCTGGAAGGTGTTGGGGTGCCTGGATCCCTGGAAGCACAGGTCAGAGGGGATGATCCACCCCGGGAACACCCCAGGGAACTGTGGGCCCTGTGTGGAGCCCTGGGACCCCTGTGTCCTCCTGGGGTGCACCCGTAGGCAAAGCTACTGGTGCACCCCACTGCTTCCCCCTGGGTGTGCTGGGCGCCCCAACACCTCAGCAGACCCCAACCCCTCTCTGCACCCCGGTGGGGTCGTGCTGGGTGGTGGGTTCTGGGGTCTAGTGTGTGCCATTCCCTGTGCCTCTGTGTCTCTGTCACCCGTGGGGCCAGGGTGGGCACCGGGTTGGGCACTGGGGACTCGCTTCCCATTTCTCCTTGTAATTTCCACCTGCTGTGCCTCCTCCCCTGCTCCCCCCCCCCCCCTCCCCCCCGGCACCAATCCCAATTGAAAATAGCACCCAATTAAAAAGGGACCACCCCCCTGCCCAGCAGGGTGAGAATGGAGCCGAACTGGAGCCCGGACACAGCACGGCAGCTCCAGAGCCACGGGGACACGTGGGGGGGCAGGTGAGGGGGTAAAGTCCCTCCTGGGGGGGGGTTAGGTCTGCTGGCTCTGGGAGGTGCAGCTGCAGACCCAGAGCTGGGGGACCGGAGAGAGGAGATGGCTCCATAGGGAAGCAGAGGATGCTCTGGCACACGGCTGGTCCCGGGGGGTTCCAGCAGAGCCAGGGGCTCAGGTAGGATATGTGTGGGGTGACATGGATCTTGGGGCTGTGCTGGGGACTTCCTTGGGCTGCTGACATGGATGATCCCCCAAACTCTGCTGGGAAGGGCTGCGAGGCCTCAGCCCCTCCCGGATGAGCCTCGGGTGTTGGCACTGGCCCCTGGCATCTCAGTGTGACACCCCCTGAGCCAGGCGAGGCCATGGCACCCTCATCCTCTGCCAAAGGCTTTGGGACGGCATCCCACCAGGACGGCTCTGATGGTCGGGGAAGTGGGATAGGGAAGCAGGTGGATGTGATCTGGGAAGCAGGAAGGGAGAGGTGATGGTTCTGGGGAGCGGGATGAGAGAGGGGAGGTGTGGCGTGGATCTGAGGAGGGAGATGGGAGATCTGAGGGGGGATGCGATGGCTCGGGGGAGCAGGATGGGAGAGTGGGGGGATGCGATGGACTGGGGGAGTGGGAATTCTGTGAACAGGGACTATGCAGGCAGCGAGGCACTTTTTGGGATATCTCCCGCCGGCGCCCGGGCTGAACCCCCCAGGGCACCGTCCCCAATCGTGGGGCTGAGCCGTGGCCCCTCCTGCCTGCGGCCTCGCGTGGGCGAGGGGCCGAGGGGGGGCCTTTTCCCCCGGAGCAGGCAGCCAGCGTGTCCCGGTCCCCGAGCGCCGGGATGAAAGGACCATTGTCCGAGGCTGGGCGGCCGGGAGGGCTGGCCTTGGGCACCCCACGTCCCCCCCGTGTCATCAAACCCTCCCACTCTTCTTCTTACCCCCCGTCGCGACCTTGGGAATTGGGTGGGGAGGGACACCCCCCCCTCCCCCCGAACACACACGCACACACACAACCCATTTATTATTTTTTTTGGGAAAGTCCCAGCGGTTTTCCCCTCGAACCCTCTTTCCATGAGGCAGCCAAAGCTCCGTGCGGGAACAAGTCCGGGCTTGGCAGGGGGGGCCCTGGGTGCCCCCGCCCCGGGAAGCGCCCCGGCATCCTCCGGGAGCCGCCGCCGACACCGCGCAGAGGTACCGGGTGCTCCGGAGGGGCTGGGGGGGCAACCCCAGCTCGGGGGGGGGAACCCCACCTCCCCAGCCGTGCTTTCTCTCCTGGGGGGTTTGTGCTTCTCTCCACGTGCTGCTGTAGGTCCCGGGTAGACGGTGCTGGGCGGGGGGGGGGGGCACTGGGGGGACTGGGAGCTGCTGGGAGGTGGGGGGAGTGTGTGTTGTTCCCCTGCTCGGCTGCGACAGCGCTGTGCCCCCCCCCCCCAGCTGGGGCACTCGAGCCCCCAGCACGTCCCAGATCAACCCCAGTACAACGCAGATCAACCCCCGTATGCCCCAGCTCACAACACGACTACTCCTCAGCTCAATTCCAGTGTGCTCCAGCTGCCCCCCAGCAGACCCCAGTTCACCCCCAGCGACTCCAGCTCACGCCCAAGACACCCAGCTCGATCCCAGTGCATCTCAGCCTAACCCCAGTACACTCCAGTTTAACGCCAGTATTTTCCAGTTCCCCCTCAGCAGACCCCAGCTCCCCCAAGCAGACTCCAGCTCAACCCCAGTACATCTCAGTTTAACCCCAGTACTCTCCAGCTCCCTCCAGCACCCCGCAGCTCCTTCCCAAAATATCCCAGTTCACCCCCAGCACACCCCAGCTCAATCTCAGCACATCTCAACTTCAGCCCAGTTTAACCCCCGTCCCCCCAGTCCAGTTCCACTGTATCCCAGCTCCCCTAAGCAGAGCCCAGCTCAAGCCCGGTGTAACCCAGCTCAGTCCCAGTCTCCAGGGGGCCAGGCACTGCCGACAGCCCTCATTCCCTTGATGCCTGGCCGGGAGGAGGGATGTGTTTGGGGACACTGGGGACATGGTGGTGATGCCGATGCCAGGGGTGAAGCTGGGAAAGGGGACCCCGAGGGCCCGTCTGGCAGATTAGTTTTCCGTTGGAGACCTGGCACGTCCCAATTCCCGGCCAAACAGCGGCAGCAGCTGTGGCCGTGCCGGGGCCCCGGGACCCCCACCAGCCGTGCCCGTGCCACACTGACCGCCACCAGCGGTGCCCAGACACCAGGTGATGCTGCTGTGGGGCTTGCCTTGCCTTCCTCCTCCTCTTCCTCGCTCATTCCCAGTCTGTCTGGCGAGGCCTGGAATGTTACCAGTGCTGCGCAGCTGGAACGGGGACGGCGGCGGCTCCGTCCCGCGGTAACCTCGAGCTGGCTCCACGCGTCACCTTCGTGCTGCTGGGGCCACTGGGACGGGGTTTGGGGTGCCCAGGGGGTGCACCTGCATGGGGGGGGTCCCTCGGTCCCGGGGAGTCCAGCACGGCTGCAGGGGCAGCAATATTAATTTGAGGGTTCAGCCCAAAAAAACAGCTTTTGGAGGCACAGAGCTGAGTGCAGGGGTGGGTGGCTCTGCTGGGGTGCTGGGAAGAAGGTGCCAGGGAAAGCTCCTCTGAGAGCTGCCAGTGGTTTTCCAGGAGTGCTCCAGCAGCTACTGGGTATGAGCTGTTATGGGCCACAGCCAGGACACCAGGGATGGGGATGTTCAGAGCAATATTGAGGATGCATTTGCCGTCAGAACCTAGAAAATCCCACAACAAAGTGAGCCATTGGGATTCTGGGGGTGTCATGGGAGAGGCAGGGAGTGATGCTCCCCCATGCCAGCATGTTGTGGCTCCTGTGGCAGGACCCTGTGGCCGTGGGAGGATTGGTGCTTGGGGAGTTTTTGCAGATGGACCCCCCAAATCTACAAGGGATGGGGTGCTGGCTGTGTAGAAAGGCTTTTGCAAAGAGGGGGTGGGTGTGTGCGGTGGGGGGTCCCTGTCCCTCTGTCCCTGCTGCAGCATCTGTGTGACATGGCTTGGCTTGTCTGCAGTGCTCTGGTGCCCAGGGGTGGCCCTGGCACGGGGTGACCCTGCTGCTGGGAACAGGGCCTGAGCATGGGGTTGAGGTGCCCACTGCACCCTGAGGAGAATGAAGAGGAGGCAGGAGGACAGCAGGGCTGGAAAAGGGGCCCCCCATCCACATGAGACTTTCACTTCCCACTTATGGGAAGATGAAACAGGGACCTACACAGTGTCAGTGCTGGATGCTGGTGCCACAAAGGAGGGGTCGTGCACCCAAGGGTGACCTGTCAGGGCACCCTCCACCTTCAGCTGGGCTGTTGGCACGGGCCCCCACAACATCACCAGAGCCCGGGACACGGGGGCTGCTGGGGGAGGGCTGTGCACGTGGGGTTTGGCTTCCCAACCTAGTTTGCTTCCAGAAAGTGTGTCAGGAGCTGAGCGCATCCCAGCAGGGCTTGGTGGGCAGTGACAGCATTGCCAGATGGATTTGCCCCTTTTCTGGCCAGATTTGCCCATTTCTGGCTGGATTTGTGAGGCAGGCAGCAATGCTCTGGGAGGGAATGCTGGGAGCTCAGGTGTCCTTGTTCGTGTGTGCCACAGCCCAGGGCGTGTTTCACTTTTCCAGGTTTTACTTCCAGGGGAGAAGGGGAATGCAGGTGGGACCTCGGGGAAATGAGGAAACCCCAGTTTTCCTGCCCCCTTGTCCCTGACTCCTCACTCCCCTTCTCATCCCCCACCTTCCACCTCTTTGCACTCCCCCCCATCTCCAGGCACAGGCATCTCAGGGCGGTTCCCACGTCGGGGCGGACCCTGGTGCCCCTGGGCGCAGTTGGTGTGTGTGGGAGCACTCAGGCTGCTCCACATGAACCACCTGGAGATGGGAACACCTGACAGTGGGAGGAGGCTCTGAGAGAATCTCTTACACCCCTGGATTGTGGCTCTGCAAGCCTGAACTCGATCCCTGAACAGCTCCTTGGGAGGTTTGAGTGCAATTTGCATTTTTTGGGCTGAGAAGATCTTGAAAATTAAAAAGCTTCACCCTCCCAGGCGAAACTGTGGGCACTGCCACACAGATGGGCACCCACTGAGGTGGAGTGGGGAGGGGTTTGGGTGGGAGGGGGTCTGGGAGTGCTGAGTGCTGTCCCAGGACCCTTCTTCTGCTTTTGAGTGTTTGCTGCGTGCTGAGGATTGCGGCTGGGCAGTTTCAGGGTGAGGATGCAGTGCTTTCGATTCCCAGCCAAGCACGGCAGTGTCTGCGGTAGCGCCAGCGGGTCTGTGTCCTGGGTCCTCTGGGGACACCGGGGACAGCGGGTTCATCCACCAGATCCAGCAGGGACGTTGGGGACATTGGCCCCATCCTGGCTGGCCACGGTCCCTGGCTAAGGATCTCTCCTTAATTTTGGCAGAAGAGGGTAAAAGTCGCTGTAGTGTGAGGCTGGTTGCCCAATGCTGCTGGAGCGTGATGGCTGAGGAACCCCCTTCCCACTGGTGGCTGTCCCTGTTCCCACAGGTTCCTCCGCCACCCGGCTTTGTCCCCTTTGCCTACCGAGACACGGGTGGGTGACAGCTCAGTGCCCTCCCTGGGGATCCACAGGGGTCCTGGGGTGGTGGGGACACGGCAGCCACCATCCGCTTGTCTGTTCTGTCTGGTAGCCAGCGCTGCTGCCCGGGTAGCCCGATCCTTGGTGCCCGGTCCCTGCTGCGCTGCTGGGGAGCCCTCACTTGGCAGGGACCACCCTGCCCAGTTCTTCCTTCCTCTCCGGCCAAAGGCCCTGCCCCATCCTGCTGTCACCTGGGGCTGTAACGGCCCCGGGGTCCGGCCTCCCTGTCCCCGTGGTGGCTGTGGTCAGCAGTGGCTGTGGTTGGTGCATTGCTGGGCTGAGTCCCTGCAGTTCTGCAGGGGCCCAGGGTGGGTATTGCACCACGTCCCGGCTCAGAACCCGCTCGGCTTTCCGGAAAGTTCCCATCGCTGAGGTGGCGTTTGAGGAAGTCCTGGTGTGGGAAGAGACTCCTAAGCAAACCTCTGCTGCAGCAGCCAGACCACAGGCACAGCGGCCACCTCCTCCTGCCGAGCCCAGGGACCATGTGCGGGTAATTAGCTCTCCTTGGTTAACAAGCCCACGGGGCTGGGCAAGGGGAACGTGGGGTGCAGGCAGAGTTTGCCTTCACTGGAGGAGGAATTGCAATGGGAAGTAGATCCATCAAGAGGGTGCTGGGCGCCCGCCAGGCTCCTATGGTGGATTTTCCTGGCTCATGGCCACCATCCTGGGTGCCAGCGAAGGCACGGGCAGGGAAGAGCTGTGGACAAACCTGGTGCTCGGGTGCTGTTGCTGGAGCCGCTCGGTGCAGCTGTGCCAACGAATACTGATGGCCCTGGTCAAACTGCCTGATCCCCAGCGCCTGGGTAGAGGTAATGTGGATCACCTGGGCCTGCGCTCACCCCCGCGGTGCTCGTGGCTTCAGTGGAGCCAGGGGAGGAGCGCGCTCGCCTGCTGTACACAGCTCATTAGTCTGAGGAGCCTGGCCCTCGTTAGTGCCCCACCTGTGGGATGGGAAGCCACCACCTTGAGAGCAGCACAGCAGTGGGATGTGGTGGGCATGTCCCCCGCAGCATGGGGGGCTCCTGCCTGTGCTGGGATCCTTAGCTCTGCTGGGGCAAGAGGTGAATCCCAAGCCCTCCGAGCTGAGGGCATCTGAGGTGGGCTGGGGCGGCTGGCAGTGCCCCCGAAAAAGCAGCCAGCACCAAAGTTTGGGGGCAGAGGGGCTCAGCGAGCCCCTCAGTCCAGGGAGTGGAGACCAGCCTCAGGCACCCCCAGGTCCTTCAGCCCCAGCACTAGGAAAGTGAGGGCTCTGTGGGTTTGAGATGGGCCCCAGTGTTTTTTGGCATCCTGGTTCATTCCCTGGAGTGCTGGTTCCACAGTGCCAGGGTGGTGGCAGCTCTCACCGTCCCCTTGTCATGCCACTTGTCCAGCCTTTTAAGTCTCTTACAAAACAGCCCCTGTGGTTTTGCCTAATCCCAGGGAGGAATGTGGTGGGTCAGCACAGTTAGGATTTGGGCTCGGCAGGGGCCCTGGCCAGGGTGACTCCCTAATCCCCAGCAGCCGGCTGGGTTATGTCGTCTCCCTGGGTTGATTTTTCTTCTGGAATATCCTCGTCTCATTTAGGACAGAGATTAAATGATTAATGACTGGAGGAGGGAACCCAGTGAAGACCTGATGAATGATTTACTTGGTGAGGGCGAAGGGCGGGAGCGGGACGTCGAGCTGCCAGCCCAGCACACCGGGGACCCCGCGGGGCCCTTGCAGGAGCTTTGTCCCCATCCCTGGTGAGCAGCAAGGAGGGCCCTCGGCCACCATGGGTGGTGCTGAGACGGTGCTGGTGGTGAGCGCTGGTGCAGCCGCCCCTTCCTGATGGGTCTGTCCAAGCAGTGCGTGGATGTGCTGGCACCCGTGCCAACAGGTGACACTGGTCAGTGCGACTCCTGGGCTCTGGCCAGGAGGGCACATGTGTGGCAGTGCCATACTGCTGTCGCCGTGCTTCCCTCTGTTTCTGTGCTCCCCTGCTGTTTTGCCTCAGCAGGCAGCGCCCGGCTGGGGTTCAGCCTGCCCGTGCTGGTGTCGCTGGAATCTGGTGACAGCACAGTCACCCAGCACCATCACTCGCCCATTTTCAATAATAGATGAGGAGTTTTTAGGTGTGGAGGTGGGAGAGGGAATTTTATTCTGATTCAGGGATTTCCCCTGTTGGTGGGGATTGCTGGGAGCAGTGGGAAAGTCCTGGATGCCGCTGGTTTCTCTGGTGCTACCAGTGAGGAGCCCCACGGGTCAGCCAGCCCTGGGGTCCCTGTTGCTCCTTCCTTGGACACTTGGCCCTTGCACAGGACCTTTTGCAGCCTGAAGCAGAGCCAAACTGTGCCGGGAGGTGCCAGGGAAGTGGCACTGTGGCTGGATCCCAGTGGCACCGGGATGCCAGTGTCTGAAGGTGTGGGGGTCAGTGGCTGTGGGGACCCCACAGTGCCACAGGCTCGTCGGTGTCCGGTTAGTGTCGGGTCAAGGATGAGCTTGGCTCGGCTGCACCCTTTGCACCAAAACCACAAGTGCTGCCGGGGGCTGGGACCTGCCTGAGTCACAGAAAATGTGACTCTGACGGCAAATCAGACCGGCCTATTTATGGTTCAGGAAATCCTCAAGCTCCTTCTTAGCAGGTCTAAAAAAGCCTCCAGCCAACCCAAAATAAGACAGTGCCGGGGTCACCGGCAGCGCTGCATGTGCCAGCACGGCTGGAGTCTGCCTCCCTCCTGGAATGGGCACTGCCGGGGCTGTGATACTGGTGGGTGAGAAGGGCAGGGTATCCCACCCGCTGCTGGGTGGGATAACAGGGATTGGCCCCACTGGCAGCTACAGCATGGCATGAGGGCACTGCCAGCAGGGCAGAGACCAAGCAAGCCCCTGTCTGGCTGGGGGGGCTTCATGGCCAGTGTGGGACCTTCCCACACGCTGCTCTGTCCCCCAGCCCACATGTCACTCCCCAGGAGCATGCTGGGGCCCTGTGGTGCCATCACCTGTGAGGCTCAGTGGGGATGGCCTCTATATTTTGACACCTAAATGGGGACTGTCCAACATTCCCACAGCCCTGCAGCCCCACAGTTCAGGACTGGGTGATCCTTGGGGCATGGGGGAGTTGGAGACCCTAGGAAAACCAGGTGACTTCACTGGGAATGTTGATTTTGGGACCCCTGGCTTCAGCTGGAGCATGTTTTGGGACTGACCGTGACCCCATTGTCTCCATCCCCAGGTCCTGATGCCATCCTGAGCCTCGCCAGGCACGGGAGATGCACTGAGTGGCACAGGGTCTCTGTGGCCAGTCCCCTGCCATGGAGGAGGAGGGATCTCTGCCAGTGGCCGCCTGGCTGGCCGCCCTCCACCTTGACCAGTACGTGGAGAGCTTCCAGCAGAGCAACCTGTGGTCGGTGTGGGACTGCCGGGCGCTGACGGACGAGGGGCTCACCCGCCTCGGGGTGCTGCTGCCCGGCCACCGCCGCCGCATCCTCCTGGGGCTGCAGAAAGCCTTCGCCGAGGCTGCGCTGCCCGCCGGGACCCCCCCGACCCCCGCCGGGAAACCCGTCCCCATGAAACGCCACATCTTCCGCCTGAGCACGGCCACGGCGCCGGAGCAGCCGGAGCAGCCGGAGCAGCCGGAGCCCCGGGCCCTGCCCGTGCCCGGCGGGATGCCCGGTGGGACCCCACCACTGGAGCCAGAGCGGGCTGCGAGCTTCACCCAGCTGCCCCCACCCATCCCGCCCAGGGTGGGATGCCGCCCCCCCCTCAAATTCTCCCCATCGCTATCGGGGGGCAGCCCCGAACCCCCCCCCGTGCCCCGCAGCCACCTCCCTGCCCCGGAGGAGCCCTCACCGCCAGCCCTCGTGGAGAAGCCCGCTGCCGAAAGCAGGGCCAGACCCCCGCTGCCACCGCTGCCAGCCAAGAGACACCAACTGGAAGCCAAGGGCCAGTCCCTGAAGGGCCCCCCGCTGCCTGACCGCCCCCCCGTGCTGCCCCCCAGGGCCGTGTCCCAGAGGAGGTAAGAGGGTGGCAGGGGGGTGGGCCTGGGGGTGCCCCAAGGAGCGGGGTCCCTGTGGGGGGCTGCTGTGGTGTGGGTGGAACCCTCAGGTGGGAGCACATCATCGTGACGTGGGTGGCCTGGGGTACCCGTGCCCTCCCCACACCCCAGCACATCCCCCTGGGGGTACCCCTGCCCCAGACCCCACATTTCCTGGGGGTATCCGCATGGGGTGGGAGGGCTAAGATACTTATTTTGGCTGCAGCTGGATGTGGCCACCCTGATCACCCCAGTTACCCTGGTCACTCCAACCTGGCTTGGGCTGGGGTTCAGTGTCCCCCCCAACAATGCAGAGCCCCTGCCTTGCCCCTGCCTGCAGTGCAGGCAGTGCTGAGGCCTGAGCAACTCGTCACAGTGGTGGGTGCAAGGCAGTGAACTGCAGCACGAGGAAAGGTGGAGGGAGCAGGGGGCAGGCTGCTGCTGGCTGCTGTGGCAGGATGACATGGGAGCAGGCTGGAGTTTGGGGGCAGCAGCGCTTGCAGCCCCCCCCTTGATGTCCCACCTCCCCAGTGCACCCCTGAGTGCTGCGGGCCTGCAGGCAGGTGTGAAGTGGGGTCTGGGAGCGGAGTTTGGAGTGGGCAGAGGAGCCCCTGGGTGCCAGCACCTGCCTGGGGCAGGGTGGGGGACTGTTAGCGAGGCTGTGTGGCCCCCCTGGGAGCTCCCACCCAACCTCCCCAGGACCCCTGGACCCCTCAGCAGTCCAAGGCACGTGTTGCTGGAGCTGGGCTGTCCAGCTGGTCCCCAAGGGGAGGCAGAGCCTGCACCTGGGGGTGAGGTGGGGTTAGTCCTGAGTGATGATGCTGGATGGGACCCCCTGTGTAATCAGGGTGAGAATGGGGGGGCTGGTGGCTGGACTGCCCCTCCCAGCTTCCCGTCCCTGTGCCTCTGTGGGCTTTTTGGGATGAGGGAGATGGAGTTGACCCCCGTGCCTGTGCTTTGCCCCCTGCCTGGTGCTGATGCAGCAGGGAGCAGGCTGGGATGCTGAGCTGGGGAGAGGGCTCAGGCAGCTGATGTCAGGGGTCTGGCACCCCATGGGGTGGGCAGCACCCACCCCTGGGGCTCCATGGGCTCTGGATTAACAGCATCCATCCTGGCACGGAAGGGACTGGCCCCACCACTGCATTTCTGCACCAAGATGGTCCCCAAAATCCCCTGGAGCCACTCTCCATCCTACTCTGGCGAGGAGCCTGCCAGGGCATGGCGAGGCCAGTGGCTGCCAGTTTGATGCCAGCTGTGCCAATTTGGTGCTGGCTGTGCTAGGTCGGTGCTGGCCATGCCGGTTCGGTGCTGGCCATGCCATGGTTTTGGTGCTGGCCATGCCATGGTTTTGGTGCTGGCCATGCCGGTTTGGTGCTGGCCCTGCAGTGGGTTCAGTTCTTGCTATGATGGTTTGGTGCCAGCTGTGCCGTGGGCTTAGTGCCAGCCCTGGGGGGGTTTGGTGCCAGCCACGGCAGTGTTTTGGCACTGGCAGTGCCGTGGGCTCGTTCAGGCCGTGCCGTGGGCTCGGCGCCGGCCATGCTGCCGCTTCAGCCAGCTCAGGAAGTTTTGCTGCAGCGCAGGAAGTGCCGGGGTGACAAACTCCGCTTCCCACCGGCCTCCCCGAGCCCTGCCCGTGCTGCCGACCGGCCCTGCGGGGTCCCTGCCGCCTGCCCAGGTAGGGGGGTCACCGCTGGCACGGTGCCAGGCGTGCCGAGCGCGGGCAGGCGGCGGGGCCGGGCCCGAGGGGTCTGGGATGGGAGCCAGGGCTGCCGCTGCTCCCGGCTGCGAGTCTCGCTCTGCCGGCTCCAGTGGGTGTTTCCTGCCCTGGCCTGTGTGCCCACAGGCACTGTTGGCACCCCAGTCCCTGCTGGCCCAGAGCGGGCACAGCCCGCCCCGGCACAGCGCCCCAAAGGCTGTGCCTTAGAGTCCTGGGGCTGGCATTCCCCCCTGGAGCTGCCCCGGGGCATTTGGGACCCTTGGGAGCTACGTGCAGGACCGCGGGACTCGGGAGGGATGGGGCTGTGGCCTGGCCAGGTGCCAGTGGCTGAACAGCACCCCCAGGACAGAGGGGTGCTCCAGTGGCCTGGGGGCCTGGGGTCACCATGGGGGAGCCCTGTGGCCTGTGCCAGTGCAGGGCAGGGCGGCGGCTGTGGGGCCCTGGCACTCGCTGTGCCCTGATGCACATGTAACATACAGGTTACACGTATGTGCTGGTGCTTGGTAGTGGCAGAAGGGGATATGGATATGTATATGTGTACAGATGGGTGTATATGTGTACAGTTGTGTATATATGTATGATATCTATCTCATATATATGTGTGTGTGTGTATATATATGATATCTATCTCATATATATGTGTGTGTGTGTATATATATGATATCTATCTCATATATATGTGTGTGTGTGTATATATATATATGATATCTATTTCATATATATGTGTGTGTGTGTATATATATATATGATATCTATCTATTTCATATATATGTGTGTATATATATATATATATATATACACCTTGATGCTCTAGTGAATATACACAGGCAAATATCTATGCATCCATATATGCTTTATGTGTGTATTATATGTATATATTGAGGAGATCAAAACTAACCAGTTGAACCCCAAAATTCTTATCTCAAAGTCACTTTAATTGTACGACCAGCAATACGTTGGTTATAGGTGGGTTCTTGTTTTGGGAACATTTAAAAAATAAAGAGCTATTATCTCCTAAGAAATTCTTCCCTCTGAGGGTGGTGAGACACTGGCACAGGTTGCCCAGAGAGCCTGTGACTGTCCCATCCTTGGAAGAGTTCAAGTCCAGGCTGGACAGGGCTTGGAGCAACCTGCTCTAGTGGAAGGTACGTCTGCCCATGGCGTGAGACGAGCTTTAAGGTCCCTTCCAAACCAAACCATTCCACGATTCTGTGCCTCTTTGGCCAGTGGCAGTGCCTGGCCATGCCCGTGGCTGGAGGAGGTGCTGTGGTGCAGGACAGCCGGCAGGGACAAGGGGTGCATTCAGGAGGGTGTGGGTGTGAGTCACCCCGTGGCAGGCGTTGGGTCCTGGCCCTGCGTGCAGGGCAGCACGTGCTGGGAGCTCAGGGGACCCCCTCCCTGGGGTCCCCTGTGGTGATGGGTGCCCTGTGCTGGGGCCGAGGGAGCTCCACAGCCCCGGGGTGTCGCTGCTGGCCCCCACACCCTTCCCCTGCCCCCGTGGGGGGACCTGCCCCGGGTGCCTGTGGCTAGTGAGCACAGGGGGCGGGGGGCAGGAGGGACGGTGCTGGGCTGCCCGGGGACCAACTGCAGTGGGGATGCTTGCCCATGTCGGGGGTGATGCTTGCCCATGTAGGGCTGGTGCTTGCCCACATCAGGGTGATATTTGCCCATGTCTGGATGGTACTTGCCCGCATCAGGGTGATGCTCGCTGCATCCAGGCTGGTGCAGGGCTCTGGCTCCTTTGGACAGTGAGGCGGCTGCATGGGTCTGGCCCTGGTGGCCCTGTCTCTGGGCGGGGGTGAGTCCCCCACCATAATCCCCCGTGGAGGTGGGAGTGCCCACGGGGGAGGTACCTTGGAGCACGAGACCTGGGCATTTCTGGGGTGACGCCACCCCCCCAGCTCCCGTCGCTTCCGGCTGTGCTGCCGTGGTCCCCGGCACTTCCTCACAGCTGCTCACAGAACATGTTGTGGTTTCCTCCAGGCCACGTTCACCTCCAGGGTCTCACCGTCCTCCCAAATGCTGGGCCACCCCCGAGCACCCCTGTGCCAGGAGGTGATGGGAACATCCCAGCCCTGCTGGGTGCGGGATGTAGTGATGCCACCTCCCACGGGATGATGCCAGCAGCCGTGTTCAGCACCAGGAGCTCTCTCTCACCAGCTCTGCATTTGATGCCCCCCTCCCTGTGCCGGCAGTGGGGCTGTGAGCCCCTCAGTTTTGGCCACTGATGGCTCAGAGCTACAGACCCCGTGAGGGTCCCAGCAGCAGTGGGTGCTCATGTCTGCACCCCGATGGTGTGGTGAGGCTGTCAGTGGGAGGGCACCCCCTCTCCATGGTCAGGGAGTGGTCTGGGTGCAGAGCAGCTCCCTGAGCAGCTGGGGGATGTTGAACCCCGAGGGGGTTGTAGAAGGGCAGTGAATGATGTCCAAGGAGGTGATGACAGAAGACTCCTTCTTGGAGGGCTGGACAAGCTGGGCAGGGGTGGTGGCCTAGGCTGAGGTTTGGCTTTGAGGTGGTGTTGCCTGTGGGAGAGCAGTCCCCCTGCTGCCCTCCTTGGGGGAGAGGCCCAGATAGGGGACAGCAGATAAGGCACCGTTTGACACTTCTCTAATGGCAGATGTGGCGCTGGCCAGACCCTGCCTGGAGCAGGATGGACATCCTTTGGGCACGGCTGCATGGGGGGTCAGGGGGTGATGGGGCACCTACACTGCCCCACAGAGCCATGGGGGGACATGAAGCCCAGGGATGCTACAGCACCAGAGGATGACATGGAGAGAGGGCACACCAGTGGGGAGGCCGTTTTGGGGAACTGGGGTGTTATCTGTGCCTGGGCTCTGTGAGTGCCCATCCTGCGTGTCCCTGGGGTGGCAGGACTGGGCCTTGGCCAGAAACCCTCCTGAGGTGTCCCCAGCCAGGAGATGGAGGTTTTCCTGGCCTGGGGCTTGCTTCCCTGGTGGTCGTGAGGCTCATGCTGCAGCCTCCCAGCCCCAGAGCAGGGGCTGCACAGATGCAGACCCCAGCTGGGCTCTTGCCGGGCCCTCTGTGGCTTGTGCACTGCCACCTCCTTGTCCCTGGGTCCCCGCACTCCCGGGAGCCTCAGCAGCCACTGCCTGGCAGTGCTAGGAGCAATCCTGTTGGGCTCCCCTGCCCACGCTCCCCTGCCCACGCTCCCCTCCTTCCCTGCCAGCATTCCCTAATGTATGGATGGTTTGTGGCTGGTTCCCATGGAAATGCTGCTGAGAAATGAGGTCAGGCTGACCCAGGGACAGCCAGCACTCCCGTCCTCCTCTGCTTCCTGCTCCAGCTAGGGAGGTTTCCTTTCTGGCTCAACCCCAAGCCTGGGGAAAGCTCCTGTGCACCAGCCGTGGGGCTGGGAGGCACCAGGGTTCACCATCTCCAGTAACAGTGGGGTGCTGGTGGCTCACTGACTATGGAGAAGCTCCATTTCCAGGGGTTCTTGCTGCCCTAGCAGCCACCCCAGATCTCCAGCGTCCACCCCACTGTGAGGACCCTGGTGGCATGGAACATTCCCAGCACCCCCCATCCTGCTCAGGGGACCCTGTGGCCACCTGCAAACCAGCCAAGGAAGCGGCTCCGCCGTTGTTTAGACTGGAGGAGAGAAAACAATCTGCTCTGGGACGTGGCTTCAAGGCTGTGGGCGGCTTGGGGTGTCCCGGAGCCAGATAAGGATCCTGAGCTGCAGAGGAGACACAGGGAAGTGAGGTTGGATGCCAGGAAAATGGTTCCAGGATAGAAAAGCAGCGGTATAACCCCAACACAGGGGAGGCTTTGCCGTGGAGTCTCCTAGGAATTGGTTTGTGGGTTTGGGTCTGCTGGGGTTTGGTCCCTTTGGGGCTTCCTCTTGCACTCTGGGACCCCCCCGTTGATGGCTGCTGGGGTGTGGGGGTTTGGGAAGTGGGGCAGGGGCTGGCATAAGGCAGCACTTCCTCCTCTCTCCTGCAGCACCCCTGCCAAAGAGGAGGTCCCCATCCCTGACAGAACACCCAGTGTCCCCCTGTCCCCACTGTCCCCCCTGCCCCGCACGAAGCCGCCAGTCCTGCTGCCCCCGGAGCTGCCCCGCAAGGCCAGTGTCCCCTTCGTGCCCGAGTTCGGTGAGTACGGGGGGGGCCCTCCAGCCTTCCCCTGTCCCAGATCTTCCCTTGGGATATCTGGGTATCCATCTATCAGCGTTCAACCTGTGGGTGCTGTGCCTTCCTCCCCTACCAGTTTGTCCCTCTGTCCTTGCTGGGATCCTTCTCTCCTCTGTCCCCTTCCTTGCCTGCTGGGGGTGTTGGGGTGCAAGATCTGGGCTGAGGGTTTCAGGGGGTGCAAGATCTGGGCTGGGGCTTTGGGTGCAGCCTCTCTTAGGGGAGAGCGAATGTGGGTGCTGGAAGCCCCTGTGAGCATTCATGGAGGAAAAGTGAACCTGACAAGGGGGTGAAATGTGGGCCCCCTTGCATGTCCTTGGTTCTGGGGTCCCAGCACCATGCCTTTGCATCCCCCAGCCCCCTCCCTGGGGTGTCCCCGGAGCTCAGCCAGCTGCAGGGAGCGATGCTGACCCCCACGGAGGGTGCAACCCTGGTTGGACTCTAATTCAGCTGGAATAGCTGTGCTGCAAAGAAGAAGGGCTGAGCTCTGCGGGGCCCTGGGTGCCTGCTCAGGGCCAGCGGCCCTCCAAGAAGTGGCACTGGTTTAACTGAGAGCTGGGCTGTGTTTCAGAAGCTGGGAGAAGCCATGGACAGGAGCTTATCTGTTTGTCGTGGGGTTGCAGGGAGGAAAGTTGCTCCCACCCCGTGCCTGGCTGGGTTGGGGATGCAGAGTCTGCAGAGGGGGTCCCTGGTGCCAAGGCAAGCATCTACCTCCTGCAGCCTGGGAGCATCTTTGCCTGCTGCCAGTGCCCAAACAGCATCACCTGGGTTGCGATTTTGGGAGGAATCTGCTCCAGGTTCTCAATGGGATTTGGGAGTGAGTGTCTGCCAGGGTCAGGCTATCTGGGGCCACTTGTTCCCTGCGGGGTTACAGTCTTGGCCAGGAGTGCTGTTGCTGTGGGTGCTGGGTGAGGAGGAACCACCTCCTCGCTCCCATCCTCCTCTGGGATCTCGTTTCCGTGGGTGCACAAGCTCGTGAGCTGATAAGGAACAGGGGAGGAGGGAATCCACCTTGGAAAACAAGATGTGGGAGAAGCCCCTGGGACCCCTCAGCAGCAGGAGCTCCCCGTTAGAGACATGAGAGCCTGGACAAAGCCGTGGTGCTGGGGCTGGTGGCACCAAATTCCCCCCAGGCAAAGCCAGGAGGGTCGTGACAGTGCTGAGAGGTGCCACTAGTGGGACTTTGCCCTTTCCCAGCTCTTCCCCAAACTCCTCGATAAAAGCCTTGTTGTCACAGGAATGGTGTGGTTTGTTTGCCAAGGGTAAAGCAAGGGGGAAGCCAGCCCAGCCATGCCAGCAACCTCTCCACAGGCTCTGGGGTGGCAGGGGGGGAAGGGACCCCTTGCTCCACCCCAGCTGATTCCCAGCATCTTCCCTTTCCTTTGTCAGATGACTCGGACTACGAGGACTCAGCCTGGGAGGAGGAATTAGCCAGACCCGTGGGGGAGATGGCCAAGGTTGGTCCCACCATGGGGTGGGAGGTGGGCAGGAGCTAGTAACTGTCCCGAGGAGAGATGCTGGCCTTGGGATGCTCCAGAGATACTGGTTAGGGCTGGAGGAGCACGTCGGCAGTGCCTGGAGAGGGGGTTGTGCCTTGCTGAGCACCCACCGGGTCTCCCAAGGGTCCCCGGGGAGCACCCACTGGGTTTCCTGGGGGTGCTGGGACCCCAGGGTCACAGGGATCCTTGGGAAGCACCCACCAGGTCTTTCAGTGCTGCTGAAATGCCAGGGTCCCCAGGGAGCACCCACCAGGTCTCCCATGGGGGTTGGAACCCCAGAGTCACCAGGAAGCACCCACTGGGTCCTTCAGTGTCCCTCGGAGGTACCCACCTGCCTTTCAGCGGTGCTGGAACCCGAGGGTTCCTGGGGAGCACCCACCGGTGTCCCCAGGAATCACGCACTGGGTGCCCCGGGCTCTCCGCAGAGCACCCGCAGCCGTGCAGCGCCCCGGCACACTCCCGTGCCCAGGGTGCATGCTAGCGGACACCTCCGGCATTGCATCCTGAATTTAAGCCCTGGGTTGGGAGCTTCTGTCTGCCCCCCGCGCTCCCTGGGGCGGGAATGGGTGGATTTGAGGGATCCCAGCAGCTGCAGGTCCCCATGAGCGCCTGGAGCCCCCCACTTGCCTCTGCTTGGGAACGCTGTGGCCGAGGAGGGGGAGATGTCGGGTTTCTTGATAAGCGCCGACATTTTTAGCTGCTATAAATAACCACCCCGGTGTTCAGCTCCTCCCCTGACTGCGCTTCCCTCCCTCTGCAGGCCCCAGCGTGTCCCTTCCTGGGCACCCTGCCATTGTGGGCACCTGCCAGCCAGTGCTGGTGACACGGCATCGTGTCCCCTCTCCCTTAGTCCCCCTGCACCCTCACGGTGCAGCGAGGGCACCCAGGGGACCCCACGTGTCACCCCTGCCCATCCCTCATGGTGCAGGGGGGCACCGTGGGGACCCCGGGTGTCACCTGTGTGTGTCCCTGCAGGAGGATGCTGAGCCTGGGACGGGGCGACCGCGGTCCCTGCGCTTCAACAGCCTCTTCAGCGACGACGAGCTCGGCGAGGACCAGCCCGAGGTGTCCCCTGCAGAGTACGAGCTGGGCTGCCACGCTGCGGGCAGGGGCCGTGTGTGCGGGCAGGGGCCGTGTGTGCGGGCAGGGACACACGCACAGGGAATGTGCCTGCGTGCGTGTGGGTTCTGTGTGTGTGTGTGTGTGCCCTGCTGGGGACGTGTGTGCAGGGGCTGCACACGCGTGTGCACGGACGGGATGCGTGTGCACGCGTGTGCGCGTGGCTGGTGACACTGTGTGTGCGTGTGTGTGTGTTTAGGCAGGGGATGTGTGTGCACTGCCAGGGGGTGCTTGCGTGGGGGGTGTCTGTGAGCACAGGCACAGAGCACTTGTACATGGGAGTGCACAGGTCAGGGCCTCTCGCGTGTGCTCAGCTCCACATGTGCCCGTGCAGGACCCGTGTGGGGGAGCACACGTGTGTGCGTGTGAGCAGAGGGCAGCTCTGCACGTCGCTGGGTTGGGGCTGTGGTCCTGGGAGTGCCCCGTCCTCCCTGCCGGGGCTGGGACCCAGGCCTGGGCTGCTCCAGGAGCTGGGGGATGTGCCCGTGTCCCCGCTCACACAGAGCTGGCGCCTGCATTGCCTGTGCCTCGGGGAAGGGCACAGGGAGGCTGAGGCAGGCGGGGGGAGCCTCAGCCCCTCCCGGGACCCACCAGCTCTTAACCCCCTCCCCTGGCTCCTCGTGCCCAGTGGCAGCAGCAGCTGGAGTGACAGGGACCCCGGCCCGTGCCCGCCCGCACCCGACGCCTTCCCCGGCGGCAGCCCCGGCACGCTCGGTGACAGCATGGAGGGCACCGGTGCCACCGCCCCGCTGTCACCCACCATCAGAGCGGGGTGGCTGGACAAGAACCCACCACAGGGGTGAGTGATGTGCTGGGGGTCTCTGTGTGCCGTGGAGGGGTGATTGTCCCCCCCTTTTCCCGCCTGTAATTCCTGCTCACGGGGGCGTAATTTTGCTTTGGTGAAAATACATCACGAGGGGTTCCTTCTACTCCCTTCTAACCCATGATTTAGGTTAGAATGACCCAGTTTTGGTGAAAAAGCCTTTCTCAGAGCGGGTGCCACCAGTGGTTATACTGAGCTGGCTGAGGAGGAGGAGGAGGAAAGGCTGCAGCTTGAGCTCCCTCCTGGACCCCGTGTCATTGGGAAAAGAGCTGCCTTTGCTCTTGGGGAGCCCTGGAGTAGCGGTAACCCCAAAAGAAGCTGTCAGGGATGAGGTGAGGTGTCTGGGATGACCTGTGGGTTTGGGGATTGCTGCGTTTGCCACAGGAGGAGGCAGTGATGGCCCCCATCCCATGGGATGCCAGCCCCAAATCCCGGTGTGTGCAGCCCTGGCCCCTGAGGCTCATGGTGCAGAGCCATAGGGGTGCAGCAGAAAAACAGGGGGGGGTGTCTGTGTGCTCCAGGGCAAGCAAACCCAGGGGTCAGAGGGAGCCCAGCGAGCCCCCAGGGAGTCACAGGGAGCCCAGGGAGACCCAAGTAGTCCAGTGAGCCCAGTGAGCAGAACAAGCACAGCGTGCACAGGGAGCCTACTTGCCCCCATCTCAGCAGGGAACCCACTCAAAGAGCCCCTGCTCCATCTGGGAGGCAAAAATCAAGCAGGAGATGTGAAGGATATTTGGGGACTGCTTAATCTGGGCTGTGAGGAAGCCCCAAGGCAGCAGTTCCACTGAGGAGGAGGAAGCTCCCCTGTTTGCAGCAGAGCATCCGTGCTGCTGGGGAAGTGAGAGCAGCTGGAAGGTCCCTGGGAAGCTGCTCCGGCAGCTGCTTGGCAGGGACTCAGAGCCTGGGAAGGCAATGAAAGGAAAACCAGGAGCCCCAACCCTGCAGCACTGAACAGCAGTGTGAGGTGAGAGCAGGGTGGGGGTCTCTGCCCCCCGGGGACGGGGCTGAGCTGACAGGGAGCAGCGAGCCCACGGCAGAGCCGAGGGCCGCAGTGCCGGATGCTGGAGGTGGTTACATAAAGGCTGAGCGTGGGGTCACGTGTGGCCATGGCCAAACCCTTCCTGAGCAAACAAGCCCTTGAGCAACCACCGTGTCCCTGCCTGTGCACCGGCCCCCGGCCCCTCCGGGGGGGCTCCGGGGATGCAGTGCTGGCAGGGGCTGCATGGCAGGGCTTGCCAGAACTGTGTGAGAAAGGGCTTGGCTTTTCCTGCAGCCCTGGTGCTGCATGGAGGGGCTGAGGGGTGTCGTGCCTTTCCCCGTGCTGCCTGGCTGGTCTGTATGCTGGGCTGGGGCAGGCAAAGGGGTCCCTGGTGGGCTCTCCTCCAGCCCCGGGGGTCCTCCCTCTCTTCTGTATCCCCATCCTGTTAGAGACACCCGGCTTCTCCCTCTGCCCCTGGTGCCACTGTCCCCTTCTGGGACGTGTCCCTGGATTGAAGTCTGCCTGGCTGTTAGGTCCTGAGCAGTAAATAGGGATTTTGGGGAGCTTTTAGGGACAGCCCTTGTTCTCAGCTCCATGTTTTAATTGGTGCCTGGAGGAAAGCATGAAGCCTCCATTGCTGTCCCCAGCAGTGACACGAGGGCTGGGGACATGGCACAGGATGGAGGGCTGGGACATGGTGCAGTATGGAGGGCTGGGGACACGGCACAGGGTCAAGGGTGGGGGATACAGGGCAGAATGGAGGGCTGGGGACATTGAGAGCTGGGGATGCAGCGCAGGATGGAGGGCTGGGGATATGAGGCAGGATCAATGGTGAGGTGGCCCCAGGCTTTTGGCAACTGGGGCATGAACACAGAAGCAGAATCGTCCTGAGTTCAAGGGCATCCCCTCCAATGGGTCCCTCTGGTCCCCTCCCAGGTCCTACATCTACCAGAAGCGCTGGGTGAAGCTCGACGCTGACTACCTCCGCTATTTTGACAGTGAAAAGGTGGGTGGACAGATCTGGGGGTTCGGGGTGAGTAGGTGGTAGAGGAAATGCTCCAGCAAGACCACCTTCCTCTGGGCACCCCAGGTGGGAGGTGTGGCTGTGCCAAGGGGCAGCATCCCAGGGACCAGCCGTGGCTGGGGTGAGATGTGGGACACTCAGAGCCTCCTGGACAACCACCCCGTGTCCCCGAGGCCCAGAGATGAGCGGCGTGTCTCCCCACTCCCTGCCCCAGGACGCCTACTCCAAGCGGCTCATTCCCGTCTCCTCCATCTCCCGCGTCACCAGCGTCGGGGACCAGAAGTTCGAGGTCATCACCAACAACCGCAACTTCGTGTTCCGGGCCGAGAGTGATGGTGAGCACTGGGGGTCCCTGCTCCCTGGCTGCTCCCTGGCTGCTCCCTGGCTGCTCCCCCCCCCAGCCCATGGGATGAGTCCCGTTGGCTCGTGGCTCCGGGCTGATCCTGATGTGTCTCCCGTCTGGCCCCACAGCGGAGCGTAACGAGTGGATCCGGACCCTGCAGCAGATTGCAGAGGAGCGGAAGAGCAAAGCTCCGGAGAGGACATTGATGTCCTTGGCCACCGACGGTGCCCCTGAGCCAGCCGATAAGAGCGGCTTCCTGGAGCTGCGGGGCTTTAAGCACAAGCTCTTCGTGGTGGTGGCTGGGGACAAAGTGTTCCTCTACAAGAATGCAGAGGTGGGTGGCTGGGGGGACTGTGGCACTAAGAGGGACCCTGGTGCTGTTTCATGGGGGACCCCTTCCCTTTCTGCTCCCAGCCTGAGCAGAGCAGCAATGAACCGGGGCACCCGGGCCTGCCACCCCTCAAATGAGGACAGCACAGATCCCACAGCGTGGTGAGCTCTGAGCTGCAGCCCCTGCTTCCCACTGGCTCTGAGCCTTGGGGTCCCCCAGGAGCATCATACCCACAGTAGCTGCCCCCGAGTCTGCAGTGCCCCAAGGATGAGAACTGGGCAGGGAAGGGACATGGTTACCCCAGCTTCCAGGCACTGGATCCCATCATCCATTCCCTGCTCCAGAGGGGTCCCTGCTGCCCCCTCACCTGCCCTCACCCACCAGGACTATCGGCTGGGGATTGGCATCACCTACATTGAGATGAACGTGGGGAACGTTAAGGAGGTGGATCGCCGGGGCTTCGACCTCACCACGCCATACAGACTCTTCAGGTGAGCCCAGGGTGGGGAGGGCGTGCCGGGGGTGCTGCCCACCCCCAGCTGTGCTGTACCTCACCCCCATCCCCGCTGGCAGCTTCTCTGCTGACTCGGAGCAGGAGAAGGAGGAATGGGTGGAGGCCATGCAGCAGTCCATCGCCGAGGCACTCTCCAACTCCGAGGTGGCCGAGAGGATCTGGGCAGTGGAGTCCAACCGCTGCTGTGCTGACTGTGGCTCCCCCAAGCCTGAATGGGCCTCCATCAACCTCTGTGTTGTCATTTGCAAGAGATGTGCAGGTACCCGCATCCTGGGGGGCACAAATGGGGATCCCCGGGGACCCCTAGACCTCTCCCACCCCAAAATGAGTCCCTAACAGCTCGTCTTGGTGGCAGGGGAGCACCGGGGATTGGGCCCTGGCATTACTAAAGTTCGGAGTCTGAAGATGGACAGGAAGGTGTGGACTGAGGAGCTGATCAAGGTATTGGCACAGACCAGCCCCCAAAAGCCCTTTTGGGGGGACGACACCCTGTTCCCTTCCCATGGTGGAGCTGCTGGCTGCGGGCTGGAGGCTGGGGCAGGGACCCCCCCAGCAGCCTTTCATCCGTGTCCCTGTGGACCCCTGGCACCCACCCAAGAATTCCAGCGACGACAGGCAGCACCTGTGTGCCTACACCACAGCCAGACGGTGTCTGTGTGTCCGTGGGGACACGGCTGTGGAGCCGCTGGAGTGGCCGTGGGGAGATGGCTGTGGGATTGGCGTGGGGCCAAGGGCAGAGCAGTCCCCGGAGCCCTACGGCCGCCGGCGTGGAGGAATGTGTCGGTGCAGCCAGAGCCGGGAATGGGTGGGCGGGGAGAGCTGGGATTCGTTTCAAGACCTAACCTGGCAGCCATTTCTCGCCCGCAGAGCCTGTCTGGCTCCGTTCTTCCCATCCGTCCTGCTCAGATCCTTCATTCCTGCCTGGTGTCCCACCCGCGCAGCCCCCGCCTCCGGCACTGCCTGCTCCCCGAGCTCCCAAACGCTTCCAGCTGCTGCCTGCGGCTGCTCCCTTTCCCCTCCCCTCTCTGGGAACGCTGCCCGAAACCCCTCCAGCATCCCCAGGCTTCCCGCCCGCGCCGCCCCCCCTCGATCCCCGCATGCACCCGCCCCACCCCAAAGAGCTTAGGGATGCTGGCAGAGCCCCCCGTGTTGAGTGATGTGGGGCTCCCTGAGACAGGGCTAAGCCTCTTAATGGCACTGCTCAGTGTGGACAGTGGAATGGCCAGGGGCCACCAAACGCCCTTTAAATCTGGCCCCCTGGATGCTGAGCACCACCCCGCCTCCCACAGCTGGGCGCTGCTTTCCAGATGTCATTTCCCGGGGCAAGAAGGGGGGTCAGCGGCTGCGGGGGCTGTCGGATGCTGCATGCCTGCAGTGGGTGGGGGCTCCTGCACCCTGCCCACCCAGGCTCCCCATTCACCCTACACCACCTATAAGCTCTCCCCCCCCCCCCCCCCTCGTTCTTCCTGCGTCCCACTGTTCTCCTGGGCAGCACCCCCCTGCTTCCAGCAAAGCCACCCCCCGAGCTCCACCCCCAAACCCCCTCCAGCATGGTCACATCGGCGTCTTCTTGTCCTTGTCCCTGTAGCTCTTCCAGCAGTTTGGCAATGCGATGGCTAACGAGTTCTGGGCTGCAAATGTGCCCCCGAGCGAAGCCATCGGCCCCACCAGCGGCAGCCAGGAGAGGAGGCGCTTCCTCATCGCCAAGTACCGGGAGGGCAAGTACCGCCACTACCACCCGCTCTTCGGCAACCAGGAGGAGCTCGACAGGGTCAGTGGCCCCCGGGGCCGGGCACCTGCTTGGGGGTTCTGCCTGGGTCCTAAATGGTGCTGAGCTGGGGTGCTGGGGCTGTTTTGGGGAGTGGGGTCTGTGCCCAAGCAGACTGCCCACCATCCTTCCCTGCCTGTATCCCTGCCTGTATCCCCTAGCCCCCATTGCACACCCTAAGTCCTCACTGTGTATCCCAAGCCAAAGCCTGGGGTCTCCGGGAGGGACAAGCCAGCTGTGAGGACAGAGTGACACCTCTGCGATGGGGCACATGTCCAGCTGAAGCATGGAGCTTCATGTCCAGGCTGGAGAGCTTTGTCTGGTGTGGGATCCCCCTCCCACAGCCCAGACGGCCCCAGGGTTCGCCTCTCCCTGGCTTGGAATTGTTTTGGGGGTCCAGCCCTGGACTGGATGGGGCTCAAGGGGGCTGGTGCTGGTGGCACACACTGGTTGAGGCAACTTGAAAACCCTCCCCAGAGCACCTGACCGGCACCCCCAGCCTCCAGCCATGTGCCGGCTGCTGGCAGGGTGCCACGTCACCAGGGAATGCCATCCTGGCACTCGGGCCGCTGGCCTTCGCCTCCCGTTCCGCCGTGGCTTCGGCTCTGCCGCGGCTTTGTCGGTGTTTGCACAAGCGCTGGGGGCGCGCGGGGCACCCGGGCGGCTGCGGGAATTCGCATGTGGGCTTGTTTGTTTTCCTACTCCGGCCGTCCCGCCCCGCTGCTGCCGTATGACTTCACCCTGGCTCCTTAAGGGAGGGATTCGCTGCCTGCTCCAAACTTTTTCTTCCAGTTTGAGCCTCCTTTGTCCTGCCCAGGCGGCCGGGGGTCCGGCAGCTCACGGCGCTCACCTGGCTCCTTTCGCTGGGGGTCTCTTCCTTCTCCTCGGGAGCCTGTGGTCTCACCACCCTCCTCCTGGCGCTGCTGCAGGCTCTGTGCGTGGCCGTCACCACCAGCGACCTGAAGGAGACGCAGGCTCTGCTCTTCTGCGGGGCGTCGGTGACCTGTGACACCGGGGACTCCCAGTGCCCAACGCCCCTGGCCCTGGCTGAGAGGAGTGGGCAGCGGCTGCAGATGGAGTTCCTGCTCCACAACAAAACCTCAGGTAAGGGCCGGCCCCCCTGAAACCCCACCATGGGCTCAAACCCACCAACAACATTCCTGGAGTTGCTGCTGGGGCGTCCTGGGGGACACAGTCATGTGTTGAGCCGGTCCCAGCTCTGTGTCCTGCCCAGCAGCCCCCTGGCGGGGGGCTCTCCATCTGCTGGTGCTGCTGGGGCTCTGTACACCCTGGGAGAGGGAAGGGAAGCTTTGGGGAACCTCCTGTGCCCCTGGGGGGTCCATCCCAGCTGGGAGCTCAGGTCTTGGAGTCCTGCTGGGGATGCAGGCTGGTGCTGCGGACACCAGGAGGGACAGGAGGCAGGATTCCTTCACCGTCCCGGCACCATGCTGCAGGCATACCTGGCAGCCTCAGGGGACGTGCCAGATGGGCAGCCCCCACCTCTAGTATTGCCTCTGAGGTGGGAGGGCTGAACCTCAAACGCCCTCTCCCATTCTGCTGGTTGTTCCCCCACTCCCCCGCCCCCAAACCCCAGGTGGGCTGGTGACTCCCATGGAATCCGTGCCCTAGCGCGGGGGGAGCGTCTGGCCTTGGAAGGCTTGGGCAGGCGGGATGGAGGTATGGGGGGCAGCCAGTGCCCGCCGCAGCCGTCACCTCCCTCCCCGCCTCGGCGGCCAAGTCCGTCTGCGGAAGTTGGAATTTGCCCAGGATTGGGGCTGGCCCGGCTCTTCCCTGACATGTCAGCACTAAAGGGGTCTGGGAGAGCTGCGGGGCCTCCCAGCCGCCCCGGTGAGCCAGAGGAATCCAACGCTGGGCTCGTCCTGCTGGGGCCAGCAATCTCCGGAGGAGCAGCGCTGGGAGGGGGGAGTAGGGACCTGCCTCCTCCTGGGTTCCCCCTCTCTAGAGCTCCAGGCCCTCCATGCTCTGACCTGGGCATGCTTTAGGGGTGTCCCTGCACCTTATCTCTGCCTCATCCTGGAGAAAATGGGGGATGCCTCTTGCTGGCAGGCAAGGTGGGAAAACTGAGGTAGGGGGACGTGACTGTGGTCAGATGGGGAGGCAGTGGCAGAGCCCCAGCCTGTTATTTCAGCTGCAGGACAATGACGCTCTGCCCTGCTCCTCCCACAGAGCAGCAGGAACCTGGGACAGCCTAGGAGGGATCTCAGTGGTAGGGGAGCCTAGTCCCAACCTCTCCATATTGTCCCCATCCTGTCCCAGCTCAGTGCTTAGGGAGGGTGCAGGGGGGATGCAGAATGTGGGATGCAGGATGGTCTCCCAGTGGATAGGCCTGACCCTGCTGGCTCCCAGGCAGCCCTGGATTTGGGGACTGGTGCTGTTCCTTGTACCCCAGCTGTGGTGGGAGCTCGGGGTGCAGCCTGGGGGATGTGTCTTGTGCCAAGATGGGGGACACCCAGCTGCCTCAGGGGGCTGGGGAGGGGGCTGCTGCCCCCCATAACAGACTGGTCTCCCTGCTTGCAGAGCTGCCACGCCTGGAGATGGTGGGCAGTGAGGAGAAGCCCTACTCTGTGCCCCTGCCCTCCGTCACCCACAGTGGCTTCCTCTACAAGACCCCCTCCATGGCCAAGCCTGTCAGCGAGCGGAAGGGCCTGGAAGGTACGTGGGGGTCTGTGAGGCAGGGAGATGGGGATACAGGGGACTGGGGGACTTGAAGCCAGCCCTGAGAGGGGGAATCACACCCTCCCCTGCTTCCTCAGGCAATGAGAAGGCAGCGGGGAAGCGCAGTGCCACCTGGTTCGAGGGGGGTCGCGTCAGGTGGGCACCCAGCGGGTGCTGCTGGACCACTCAGGCTGGTTTGGTGGTTGTGTGGGCTGGGCAGAGCTCGGGGGGGGGGTGCCCAGCGCTCTCGTGTGCCGCGCAGAGTTCAGCCGGCGGTGGTGCACGCTGCAGGACGGGGTGCTCAGCTACTACGAGAACGACCGCAACGCCGTCCCCAACGGCGAGATCCGGGTGGAGGAGATCGTCTGCCTGGTGAACAACCCACCCCACGCCCATGGGTAAGGCCCTGCCCCCCTGGAGCACCCAACAGCCCCTCTGCTCCTGCAGAGCCCGCACCACTGGAGCCGCACCTACGGGGGGGTGGCACGAGGAGACCACAGTCCCCAGCCCCACCAGTGGCCCCTGAACCAAGTGGCTTTGCAAGATGACTGTGTATATCACTTGCAGCCCCCTTGGAGCCTCTTTGCAATCCATTTGTACAACTTTGCAACCTCTTCGTGGCTGCTTTGTAATCCCTTTGCAACCCCGTCCCAACTCCTTTGCATCCATCCCCTCTGTAACCCCTGTGCAGCCTCTGTGCCTGATGGCAGCACAGCTGGAGGGCCCGGGGCTGTGGTGGGGGATCCCACACCCCATCAGCCATCGGCTCCCACCCCTGGGACACACCTGTTGCTTCATCCCACCTGCATGGGCACCCAGGCTCCCCTTCTCCTCCCTCACAGGATCGAGAGCACGTTCGAGGTGTACACCGAGGCAGAGCGACTCTACCTCTTCGGGCTGGAGAGCTCTGATTCCGCTCGGGAATGGCTCAAGTCCATTGCCAAGGTGGGACAGGGAGGGCTGGGGCGGCCGTGGGTGCTGGTGGCAGCCGGGTGCGGTGGCACTGATAGATCCCTCTCCTCCCTGGCTCAGTCCTTTGTCCATCCCTGTGCTGAGGAGCTGCTGGCGCTGGACTTCGAGCGGCTGGGCCGGCTGCACTACAAGGGGGGTCTCACCCTGGAGCGCACCCAGGAGGGCTGGTTCGCCCTGGCTGGCTCCACGCTCCACGTCTGCTCCGAGGACGGCCAGCGGCAGGAGCCTCTCCAGCTGCGCAAGCTGCAGGAGCTCTGTGAGTGCCCCTGCCCTGCCAGCGGGACCCCCTGCCTGGGAGGGAGGGCGTGTCCCCCAAATCCTCCCCCGGGGTCCACTCAGCTTTTGGTGGGAGGCTGGTGGGTGCTGCTCCCGTGGAGCTCAGTGGCTCTTGGATGAGAGGGGATGCGGTCACTCTTCCTCCTCTCCATCCTCTTCCTCATCCCCATCCTCTTGTCTCCATCCTCTTCTTCCTTTCCATCCTCTTCCCCATCCCTGCTTGTCCCATTTGGACTGGAGCCGGACCTGTTGGCACAGCCCCTCCCCCAGCATGTGGGTCTAGGGGGGCTGGGTGCCCCATGTTCCCGTAGGTGATGGGCTCCTTCCCTTCCCTTCCAGCCATCCAGGGGGAACACGAGGTGCTGGTGCTGGTGGAGAGGCGGAGGTAAGAGGGGAGGGTAGGGGAAATGAGATGCCCCTCAGCAACATACTACACCCTGCCCAAGCCCCTGCCTGTTCTGGGGTGTCTTTACTCTCCCTGCCACGACTGGGGACCCACAAAATTGAGTTGGGACCACCTGCAGGCCCCCAGGGCCAGCCTTCCTGGGGGTTGTGGACACGCAGTGGGGTCTGGGGGCGCCCGGCCCCCTGCTGAGGCCAGTCGTGCCGGCAGGACGTTGTACATCCAAGGGGAGCGGAAGCTGGATTTCCTGGGCTGGGTCCATGCCATCCAGAAGGCCGCGGGCAGCTCGGGAGACACCTTGTCGGAGCAGCAGCTGACGGAGTCGGACGTGCCGCTGCTGGTGGATCGCTGCATCGACTACATCACACAGTGCGGTACGGCCAGCGCCGCGCTGCTGGGGGCAACCGGAGCGCTCGGTCACCCCCTCAGTGGGGCACGGCAGGCTGAGAACCCAGCGCTCGGGACACGTGCTCCCCTCCCTCCCTGAGCACCCGTGCCAGCTCTGTGGGAGGGCTCCACTTACACAGGGCTTTGGCTCCGGTCAGGAGCACCTGCGGGATGAGACGCTCCACGGCATCTGGTGGTGTTTGGTGGGGAGCTGGTGGGCTGGGACTGGAGCCTGTCCCTCGCAGAGGGGGTCTCATCCCCGCTGGCTCTGTTGCAGGGCTGACGTCCGAGGGCATCTACCGCAAAAGCGGGCAGAACTCCAAGACCACCAGCCTGCTGGAGGTGCTGCAGCGGGACGCGCGCCGCGTTCGCCTGAAGGAGGGCGAGCACCACGTGGATGACGTGGCCAACACCCTCAAACGCTTCTTCCGCGACCTCGGGGATGGGCTCTTCACCCGGCAGTGGGCCCCGGACTGGCTGTGGGCCACCGGTGAGCCCTGGGGGCTGCTGGGGGGTGGCAGGAGGAGTGGGATGGGCTGCCTGGTTCTGTGCAGCCCCTTTGTCCCTTCCGTGGGTTGGGGGAACACGTCTGGGCTCCACGTGTTCCCCTGTGCCAGGGTCTTGACTAGCAGGTGGGGAATGGAGTGTGACTGGTGCTCTGGCATGGCTGGGGCTGAACCAGGGCAGAGCCAGATCCCCTCGCCCTTCCCTTCTGGATCTGGTCATTGGACACTGGGGACTGATGCACCTAGCAGAAAAACTATGGCTAGGTTATGGCCCTGTGGAGCTGGGATGCTCCGGCTTCAGAGAGCTGGGATGCTCCAGCCCCATGGAGCTGAGATGCTTCAGCTCTGGGATGCTTCAGTCCTATGGAGCTGGGATGCTCTGGCCCCATGAATCTGTGGCAATCCAGCCCTGCAGAGCTGGGATGCTCCAGCCTTGTGGAGCTGGGATGCTCCAGCCCTGGTATACTCCAGCCCTGGAGAGCTGGGATGCTCTGGCCCCATGAATCTGGGATACTCCATCCCCATGGTAGGACAGGAGGGTTTGAGGTGGGGTGTGCAGGGGAGGATCTGAGTCTTAATCTCCCCTTTGTGCTTCTCCATGTTCATCCTCTTCCTCACGTCCTTCTGGCAGCGCTGGAGGATGAGGAGGCGAAGGTCAGCGAGTACAGGCAGCTCCTGGGTGCCCTCCCCCCAGTGAACCGGGCCACGCTCAAGGCTCTCATCAACCACCTCTTCCGGTATGGAGGGGCTGAGCCCAGGCTCCCCAAGCCCCTGTGGGGCATCAACCCACCCCCTGCGGGGTCCTGGGGGACTCTGGGGCATGGGAGAGCCCTCATCCCGTGGCTCACGTCCCTTGGGGTCAAGCTGTGCCCAGCGCCAAGCGTCATGTCCTGGCATGGGGGGCTGAAGGAGGGGGTCCCGGGGGGGCTCTGGGGCAGGAATCTTAACGGCGTTCTCCGCAGGGTCCAGTGCTTCTCTGGGGAGAACCAGATGAACACGCACAACCTGGCCATTGTCTTCGGGCCCACGCTCTTCCAGACGGATGGGAAGGACTACAAGGCAGGGCGTGTGGTGGAGGACCTCATCAACCACTATGTGAAGATCTTTAACGTAGGTTCACCCCTGGGTCAGACCAATGTGTGGACATTCCTGGGGGATGTGGAGGTGGAAGGAGGAGGAAGCTGGGTCTGCTCTGCCTGCAGACATCTCCCTGCTTTGGAGATGAGGGGACGGGGTGCCGTGTCTTTTCAAACCCTGGAAACCCCAAGCCTGGAGCCACGGTGGTTTGGTCAGCCCTGATGGCTCCTCTGGCAGGTGAATGACCAAGAGATGAAGAAGCAGCAGGACGAAATCATGGCCATCATGAAGATGCGAGAGGCGTCATCCAGCGGAATGCAGGTGGGTCCTGGACATGGGGACCTCTTCATCTGGGGCCCCCAGTGCCTACTGTAGCATCTCCTGGAGATGCCCCATGCAGGGGGTGTCCATGTTGGCTGGGGGGATTTCACCCATGCATGGGAAGCTGTAGCTTGAAGCATTTTCCTGTTGCCCTCCAGCAAGCTGGGGACTTCATCTGCACCGTCTACCTGGAGGAGAAGAAGACAGAGACAGAGCAACATGTCAAAGTGAGCCCTGGGATGGAGGGCACAGAGGGTGAAGAGGGGACAGGGACACCCTTGTTGTGTGCCCAAGCCTCTGTGGTGGCATGGGGACACACGCTGAGCTGGCACCTCTGCGGTGTGAGGATGGAAGGGCCCGGGGCACTGGCTGATGGAGACATGCCCCCTTCCCCCAGATCCCGGCCACGATGACAGCTGAGGAGCTGACCTTTGAGATCCTGGACCGGAGGAAAATTGTCATGAAGGAGAAGGACTACTGGAGCTGCTTCGAAGTGAATGAGAGGGAGGAGGCAGGTTGGTGCAGGGGTGTGAGGGTGGTGAGGAGGACAAGGGTGGAGATGGAGATGGGGATGGAGATGCAGATGGAGATGAGGATGGATATAGGGATGGGTATGAAAAAGCTCCTGTGGGGATCACTGCACAGAGCAATGCTGGGATGGACTGCAGGCACTCAGGGGAGGGCAGCTGCTCACTGCATCCAGCTGGCACGTGGCCAAGTGCTGCTGGTGGGCTGAGTTTGGGCCAGCACTTATCTGCATCCTTAGGGGTTCAAATGCCTCTGAAGCTTGATGGAGGGAGGTGTCTGGGCTCTTCAGCCACCAAAGGGAGCAGCCTCGGCTTGCCCATAGGCAGCAGCAAGTGAGAGCTCAGCTTGAGCAGGATGAGATTCTGGTCCTGCCTGCTGTTGCCCTGACCTCCTGCTGACAGTGCCTGGGAGTTGATCTCTTCTCCCAGCTAAGAAGTGATAAGAGGAAATGGCCTCAAGTTGTGCCAGGGGAGATTTAGGTTGGATATTAGGGAAAATTCCATTGCCAAAAGGGCTGCCAGCCCTGGCACAGGCTGCCCAGGGCAGTGGTGGAGTCACCATCCCTGGAGGGATTGAAAAGACACATAGATGTGGCACCTGGGGACATGGTTTAGTGGCAGGACCGTGGCAGACCCTCAGGCCACAGGTGTGACCCCCAGGATGGGAGCTGGCCCTGGGGGTACTGCCTGAGACCTGCCTGTCCCCTGCCTGACAGAACGGCCCTTGCATTACTCTGAGAAAGTCCTGCCCATCCTGCACTGCCTGGGGACAGAGAGTTACCTGGTGGTGAAGAAGCAGATGTCCATGGAGAACATGCTCATCTACCTCGGTGAGAGCCAGGGGCCACAGTCTGGGCAGGGGGAGGAGAGAGAGGATGGGGTGGGGATGGGCAGGGATGGGGGTACGGAGGGGAGGGGAGGGGATGGGGGAGTGGATGGGAATGGGGAAGGGGATGGGATAGGGTGGGACGGGATCCATGCAAGTGGAGTAGGCTCCAGCCCAGTTAGCACGTGGCTGGGAGCCCCCTGATACAGGGTCACCCATGGATGCTGTGCCCAGTGGGTGGGGGAGCTGGTCCTGCCTGCGCTGCCTGGGCTGGGCACAGAGGGGCAGTGCCGGGGCCCTGCAGCAGCCAGAGCTGCCACGGCGTGGGCAAGGGTCTGGCTGCAGCCTGCGCCCTTCCTGGGGGGCCTGACCCCCCCGGGGGGCCGGAGCCGCTCAGGCACGTGCCCCCAGCCAGCAGAGTGGGTGACTGCAAGCACGGCATGATGAAATTCCGGGAGGAGAGGAACCTGCTGGGGCTTGGGCTGAGCACCGGCTTCCACGACCGCTACTTCATCCTCAACCACTCCTGCCTGCGCCTCTACAAGGAAGTGAGGGTGAGCCCTGCCTGCTGCCTGCCCTGCCCCTGCCTTCCCTTCCCTTCCCCTCCCAGCCCTGCCACGCTGTGACTCTGTGCGGGGTGTCCCTGGGGACAGGAGACCCGTGTGGGCTGGCATCGCTCAGGCAGTGCAGGCAGCGGTGGGGCTGGCGTGGCATGGGCAGTGCAGGCAGTGACAGGCAGTGTGGGCAGTGCCAGGGCTGACCCCAGAAGCGCTCTTGCCAAACCCAGAGTTTCCCAGAGCAGATTCCAGAGCTCCTGGTCAGTGCCAGGACTGAGGGGGGCACACGGGCACCCCGGCTGGGCTGGGACAGCCACTCCCCACCCCCGGTTCCTGCTCCCCCTGATCTGACACTGCACCCTGGCACGTCGCTGCTCCATTGCCATGCCCTGCCCCTGGGCACAGAGGGGGCTGCAGGGAGGGGTCCCCCACCTCTGCTTTAACTCCTCCCCTCTGTTGAACAGAGCCTGAGGCAGCGGAGCCCCCCCTTGGAGAGCGTGAGTAGGGAGGGGAGTGGGGGGCTCAGCTGGGGTGCAGGGGCTCCCGTGCCCTCTGCCCTTACAAGCCTGCCCAGGGTTGATCCCAGATCCAGTCTGGGGTCAGTCCCAAATCCAATGCCTCAGCATGTGTGTGCCAGTCACCGAAGCTGTGCCCGGTGCTACCATCCCTCCCCGTTAGCTCCTGGAGTTCTCTGCTCCCTCCGGTTCGGGGGTCCCGCTGCCCTTCACTCCAGGCAGCCAGAGCTGGGTCTGGGAAGGGGCTGGAGAGGATGGGGATGGGCTGAGCTGCTTCCCCATCCCGCGGGCATTGGATCGGGCTCTTGTAAGCCAACGCTGCTTGCACGTGAACACGGATGGGGGATCCCCGGCAGGGTCTCCAGCAGGGTCTCTGGGGTCCCAGGGCATGGCAAGGCACAGCCAGCACTACCATGATGGTGGTGGGACATTTAGGAATGTGCTCCAGGCAGAGTGGGTCTGGGGTCACCACTGCCGTTGCAGTGGCCATGGTGCTGAGGAGGGCTCTGACGTGGGACCCCCACAGGAGATGTCTGGTGCCCTCGAGACCCTGTCACAATGTGCCGGTGCTGGTCCCAGCTCTGAAGGCAACTGGCACTGTCTCTGGGGGACTGTGCCCCAGGGACAGGCCTTCTGTGTCCCTTTCCTGCTACCTGTGGCCCTTGCCATGGGTGATGGAGACCTGCTCTGCTCCATCCTGGGCTTCACCCCCGTCCCTGTCACTCGTCACCCTGGGTTTTCCTCCCTGCCAGGGGGATGGACCCCATCCCAGCATCGGTGGGGACTGTGGTGGGTGGGGACAGGTTTGGCAGCCACCAACCCAGTGCTGGTTCCCTGTCCCCTCAGAGCCACAAGCCAGAGAAGGAGTGGCCTGTCCGAAACCTGAAGGTCTACCTGGGCGTTAAGAAGAAGCTTCGACCCCCGACATGGTGAGCAGCCTGTGGGGCTGGGGACAGAGCTGGGAACGGGCCTGGTGATGAGGACGGGATGGGAATGGGGATGAGGATAGGAGTGGAGATGGGGACGAGGACAAGGACAGGGACAGTTTTGCTGCTGGACCCGTCCCCTGCCGGCCAGGCCTCCTGCCACCAGGTGTCAGAGCAGCCCCGCAGGACGCGGCTGAGCCCGGTGCCACCAGCGAGGACTGCGCGCCCAGCCCTGTCCCCAGCCCCTGTCCCCTGCCCTGTTCCCGGTGCTGTCCCCTGCCTTGTCCTTGTCACTGGGGGGAAGTTGTGGGGCTGGGGTGTTGTGGGGCTGGAGGGAGTTTGCAGGACTGGGGTAGGGTGTGTGGGGCTGGAGGGGGTGGTTGCAGAGACAGGGAGTTTGCAGGGATGAGGGGTCAGGGATGGGAGGGTTGCAGGCACAGGGGGTCGCAGAGATGAGGGGTGACAGGGATGAAGGGGGTTTGTTGGGGTACTTGACCAGCAGAGGATGGCAGTGTGGGATGTTGGGGTTCATGTTTTTACTCCTCTCTTCCAGCTGGGGCTTTACAGTCTTCTATGAAAATGAGAAGCATGAGAAGCAGCAATGGTGAGGGAAGGCGACACAGGGACACTGAACTCATTCAAACATGCAGCAGCTCTCTGGAGCTGTGGCAGGGGGAGGTGGGGAATCACAGGGTCATGACATGGTTTGGATGGGAAGGGACTTTGAAGACCATCCAGTCCCACCCCCCTAACATGGGCAGGGACATCATATGTGTGGGCACAGCCTGGCTGAGCACCCACAGCCCCGCTCAGGTTCCCCCTGGGGCCCTTGTCTGTCCCCTTCAGTCCCCTGGGCTCTCATGCAGAGCAGTGGCTGAGGCCCCTGGAGCAGGCAGGGGCCCCTGGAGCAGTCAGAGGGGACACCCACTGCCTCCTCCATCTCCTCTGATGCTGACACTGTGTCCCCACAGGTACCTGTGCTGTGACACCCAGGCCGATCTGCGGGAGTGGTTTGCCACCTTTCTCCAGGTGCAGGTAGGGAGTGGACAGACCATCACTCCCTGCAAAAGCGGGACACCCCATGGGGGTCAGCCCTGGAGGGGCGCTTGGCCAGCAAGGAAACCCTTTGGGGTATCCAAGTATCCCTAAACACCAGTGTGCCAGGGTGAAAGGGAGGTCCTGGGGCGGCCGAGGCTCTGGCCCCCATGGCTGTCCCCTCTGTCTGCAGAACGGGGGGGCCCTGTGGCCCTCGGAGCGCCCCAGGACGCGGGCGGCGCGGCCGCAGCAGGACGCCAGGTTGGGTAACATCTCCCTCATCCCGCTGCGGGGCAATGAGAGCGAGATGAGGAACAGTGTGGCTGCTTTCGCTACTGACCCCCTAACCGTGAGTGACCTGGGGGCACCGGGGGGCCCTCCTCGTGGGGCTGCATCCCCCCTGCATCACATGCTGGGGGGCCCTGCTCCCCAAACCTGGGGGGATATCCCCGCTCCCATACCTGCTCCCGTTCCTTGTGTACCACATCACCTCCAGTCACCCCAGAAGGATCTGGGAGGTCTGGCTGATCCTTCGGGGGCCCATGGGGGGTCTCCTGGGTCCAGGGGTGTCCCAAACCATGTGATGCAAGAAGAGGGGATGCTGCCATGCTCCTGATTTTTCCTCTAACAGGGGTGGGATTTCTGTCCTGGTCACAAATCAGCTCCCGGTCCCGCTGTCTGTCTGTCCGTCTGCGCCAGCTGTCCTGCCCAGGGGCTGTCACGCGTTGGGTGTCCCCCCACCACACGGGTGCTGATGCTGGAGTCTTGCCCAGCCACGGGGCCGGCGGTAGGACAGCGATGATCCCACCGCCCCCGAGCCAATCCCTCGGGCCCTCGTTGCTGTTATAAACCTGGGACACGGCCATGCCAGCGGGATCCCATTGCTGGCATCGGTCGGGCATCACCCAGTGGGCACCCAAGGGTGCCCCAAGGACAGAAAGCAGCGTCCTTGCTGCCCTGGGACTTCCCCCAGGCTCAGGTTTATAACGGGGCAGCAGTGAAGCCCCCCCGGGCTTTGCTGTGGGCTGTGCTTCGCGGTGTGCGTGTGCTGGTGTGCTCTGGGACAGGGAACCAGCACACCGGGGCTCCCAGGGACAGTGGGAGAGTGTGCCCGGCCATGGAGCCGGCATGGGGAGGGGTACTGGCACCCCAGCGACCCTGGGGGACCATGATTTCCCTTGGTGGGGGTTTTCCCTGTGTCCCCCTGGGCACCACGCTGCCAGTGATGCCCAGACATGGAGGAGAGGAGGCTGAGGATGAAGGGTGACCTGTCTGCCCTCTGTTCCCAGCTCCTGCGGAACGTCTGAGCTGGAGAACTGACATGCCAGTGAGTGTCCTCCCCTGCCCACACCCCCTACCCAGACCTGGTGGCAGTGGGAGCCAATGGCCCTGCCTGTCCTATTGCCACCCCGGCTTGAGGACATGGCACAGCTCCCACAAGGTGGGAGAGGGATGGAAGTGGCTTCCCCCTCCCCTTCACGGACCCTTTGCTCTCCACTTGTGCCGCAGGTTCATGCCCAGGTGGGGCAGCCCTCGAGGTCCTGTGCCAGCCCCGCACCCCGGCCCCTGCTGGGGTCCTGCTGCCTCTGGAGCCTCCCGTGGCCTCTCACCTTCCACCGCGGTGACCCACGGGCAGCCAGGAGTGGAGATGGCAGTGAAGCCACCCACCCCCCGTGGAGCTGGGCTCAGGAGCCATGGCCAGGCAGCCCACGGGATGCCAGCCCCCTGACCCCGCTGCCTTTGGCCACCACTTCTTCTCCCAGCTCTGGGCAAAGAGGCAGAACCTGGCTGGGGGCTGCAGTTGGGGGTTTTTACTTTTCCTCCTCCATCCCCTATTTTTAATTCCTTCTCTCAAACGACAAGGCAGGTGGGAGCTGCCCTTATGGTGGGATGTGGGACCAGCCCTTCCCATGGGACGCAAAGCTGGCCATAGGCACCAGTGTCCTCATGCTCCCGTCACTCCTGGGGAAGGGTCCCCTCCGTGCTGGACAGGGCAGGGTGACAAAAGCCTCAGCATCCCCCCCAAACTGGGGAGGGGGTGCACCTGGCCTCTGTCTCCCATCCACCAGGGTGCAGGTGGCAGGAGCAGCCCCTGCTTCCTGCTGCTGCCTCTGGACAATATTAAAGGTCTTGAGAAACAGAGTGGAGGTGTCTGTGTCTGTCAGTGGGGTGGGGGCACCAGGAGCTGGTGACCCTGTGGGCGCAGAGGGACAGCCCTGGATGCATCCATTGGGTGCTTGCCAGAGGATGGGTGATGGGGCCCTGCAGCGTGAGGCACAATGGGCACTTCAAAGCCAGAGGCTGGAGCGGCTTCCTTGGATTGTGGCAGCCCTGGGAGTTCCTCCCCACAGCCCGTGGCTGGTGCCACGCACTGCCGCTGCCTGCCAGCGCCTGTCACCTTGGAACCTGCCGTGGAAACCTCTCGAGCTCCACCCGGGGATGTGGAGATACAGGTCCCCAGGGACGCAGAGATGTGGGGATGGATGGATGCAGGGGGCTGGGAGCTTCTCTCCCCGCTGAGTTGCCTGCGACAGCCCTGGGTGGGGGTGTCCCCCCGCCCCCTGCTCACGCTGAGCCCCCCCGGGGCTGTCGGTGAGTCACGCGTGGGAGTGGGAGGGTTGTCAATCACCCGCAGGCACTGCCAGGTGCAGGATTGGGGATTGTGGCAGTGGCTCTGGTGGCACCTGCAGTGCTGGGAGGGGTGGACGAGCCACCCAGAGCAACACAGAGGGGAGGCACCTGTGTCCCCACCGCCCCCGGAGACCAGCACCCCTCAAGCCTCACCCACACCAGTGGGTGGTTTGGGTTCCTCCTTGCTGCGCCAGGGTGAGGACCTGGGTGTTGGGGAGTGGGGAAGAGCTTCCACCAGCCCTGACTCCATGACCCCTCTCCCCTTCTGCTGTGCCAGGCAGTCCCGTGGGGCTCCTGATGCCCAGGGCTCTGCGGGCAGGGAGCGGGTGCCTGGCACCAAACCCCAGGGAAGTGCCATGAAACACGGTTAGTGCTCAGCTTTGTTCAGATACTAATCCATCAGTCTACCCATCCACCAGTCCATGCATTTATCCATCCATCCATCCATCTGTCCATCCATCAATCCGTCCCCTCATCCATCCAACCATCCGTCCATCCATCAATTCATTCCCTCATCCATCCAACCATCAGTCCATCCACTCATCCCTCCCTGCCTCTATCCCTCCCCCTATCCCACCATCCCCCTCAGCAGCCCTCCTGTCCCTCTGGCCCTGCGATTGTCCCTCTATCCTCCTCCTTCCCACTCTCTCACCCCCAGGACACCCAGCACTGCCCTGCTCAAGGAGCTGACCGAGCTCTTCCTGGCTCCCAACCAGCTGAGCTTCCATCCAGGCCTGGGTCTCCCTCCCTGCACACCCCACCAGATGGGGGGGCTGAGTGTGGGTGCAGCAGCAGGATGCTGGAAATCCCTCTGGATCCCACGAGCATGAGGTTTGGGGTTCCTTTCATTTCCATCCTGGTTTTTTGGGGGATGGATGGGCAGAGAGCTGCTGACAGCCCATTAGAGGGGATCCAGGATGCAGTGGTGATACTGGGGCACCCCTGCCCTGACACCCCCAGCCCAGCGCAGGCAGGGGGGGCCGGGGTGCTCTGCAGCCCCAGCAGCACTGCTGCACTGAGCTGGTGCAGTGCTGCCCTGCCGAGGGGTGAATCCAGCCGGGAGCCCGTCACTCCGGAGCGGGATGGATGGGGCCCCTCTCCAGCTCTCTCTATACATAGCAGTGAGGAGGCGAGCGCCATGTGACACCCCACACCGGGAGTGATTAATTGCAGAGGCATTTACAAACAACTTAATAAACCCCAGCACGGGGGGGAGGGGGTGTGGGGTGTGGGTGGGTGGGTGTTGGGCATGTGGGAGTGTTTTTTGTCCCCTTTGCAGCCACCGGCTGGGATCCCACTGGGACCTGGCTGGGACCCGCTGCCTCTTCCTGGGGTGCTGGAGCCCTTGGCACATGGCAGAGCCGGAATTGTCCTTGTCCTTGCCCACGGTCTGGTGGTGGTGGGAGCATCAATGACCTTGTGTGCCAGACACATGGATTTGGTGAATGCCAGCCTTGGGTCATGGTGATGGTGCTGCCATTCCTGGGGTGCTGCCATTCCTGAGTGCTGCCTTCCCTGGGTGTTGCCTCTTGTGGGGGGGAAACCCCTCATTCACCCTCCTCGTTTTGGGTAGTGCCAGGTAATGCCCAGACAGCCTGGTGTGATGCCACAGTCGTCCCATGGCACCAGTACGGGATGTCTCCACGGGTCTTCCCATGCATCTGCGCCTACGGCAGCTCAGCCCCCCACTCCACATCCTGCCGAGTGGCTTCTACCCCTGCACCCCCCTCCCCAGTAATGAACTCAGCAGACTCTCAGCTTCCAGGTTTAATAGAGAGCAGCCACGCTCCGGCAGACTTTAAACCAGTCATTATTCTATCAGCGACCCCATTAAACTGTCACTGGATTTTTCCAGCCTTTCTCCCGTTATTTTTTACTTTTCCTTTCCTCCTGCCTTTTCCCCATCTATGTGTGTGTCTGCCACCCCACTCGGGATGCTCCCAAGGGGTTCACCACCTTCCTCTGCTATCAGTTTATCCATACAGAAAATGGGCTCAGGCTGGGGAAAGATTTGGGGAAACCTGCTGCTCCCCAAACTGACATGGGGGACCACCCATCCACTTCCAGCCTGGCCAGAGCAATGGGAAGGGGCTCTGGTTGGTGAGGGTGGGAGAGCAGAGCCCCTGGGAGGGTTTTAAGAGCAGAAAGTGATGGGGCAGAGGAAAGGCCCGGCTGCTTGAAGTCTTTTATCCCTGGCAGTGCTCCCCCTGCTCTGCCTGCTCCCTCCTCCCTCCCTGGCAGCCGCCCACTCGCCACTCCAACTTAATAAGAAAAATAAAGGAAATTTAAATAACTAAACAAATGTCGGGCTGGTGGGGGGGAGGAAAGGGTGCAGAGGCGGGTTGTGCCCAGGAGGGTCCTGTGGGATGGGGGATCTGCCTCTCCCAGTTCCCATGGGATGCTGGCAGTGGGGGTGGTGAGTGTTTGGGGCTCGGTGTCTGGAGGGAATTGAGATGGTGTTTGGGGAAGGGTGGCTGCCCTTGGCTTGGCAGGGCCAGAGCTGGGCAAGGAGACATGACCAAAGCAAGGCGGTGATGGGCGGCAGAGGCGGGAGCCAGATCAGGATTTTCCTGGTCGGGGGGACCTCTTCAGTGGGCACAGGGACCAGTGGGCACAAGCAGCTGCCAACCCCCTGCCCAGCAGAGACCAGTGCTGTCACTGCATCCCAGAGCACTGGGGTCTGGCACCTGAGGAAGGATGCTCCGACTGGTGGCTCTTTTTCCACTTCTGTTGCATCACTGTCTCTGAGGGGGAGCTGGGTTTGTCTTTCTCCATTAAGCAGACCTTAATTTGCACTTATTTAAAAATAACGGAGCTTTCAATCTCTCTGTTAACATTGGAGCAGCGACGCTCCTGGGTTGTCAGCCCAGAGATATCCCTGCTGCATCCCTGTCTGGGGCTGGGCACGGAGCTCAGGGAGCGGGATAGGATCCCCAGGGAGGTGTGTGCAGATATATAGGATTGCTGACCTGGCACCACGCCGGCTGCTCTGTGTCCCCTGGGGGACAGCCCTGCTCCTCTCCACTCTCCAAGTCTGATTGGGATGGGGAGAAAGGGGGATGAGATTTCCAGGGATAGTGGGGATCCTGGGCTGTAGAAGGGTCAGAGAAGGGAACTGAAGCATCTCTGGAGCATCCTTGGAGCATTCTTCCCTGGGTGGAAGCCGCAGGCAAGCTGCAGACAGCCCCAGTCATTTCTCCAGGGAGAGAAGGCAGTGAAATCCCTGCAGAATCCATCTCCTGGAGCCCTGTGGGGAATGACCACAGCGCTCCAAGCAGGGACATGGATGTGCCAGGCGTCCTGCAGGCTGGGCACCCATCCCCAACCCAGCCCTACACCCAGATGCACCCGAGTTGGGGTGCAGCCTCAGAGGAGCAGGTGTGGCTCTGCCCATCCACTCGTGGAGGATGAATCTCAGGTGGCATCCGGCTGTGGGTCACCAGGACTCCAAAATCTTCATTTCCTCTTGTTCCACCCCTGGGAGGCTCCTGAGGAGCCCATGCTGGGCTGTGACTCCCGTGACACACACGTGTGCATGAGCCTGCCTGCACCGACACAGCGCGCCCGGGTCTGCAGCTCCACGCACAGCCACGCATCCAAACACACACACACGGGCACTCAGGTGCACTCACGTGTGTTCATCCCACCCAAATACGTGCCCAGGTGAGCAGCAGCTCCATGCACACGTGGCCCTGCACCCCCTGAACGATGCCACCCCGCTTGTGTGTGTGCTGCCACTGGAACAACAAGGAGCTTCGGCTCATTGACGACAAGGAAGGCTGCAGGTCCCAGTTTTGAGTGTTCACAGGGCTCAGGCCTCGAGTCGCAGGAAAAATAAGAAAATAAAGAAAAAAATAAGAAAAACAATGAAATAAGGGAAACCAATAAAACAAAGGGAAAAATAATAAAAACGTAAAGGTAAACCTAAAAAATGGCTGGGACTTTACGTATCAAAAAATACAGGGGAAAAAAAAAAAGCTCTTTGAGGAGAATCACTTCAAATTGGCTATTTATCGGCACAGCATCCTGCCGGGAGGTTTCCATGGCTACCTGGCAGCCAGCAGCCGGGGCGGCAGCGTGCCAGCCCCATGTGCCACACCGCGTGTCCCCGTGGTCCCCCCCTGGGGACGAACCTTTGTACCGCACCCGTGCCTGATGCTGCGGGTGTTAGGCGAACCCCAGCGCCCTCAGCCCCGCTGTGGGGGGCTGCCCCCAAAGGCCAGACCCCGAGGGTTGGTACCCACCTGGGGGGATGCCCGAGGGGCTGGAGGGTGGCAGTGGAGGCACGCTGGGAAGGGGGTGCCCTCGCAGAGCCCCCCCTGCGTGCTGGCACAGCTGTGATGGGATGAGCAGAGGGTGGGGTTATCCCAACCAACATCTCTGTCCTTCTGGGGAAGGACTGTATTGCTTTAGTGGGCATGGGTTCTTGGCCCACAGGACACGTGGCATATCCATGTCTCTGCTCCAAGGCCTGTGGTCACTAAACTGTGGGACTCCAGGAGATTGCTTCCACAGGGAATTCACCGCCTTATCCTGCTGGGAAGAAATATCTGAGAGCTTGTTTGCAGGTGAGAGAGCAGAGCTGACCCCACACCTGGGAGGGGGCGATGCTCCAAGTCACTTCTGCAGCCCAGAGGAGCACCGAGTCCCTCCCATCACCCCTGGAAATCCCATCCCTGCTTTACCCCACCCCAAAAAGCCCTGGAGCACGGTGGAGAGCAGGGCTGTCACCCAAGGGACGGATGCTGCCACCTGGGCAATGGCCCCACAGGGACGTTTCTGCAGACTTTGGTCTTGGGGATGTATCGGACTGGGGGAGGTGGGAAGCGTTTGAGGGGCAACGAGAACGGGGGTTGGAAGGAGAGGACAGAGGGTCCCCCCAGGCCCAGCACTGGCCATGAGCGCCCCATCCCCCTGGCTCGGCACCGGGCAAGGTCACCCGTGTGACGTCCTGGGCGCGGTGGAGCCGGCGGGTCCCTGTCCCCTCCCGCAGCCGGCTGACAGATGTGAGCAGGCAGGGGACGCCGGGAGAGGCCGGAGGGCAGGCTCGGTGACAGGCGCTGGACGGGGCTGCAGGAGCTGGCACCAGCCGCCCTCCTGCTGCCCTGTCAGTCCCGGGGGCTGCAGGGAGGGGGACCGGGGGGGCTGCTGAGACCAGCCTGCAGTGGTGTGATGGCTGATCCAGGTCTGTCACCCTTCCACCTCCCCTTCCCCATCCTTACACTTCCCATCCTTCCCTTTCTCTCCTACCATTTCCCCTTCCCCTTCTTTCCCCTTTCCTCTCCCCTTCCCCTTCTTTCCCTTTCACCATCCTTCCCTTTCCCCTTTTTTCCCTTTTCCTCTCTCTCAACCCCATTTCCAAACCCTGGGAAAGCTCTTGCCCCCTCAGGCTACCCAAGCTGTTTCCTGGGGTGTTGTTATGATACGGTTATTAAAATTATTAGATAGATGCCTCTGCCTGAATTAAGGTGCAAATGAGACCATGTGTCAAAGTCAAAATGTTAATTAACCATTTCAGTCTCTCATAGGTGTTCAGGAGCTCCATCCCAGAGCTAGATCCTGGCCCTGCCAGCATGGGCTGTCCCAGGGCCTTGACTGTGGGTGCAGAGCTCCAGCACCTTTCCAGCTAGCATCCAAACCAGGATGGCTCTGGCACAGGATGGGTGGGCACTGGTGACAGCGTCTCCCTGGCATGGGGAATGCAATGGGAAAGCTGCACCCTGACAACCCCCAAACAGCTCCCTGGGACACCCATCCCCACCCCAAAATACATGTGGGGGGGTTTCTCCCTGCTCTGCCCACACCACGGTCAAAGCTGTTGGACCTGTGGATGTGAGGAATAATTTTCCAGATCACTGTAAATTTCTTTCCTTTTTTTTTTTTTTTTTTTTTCTTTGAGAACAGCTTGTACCGACCTTGCAATAAAAACAAGGCTTCGGGTTCCTCTGTGTGTTTTTTTCTGTTCTTTATCTGTTCCCAGGATAAATGTCAATGAAAATGGAAAAGCTTTTCTCTGTTTCACCGTTTTCTTCCCTCCCTGAAAGAGTCCTCATATTTGAGAGGGAAAATGGTGGAAAAATCAGAGAGGGACACCCCCCCCCCTCGAAATTGCTGAAATTGAACTTTCTCATGGATATTTCTATGGGCGTGGCAGGACCGGGAGGGATTAAACAGATATGTAGATGTGGCCCTTGGGGACATGGTTTAGTGGTGGGCTCGGCAGTGCTGGGGGAACGGTTGGACTTGATGGTCTTGGAGGGCTTTTTCAACCTTAATTAATCTGCAGTTCCACGATTCAAAGCAGGAATCGGTGTGGCTCGGACCATCCCGGGAAGCTGGGCTGGGTGTCTCCAGAGGAAGGAAGGTATCTCCTTGCATGCACAGCATGGGAGCTCACAGCTCTGAGCGTGATGTAGAACCCATTTGCAGGGAAAGGATCCACAGAGCAAATTGCTTTGTATCAGCAAATACATCTCCATTAGCGCTGGAATTGGTATCCTGCACAATGTGCACTCGAGGACAAAGCCCGGCTATTCAGAGCTCACAGAATTCAATCCTGTGGCTGAGGAGTCTCAGCAGAAGGCAAAGCAAGGCTTGTTTCATATTCACGCCACAAATATCGGTACGAGGGCACAGAGCTGGAACGCTGCCTTCGGAACGCTGACAGCACCTCGCCTTCCTGGAAGTAAATAAAGACATGCAGCCTGTGTCAGTGCCCAGTGCAGGATCACCAGCAGCTCTAGCAAGGAGAAGCAAGAGAGATTTGTAGGAGACACTGTGTTGGACTCTCCCAGGACCCTCTCCTGCCAGCCAGGAGGTCAGGATAAGGCGTCCCCACCAGACGCACCAGGAGGAAGTTTCTTTGTGAATCTCACTGGCCACCTTTGAGCAGCAGGTCAGGCCAGGGAAGTCCATGCCCTATAGCAACCCAACTAGACAGGGGACATCGCAGGGAGGGGACGGGCCACCACAGGCAGCATCTCCACCACCAGGCACATTCCTCCTCCTCTCCGTGGGCTGGAAGGGCTACCCAGCAATGTCCACCCAGCGATGTCCACCCAGCGATGTCCACCCACCTGCCTGGGCACCCAGGCTGCATCCAGTGATGCCCACCCAGCAATGCCAGCCTGGGTGCTTCCAAGCAAGAACGAGCGGGGATTTCTCTGCCAGGCCCCAGTCAACGAAGAACCCTGGGCAGGAGATCTGCAGGTTCAAGCTGGGGGCTCACCCATGTGGTTGGGACCTGCTTGTGGGCAGGGACCCGCTCTCTGTCAGGGCCCTACCTGTGGCCAGTGCTGTCCAATATTACAGAATCACAGAATTCTGATTTGGAAAAGCCGAAACCATCAAGTTCAACCGTTCCCCCTGCACTGCCAAGCCCGCCACTAACCCTTGTCCCTGAGTACCACATCTCCACGCGTTTTAAATCCCCCCAGGGATGGTGACTGCAGCGCTTGACTGGGGAAGAAATTGTCCCTAATATCTAATCCAAACCTCCTCTGGCACAACTTGAGGCAGTTTCCTCTTATAGAAGAGGAAATATACTGCTTAATGCCGCTCAGTGCCTTTGGGAAAGCAACCTGCTGGTCGGGTGTTGCCTAGCGCTGCTCAGCGCCCCTGGGACAGGGACCTGTGGGACCGGCGCTGCTCGGTATCGCCGTGCGCTGCCGACGTCCCCGGGTAGCCAAGTAGACGAGGCTTGCGGTCCCGGCAGGGCCAGAGGCGCCGGGAGGGACGGCTGCGGCCGCGGGGAGCGCGGGGCGGGCAGGGCCGGTGCGGGTCCCCAGACAAAGGCGGGCCCCCCCCGGCGCGGAGCGGCGCTCGGGCGCGGCCGGGCGCGGGGCGCGGTGGGCGGCGGCGGGCGGCAGGTGCGGCCCCTTCGGCCCCTCCGCCGAGCGCTCGGCCCCCGCCCAGCCCCGCGGAGCCGCAGCAGCGCCGTCAATCAGCGGCGCCCCCCCCTCCGCCCTCCCCTCCCGCACGCCTCGGCGCGCTGCATCGGGCTCGGCGACAGCGCCGAGCTGAGCGCGGCGGGAGTCTCCGCTCCCAGCCGGCACCGACAGTCGGGCGCGGCGGCGGCGGGGCTGGCAGGGCTGCCGAAGCATGCGGAGCCATGGGCCAGGGCTGCGGACACTCCATCCTCTGCCGGAGCCAGCCGTACCAGGCGGCCGCGTCTGACCTGTGAGTCCCCTCCCGCCGGCACCGGGGATGGGGGGACCACGGCAGGAGGGAGGGATGCTCTGGGAGTGATGCTGGGCGAAGGAGGGAAGGAGACACCAGGGCGGCAGGAAAAAGTTCCTCCTGCCTGACAGCTGGCAGGGAGGAGGTGGCAGGGGAATGACAAGAGTCTGTGACCCCCCTTTCCCCCACCCTGTTCCCCACTTGCCACCTACGTTAGCCCAGGGCAGGTCATCGCTGGCGTCCCTGTGACAGAGGGCTGGTGTGAACAGAATCTCCCTGTTTCCCCATCTCCCTCACCCCACGGTCATTTCCTGCAGGGGTGGAAGGCTCCTGGCCCAGTGGTGGGCTGCAGGGGGGCCCTGGGTGACTTTGTGAAATGCAGGTCAGGCCTCTGAACTGTGATTTCGTTGGCTTCACGCAGGTCAAGAGAAGCCGCCCCTTGCACACCCACCCACGTACACAACAGGTCTGGGGGTCCCGGTGCCACAGAGCCTGTCTGCATCTGGCGAGGGGGGAATGGGGCTCCAGGGGTCACAGTGGTCTCGTTCTGCAGCAGAGACATCGGGGGCTTTCAATGAGAGCGTGGGGTGACCTTGCTGAGGGATGACAGTGCTCCCTGGAAGCGGGGAAGGGTGATGCTCTGAAGCGCCCACGTGGGAAGAGGGGCTGAGCTGGATAACGGGAATCTGGCGGTGCCTCAATTCCCGTGGCCCACGGGCTCGGCTGGGGCTGGCGGAGACCCCCGGCTCTGCCCGCGCATGTGCGGCGCTCACGAGGCTCCACAGCTGCCGGGGAGCAGGCTGGGCACGGGCCATTCACAGGACCTGGGTGCTCTGCCTCCTGGGTACCGGGAGATCTGGGGTGCTCCCGGTCGCTTCCCATCCTACCCCGGTGGGATCAGGCTCCACATTGCCAGAGGGCGAGCTGAACCGCGGGAAAGGGATACAGGTGTAGGGCAACGAGGAGGGAGGCTGCTCAGTGCTTGGATTCCTTTGTCTGACAGTGCCAGCTCCACATGCTTGGGCTCTGGCTGAACTGCCTGGCTCAGCAGCTCACGCAGGGAGCACCGGGACCACCGCTCCCTGGGGGCACCTTGCTGCACTGGGATGTGCCCAGGAGCAGCCCCAGGTCTCCGTGAGCAGGTGCTTTAGGTGATGACAGGAGTATTGGGGTGCAGGGAAGTTGTTGCCCAGTCCTGCCCCAGCCCAACACATTACCCTCCAGCATCACCGGTTTTTACACCTTCGTGAGGTCACCTTTGGATGAGAACTTTACCCCTCTCTGTAGAAAACACCCTCCAGCATCTCTGGGGTGTGGGGCTTGGACCCACCTTGTCAAGACCCCAAGAGCTGCCAATCCTCCTACGCTGCCACGGGTGCTGGGTCTGTCTCTGCAGGCAGCATCCTTCCCCCAGCTCTCCCGGCTCACTCCCTGGTGCTGTGTGTGCTTTGTTCCCTGCAGAGATCCTTCCCTGGTGCTGCCTGCACATGTGCACGTGTCCTTTTCTTTAAGCAAAACACACAAAGGTCTCAAAATGCCATGCAGCCCCCATGTTCCCTCCAGCTGGAATGCCTCTGCTGCTCTCTAAAGGCTTTTAAAAAAGGTAGATGATACAAAAACTTGGCGTAGCCGAGTTGGCTGTGCCCCTCAAGCTGCCCCGGGCAGGAGAGGTGGGAATGGTGAGCCCAGCTGCTTCCCCCTTTTACCCGGGATATAACCACATGTCCCTCACAGATATTTGTCCCTGTCCCTGCATACCCCGAGGGTTATACAGAAGTGGAAAAGCTTCCCAGGAGCTGTCAGAGGATGATGCCCTTGGCCCTGCAGCGCTGGCTGGAGGGGTGGCCGTGGTGAGCCCAGCGCTGCGGGGGGATGCTGCCGCCTCCCTGCTCCCGCTCCAGCCCCCTGGTGTTCGATGCTGGCCCGGGAATGCCGCGTGCGGCCGGGATCCAGCGGCGGCCCGGCTCTCCCACGTGCACGGTGCGCTTCATGCAGGGAGATGCAGGTGCAGCCAGTCAAGTGCCATTTTGCCTTATCCAGGTCACGTTTTAACCCATTTCCGCCTTTTCCCCCGGCGGGAAGCGGGTTCCCGGGTGGGCGGCCGCTGACCCGGTTAGCAGTGGGTGGGATGTCGGAGTGCCCGTAGCTGCTGCTGTCACAGCATCTGAGAGCAGCCGGGGCAGGGGGAGAAGCCGCCGAGCTCTGTGGATGGAAAACACGAAGGAGGAGACGCCGCTTTGAGCATCCCTGCGGGAAGGACCCGGCTCAGCGGAGCTTGGGAGAGGTCAGGGCTTCCTTCGGGCCGTGGGCAGGGCTGCCCGCCCCCTGCCCAGCCCTCCCTGCTGCTTGTCTGGCAGCTGCCTGGCAGGAGCAGCCGCACAAATATGTGAGCTGGGCAAGTGTCACCGTGCTCAGCGCTGGACCGGTGACAGGGTCAGTGCCAGGCACGTGACGGAGGAAGGACCGTGGCTGCAGCCACAGCTGGGATGAGGCTCCATCCTGCCCGAGGCACGGCCGGGAGCCCCTGGGCAGCGGCAGAGGGACCAACCTCGTGTCCTGCGAGGGGACAAAGATGGTTCTTATGCATCTTTGCAGGGGGGTGTTAGTCTGTGCTGGCTGTTCCAGGTCAGTGCCAGGGCCCGGATGGTGTGTGCCCACATCAATGCCAGAGCCTGGATGATGTGTCCCCATCAAGGCTCATGCAAGGGTGATGTGTAACGCTCCACCCCCATTTTACCTCCCTGATGCACCAAACTGGGAGCTGCTTTCTCTGGAGTCCCAGCCTGGAGGGTACCTGGGGGAGCAGCTGGAGGGGCTGATGGCATGAAGTGACATTTGTGATGCTGCTGATGTCCCTACCTGCCACTGCCCATGTGTCCTGGGAAGGGAAACTCTAGTCCCTCCACGTTGTGCATCCTCACACTCCTCCTGCTTGCCTCTCAGCGTGCAGCCCGGGGGCATCCATGGCCGTAGGACTAGGTGACCTTTAAAGGTCCCTTCCACCCCAAACCATTCCACAATTGTGGGGCTTGCTCCAGTGGCATTAGCCCTGCAGAACCCAGAGAGCAAGGCTGTCTGGGACACGGGGGCACAAGCTGGGCTCAGCCGCCTTTTGGAGCATCTGCAAAGGTGAGGGTGGGCTGTTGAGCCCCCTGGAGAACTCCCCAGACCCTCTGCTCTGTGGTTATTGCTGGTCCCTGGGCTGCATGTGTAAAGTGCCATGGAAAATACCGACTCCATCACCCCATCAGTGTGGCTGGGGTGGCTCCACTTGCCAGGGAAAGGGGTTCAGTGGGGTGAGGGCAACCTGACCCCCCATTGCTGGGTTCTCAGATGATCTTCTCCAGGTTTTCCAAAGCCTCAGGCTCTTCTTGCCCCTGTATCTGGGGTTCTTCAGTGTCACCCACTTGCCTGGGCACCCAGCCCTGGAGCTTGGAGGTGCCTGGTAAGGGAATGGAGGGGAAACTCCTGTCTGTGAGCATCCTGCATCCTGCACCTCACCATGGAAGATCCCCAAGGTGAGCCAGGAGCCTCCCCTCCATCACCCTGGGACATCCCCCTGAGCATCCTCAACTTCAGAACAGCCAGTGGTTTGGAAGTGTTGGGAATCAGGCCGGATTCTGGCTCTGTTAGTGAGGGATCTCACCAAGTGTGTCCTGGCCATCATCTCCAGCAGAGCCCTGCACATTCCCCACGAGCTGTGCTGCTCCGGGGGCTCCGGGAGGCTGATCATCCATCAGGGAGTGAATGCAGGATTCCCCAGGGCAAGGATGGATGCAGCAGCCCTTTCCGGGAATCCTTCCTTCCTCCTCCTCCCCTCTGACCCTGGTCCCTGCTTTGGCTTTTGTCTCCTTCCCAGCTTCCACGTGGCTCAGCAGGAGCTGTGTTGGGCTGTGGCCAGAAATGCCGGCAGGGCCCAGAGCTGCCTGGGACTTTCTGCCTGTCCAGCTTTCTCCTGTCCTCCTTAATGGATGGACCTGTCTGGAGGGGGGAGTGAGGGGGATGGAGGGTGCTGGGAGATGCTTTGCCTGCCACTGCTCCATCGGCACAGCAGCAGCAGCGGGGTCAGGGATGGAGAGGCTGCTGAGTGTGGGCAGCCTGGGGCTCGGATCACCTGGGTGATGATCCCAAGATTTGATATTTGGGGGGGGTTGGAGCCTGGACTGTGGGATGGACTGGATGGTTCAGGTTGGAAAGAATCTTAAAGCCCACCCAGTTCCAACTCCCCTGCCATGGGTAGGGACACCTTCCACCAGACCGGGTTGTTCCCTGTCCGATCTGGCCACGCAGGAAAGTGTAGGAAGGTGTTTGGGAACACCTTGTAGGAAGATGTCCCCAAGCCTTGTCACCCACATAGCACCCTGGAGGGATGGACCAGCACAGTGGTCTCTGGGACTTGCTGAATGCCATCTCAGGAATGTCCCTGAGGCTGATTATTTGGCAGCAGCAGCCCTTGGTCCTGCTCCTGTCCCAAATCCTGCTCTCAGCCCCAAATGCTGCTCCTGTCCCCAGATCCTGCTTCCCAGCCCCAAATGCTGCTTCTGGACCCAAATCCTTGTGCCCTGCCTGCAGCACCAGTGTATGGAGTCAGAGGGGAGGAATGACTTGGGAGCATCCTGGGTGGGTTCAAGCCTTCTGGGTCTTTGTCAGTTTGTGTTTTCTATGATCAATCAAAGAGAAAGAGGAGGAGGATTTGGAGGTCGGGTGGGGTGCATTTCCCACTGAAAATATTAACCCCTGATTTTTTGGCTGGGGCTGGGGAGGGGGTTAGGGCCCAGCCCGAGCGTTGCAGCCATTGAGGACAGCCTCACCACGTGTTTTGGCATTCCCAAAGCCCTCTGCTCTCCAGATGTGCTGGAGGTCTGATGCACCTGAGGATGGAAAAGCAGCCAATAGCTGCTGGGGCAGACCTGGCATGAAGTGCTGACTGAGCCAGAAACCTCCCCTGGCTCCCAGTCTCTTCCCAACCCCTTCCCAGCCCCTTCCCAGGCTGTTATTAACTTGCACGTTTCAGCTGGGTGACTCAGAAGACACCGAGGAGCTATTTATAAGGAGGATTTGAAAGGCAGAGACTGGTGGAGGGTTTTCTCCCCCCTTCTCTTCCCTTGAGCTGTTGCTGGCCAAATGTGGCTGTGCCCTGCTGGGCTGTGGAGTAGGGTCTGGAGAGGGATCTGTCTGTGTCCCCTGGGGTTCAGTGTCTGCTTGTTATGGGGTGAGGATGCTGATGCTCCTAGTGAAGCCTCCAGGCAAACCCCTCCTTGTTGATGGGCACCCCAAATCTCACCCCGTTGCAGCAGAGCCCTAATGCTTCTGCCTGCGAGGGCAGATAACAGGCAGGGCTGCTGGAATTTGAGAACAGAGGGAGCTGCAGCCTGGAACAGGAGCCCTGGCAGGTCTGATGGCCCCAGCCTGGCTCTGAGGCGTGGAGCCCTGCCAGGCGGTGGCATCGATCAGCCTGGTGAGGGTGTCACTGCTCGGTGGTGATGCTCCATCCCTCTGCTCCAGGATGTCCGTGCGGCTTCGCGGTGGTTTGAGGTTTATCCTCACACTGGAGCTGCCCCATGTCCCTTCTCCTGCAGCCAGGATGGCTCCACAGCCCTGTCCTCGAGCAGCTCCTTGCCAGAGCTCAGCTGGAAGGACACAAGTCCGTGGGTGCAGCTGTGTGCCTCCTTGCTTAGGGTTAGCATTAGGTGAGGATTCGATTTTGGGCTAGGGTTAGAGTTATGGTGGAGGTTGCTGTTACCTTTAGAGTTAGAGCTCGGGTTAAGGCTAAGTTTAGGGTTAGGTTTATAGTTAGGTCTCTGTTTAGGTTTAGGGGTAGGCTGGGTCTAAGTTTAAGGTTAGAGCAATGGCTAGGCCTTGGGTCAGGGTTGGGGTGAGGGCTGGACTAAACAAAGGGTGAGCCTCCCAGGACAAAGGCATGTGGCCCACCCTGTGCTCCCTTGGCACAGCACGCTCCATCCTCCCCATCAGCACAGCCTTGTGGCCTCCCCATCCATGGCTTTTCCCCTTTGGCCGTGCCAGAGCCTGGCTGGGACCTGCCGTGGGGTTTGGTTTTGTCTCCCACCCGTCCTGGCCTCCCCAGGGAGGGGACAGGTGCTGAGTCAGCAGCGCTGCTGGAGGGAAGCCCCAAAACTCGAGTGTTTTGCTGAAGCTCGGCCGAGGAGCGGTGGGGCCGGGTGGGGACCAGGGGGGTGTCGTTGAGGTGTGAGAAGTGTCCGTGAGCCCCAGGGTGTTGGTACCCCACGGCACTGCCCTGGGAGTGGTGTGGGAGCCGGGAATGGTGTGGGAGCCGGGAATGGTGTGGGAGCCGGGCTGTGTGGGTGGGCTGTGTGGGGAGGACACAGGGGCTCTGCGGAGGAGGGGGCTTGGCGCTGCTGGAGACCCCCCCGCCTCCCCCCGCTGCGCAGGCAGGGACAGGGACAGCAGGTCCGTGGGCTGCAGAGAAGTGCCGAGTCAGGCAGGGTGTGCGTTGCCATGCACGGAGCCGGGAGCGCGTCGGGAACGAGCTCCACGTGCCAGCCGAGCGTGTGGAGAGCCGGAGCGCAGCCAGGGGGGACCTCAGTCCCCTCCCTCCTGCGACCCCCAGATCTGCAGGCACGGCAGAGAGCCACAGTGCTCCCAGGAGGGACCACGGTGACGCCCTGGGAACCCCGTTCCCATCCTTACCTGTGCGGTTCAGTTGGATTCTGGCTCCTGAACCGGCCCTGTCGTGGGGATCCCAGCTCAGGGGAGGGGATGAGGCTGGGGACTCTTGCCAGGTGGCACCTGCTCTGTCCAGGCTCCGTGAGGCAGGGGAGCTGGAGCCAGCAGTTCAACCACAGGAAGGCCATTAATTAACGGAAAGCACAATCCAGGATTAAAAGCCTGACCTGCTCCGGCACTGGTCCCAGCACCAGTGGGATCTTGGCTGTGCCAGGGACCATCCCAGAAGGATACACCAGGGGAGGTTTGGATTGGATATTGGGGAAAATTCCTTCCCTGAAAGGGTCCAGCACAGGCTGCCCAGGGCAATCCCATCCCTGGAGGGATTTAACAGCCATGTGGATGTGGCACTTGGGGACATGGGTCAGTGGTGGCCTTGGCAGCGCTGGGGGGAATGGTTGGACTTGATGGTCTCAGTGAGCTTTTCCAACCCCAACAATTCTGTGCTTCTGTGATTCCACGTGGCATCTCTGTGGCCCATTCCAGGACTGAGCTGCATCTCTCAGCCAGCTCCATGTCTCCCCCAGTACCCACACCCGCCCCGGGGCTGTGCCCCCACTGCCACTCCCCTTCCCCAGCTGCCCCTTCCCCTCCTCTCAGGGAAAGCTGAGGCTTTGGAAATTAAAAACTCAGCTCAGCTCCAGGGAATGGGGTTGGAAGTCTCAGACAAAGCTGTTCTCACCCTGATGAGCCTCCAAGGCACGAGTGGCTTCGAGCTGTGTCCTCTCCTGTCCCTCTGCAGATGGTCCCTGCTCTCTGCACTCTGGCTCACAGGGATATTTGGATCATCTGGGAGGGGATCCCAGGCCACTGAGTGGCTCTTGCTCGTGCCATGTTCACAAATGGAGGATCCAGGGAGAAACCTGTGGTGGTGGTGCCTTGGAGAGGATTCCTGCTCCGAGGGGGCTGCTGTTCCAGAGACGGATGGGGCATGGAGAGCAGAGGCAGGATCCTGGGTACTGCTCCATTGCTGCTATTTTCAAGAGAAAAAAAGGCAGAAAAGGGGAAAACCAGCAAAGGGCAGATGATGAGCACGTGCTGAACCGCTACCACCAGAGGCCTTTTCCCCCCCTCTAGTTACCAACTAAACTGACTAATTTAAAGATGAGTTGGCAGCGTCTGTAGTACTGTGTCTATCCAAGGACAATTCCCCAAGGATTCAGGATAACTGTGTGTTGTCTCTCTTTCCTTGCCATTCTCCTACCTGGTTTGGCTCCCTCGGGGTGCTGGTGGCCTCTCTTGGAGGTCCCTGTGGTGTGGCACTGCTGCTCGTGTCACCAGCATTCCTGGTGACCCACCTTGGGGACAGCTTGGTGGGGAGTTCCCTCCTGCATCCAATGGGCTGGGTCCTGGAGTCATGGCATCCTGCAAAATCAGAATGGGGATTTGCAGGGCTGCCATGCAATGGGGACAGGGATTTGCAGCCTTGCAGCACTGCCAGGCTTTCCAGCCCCATCACCAGGGCCAGCTGCGTTCCTGTGGCTCCTGGCAGCCCCAGGAATTTGCAGGGATGCTGTGGAGTGGGGACGGAGATTTGCAGGGGTGCTGTGCAACAGGAATGGGATTTACAGAGATGCCACACAATGGGGATTTGCAGGGATGCTGTGCAATGGGGACAGGGATTTGCAAGGGTGCCACGCAATGGGGATGGGGATTTGCAGCCTTGCAGCATTGCCAGGCTTTCCAGCCCCGTCACCAGGGCCAGCTGCATTCCTGTGGCTCCTGGCAGCCCCCAGAACTGGTCTCCCAGCCTGGCCATGAGGCAGCTGCCTGCACGGGATCCGGTGCTCCAAGGCCAGGAGCACCTGGAGCAGCGTGTTTGATGAGCAAACAGGGCTCAGCCTCCTGCAGCCGGATCAGCAGCCTGCACGGGTTTGCTCAGCAAACAAATCCCACCTGGCAAAGCTCCGGTGCCGTGAGTCCCCTTCCCGCCGCGCTCCCGCAGCTGCCGTGTCACTGCCCAGCACCCCTCAGGACCTGCCCAGTGTTGTGCGGGTCTGGAATTACCCAGGGCTGATGATGGCTCCAAAATAAGCGTGGGAGCTTGGCAGCCATCCGTGCCTGTCCTGCCCACAGGTGCCAGGGTGGTGCTTAACCAGGAGCACCCACGCCGGGATCCGTCCTGTGGATGTGCAGGGTGAAATCCTTCGGCTCCAGAGAAGTCTTTTGGCTCTGGACTGGGTGATTGCAGGAAACAGGCAATTTTCTGTCACTGCTGGAGGCTGGGGAAGGTGGAAGCTGTGTCAGCAGGTGCTGGCCCCGGAGGTTGGCTGCTCTGTGATGGAGGAGAGGTGTCTGGGTGTTTGGGGACCTCAGAGCTCCCTATCCATGCCAGACCAGCACATCCCGCCATTGCTGCTTCCCTTGCTCCAGGCTCTCCCATGCTCCCCCTCTGCCCCAGCCCATCCTCCCTCTGGGGTCCTTGTCCCCCCATCACACACCGCCCACAACAAAGGCTTTATTGAGGTGGGGACAGACACCCCCTTCCCTCTTCCCTTTGCCTGGAGACTGGGGGATGTGATCCCAGCCTTTCTGTGGGTCGGTTGGCTGCTGCTGCAGCTGTCATCTTCCTCTGCCTCCCATTTATTTTCCCCTCCCAGATACACTCTCGAGCCCCAGAGCCAGGACTCCCCCCTTTGCCCAGGCACTGGTGCCCACCTCAAGGACCCTTTTTCCTCCTGTTCCGTCATCCCTGGTGTGCTGGAGGCGTATCCTGCCTTTTGCCTTGGCTGCCAGAGCAGCAGGGCTGTGGTGTGGCTGGGATGGGGCTGTGGGTACTGAGCATTCCTGCTCGCTGCCCACCACCCCTGCAGAGTGAGCAGGCCCTGGGGTCACCCCTGTCACCTTGTGGGGACACTGCCACAGAGCTCTCTGGTGCCAGGGCCAAGCCACCCTCCAGGCTTCCAGCTCCTCCAAAGTCACCAGAGTCACTTGTGCACTTATGGGCCACTAAGTGCTGTAATTACAGATATGCTTTAATTAACATAATTGCGTTTCTACACAAATAAAACATTTGGCACAGTTAATTCCAAGGCTGCAGCTCCAAACACAGGGCTTCCTGCCCCCCCGCAGTGGTGGCAGGGGGACTGGCAGAGAGTGGGGTTCTCACCTCCCTGCAGGAACATCGTCCCAGTCCCAGCCAGAGCCCGAGCCAGAGCCCCCATTTCTTCCTGGAGTCCCCTGCCCTGGTTTGGTGGGGACAACTGTGCTGTCAGACACAAGGATTGCTGGGACACAGTGCTGGGATTGCGGGGACACAGCCCAGGGTTTGATGGGGCTTGGTGGGACACAGCACTTGGTTTGTTGGGAAGTGGCCTGGAACTGCTGGACCACCGTACTGGGCTTCCTGGGATGCATCACTGTGATTGTTGGGATGCAGCACTGTGCTTGCTAGGCCATGCCACTGGACTTGCTGGGACACTGTACTGGGCTCAGTGGGAAACAGCACTGGGATTTCTGGGATGCAGCAAACCCAGTGGTTTGTTGGGACACGGGACTGGGCTTGCTGGGATGCAGCTCTGGGGTTGCTAAGACGTAGAGCAGGGCTTGCTGGGACACAGCACTGGGTTTGCTGGGACACAGCACTGGGCTTGCTGGGACACAGCACTGGGTTTGCTGGGACACAGCACTGGGTTTGCTGGGACACAGCACTGGGCTTGCTGGGACACAGCTGGAGCCCAGCCCTTGCAGCTGTGCCAGTGGGCGCTCGCCCCAGCCGGACAATGGGCACTGTGGATCCAGCCTCTCCATCCCATCCCAGAACCTCCCACCGAGCTGCCCCCAGGGTGCTCCTCCCTCCCAATATCCAGAGACCCTACCCCCCAAAGGCTCCCCAACCCCCCGTAGCAGCCCCCCAGTGCCCCCCAGGCTCTCGGGAGTCTTTGGATGGAGGCTGGAGCCGGCGGCAGCGTCCTGGCCCTTCGCCGGAAAGATGCCAGGAAGAATTGGGAAAATGGCCGGTGCTCATTTGCTAAATGCCCTTTTCATTTAAAAAACAGAAGAAAAGGGAAAAAAAATAATTCCATTTTTCTCCTGCTGAAAATGAAAGTGATTATGTAACGAGCAATAAATTACGGAGAGGAATGAGTCATTGGAGCAAATCCTGAGAAAGGCACACGGTATTTTTAGCTCCAACACCCCGTGCTGTACCCGGCATTAACCCTTGCAGAGCTTGGCCCCCTCCCCTTTCAACCTGCCCCCAGGGTGACCTCCCCCCTCAGTGGTGCCACATTTGGTTCTGTGAGGATTTTGTCCCTGTGACGTGTTCCCAAGGTAGGATGGAAATGATGGAAGCTGTGGGTCCCCCATCCCACAGCCCTCCTTTGGTGGGATGCTCATGGGTGGTCCAGGGGATACTGCTCACCCTAGATCCATGTTCCCATCTTGGGATGGGCCCCTGCTCCGCTTCCCCTCAGCTCGTTCCCACCGAGATAATTAATCCTGATCCCTTCCCAAGACCCTGGGCACCACTGTTGTTTCACAGCCAAAGAGCCTGAAGAATTAATTTGGAAATAAAAGCGAGGAACAAATTAATTGGAGGAGAACCAGCTAGGGAGCAAATGAGTGCTCCTGGCTTAATCCAGGTTAAATTGGGGAGTGATTGCTTCGTTAACAACAGAGATAATGAGGGAGGGTTGGAGCAGGCAGGTGCCAGGTGAGACAGTGGCAGAAAGCACCCAGATGCCACGGGATGCCTGTGGAGAGCTGTCCTGAATGGGGGAGAAAATCCTGGGGACACCGGTGAGAAGCAGGAAGAGGGATGTGGAAGGGAGGCTCAGAGCATCCTGGGATTGGGGCTCAGATTGTCCCAGGATCAGCACTCAGAGCATCCCTGGGGGCTCAGAGCGTCCCTGGGGTCAGGGCTGGGAACATCCCTTTCTTAAGTGATGTTATCATTCATGCCTGCTTTTGAGAATCCTGTGGGATCAGGTATCAGCATGGGGACAGGGACCCCATTCCTTGTGTACCAAAGTTCTCTGGAGCCTCAAAGCTGGTGGGAACCAGGCCGGTTTCTCTGTCCCTGCACAGAGCCCTGGGTGCTCATGGTGGCACCTCATTCCACTCTCTTCTGGAAGCAAAACCACCCCCAAAGGAGGGGCCAAGGAGAGTGGCAGGGACAAGCAGGAGCTGGTGACCCAGTCCCCGTGTCCTGCAGCTGGAGCTGGGTCAGCTCAGAGGGATGGAGGCAGCGCCAGCGGATGTCACCTCCTCATCTTTTATTTGATCCGGCAATAAATTCCTGTCCTCCGTATGCCTGGGCTGAGCTGGGATCCTCCTTAGTGCCACTGGGACACCTGGAATTGTGGCGTGGCTGGGGGCTGCTGTCCCCCAGTACCTGCTGTCCCCCAGGCACCCGCTGTCCCTCCTCCTGCTGCGTGCTCTCACTCCAGCATGTGCTGTCCCCAAAATCCGTGTGTCCCTCCAGACACATCCTGTCCCTCCAGGCAACTTCTATCCTTACAGGCATGTGCTGTCCCTTGTCGAACACGCTGTCCCTCTGCACACGTGCTGTCCTTTCAGGCACCTGCTGTCCCTCAAGACACGCTGTCCCCAGGTGTGTAGTGTCCTGCCAGGCACAGGATGTCCCCCAGATGCACGCTGTCCCCAAGGATGTCACCTGTCCCACTGGACTCGTGCTGTCCCCCTGGATGCAGGTTGTCCCTCTGGACACGTGCTGTCCTCCTGGATTCAGGCTGTTCCCATGGACACACGCTGTCCCTCTGGATGCATGCTGTCCCCATGGATACGTGCTGTCCCTCTAGACACACGCTGTCCCCGTGGATACGTTGTGTCCCTCTGGATTCAGTTTGTCCCCATGGACACATGCTAACCTCCTGGATGCAGGCAGTCTCCAGGATGTCCTGTGTCCCTCACCCCTGTGAGGGTGCAGTGGGGCTGTGCTCTGTCCCTGCACACACAGGACACTCTCTCAGGACAGGCTGTGTGTGACCCTGGGGATGAAGGCCCACAAGCCAGGCTGGAGATGCCAGTGGCCACCATGGCCAGAGCTTGTCTGTGGGGACCGGCCAAGCCAGCTGGGAAAGCAGCTGAGAAATGGGGGGAGAGGTGTGGAGACTGAGCCAAGAGCCATCTCAGCCTGGCAGGGAGCTGGCTGCCCTGGCGGGACCAGCAGGGCTCTGCCATCACACTCATCCCCCTAATTAGCCCCGTGGGGTGTGGGGGCTGCTGCTGGACCCCGGCCCCTGCCGTGTTCTGAACTGTCTCCATAGAGACCCTCCAAGGGCTTCATCACTTATTCATCAGCGGTATCACTCGATCAGCCCGGCCCTTCCTCATCCCTTCCTCATCCCTTTGTTATCCCTCTCCAAATCCAGTGATAGCCTGAGCCCTGGGCCTGCTGCCACCAGGTCTCTGCAGCTGGCACCTCTGGGGACTGTCCCCTCTGAGGGGCTGGTGCCAGGACACCCCCATCCCTGCCCAGCCTGAGATCGTTTCAGGCTCTGGCTCCTGTGGTGGATCAAGGGATCCACCTTGATCCTGGATCCCACCCTGCCGGGGTGTGGGTGTTTCTGGGGCTGTCTGTGGTGCACACACATGTGCACACACACACACACGTGCACACACACACACACACACACACACATGTGCACACACACACACACACACATGTGCACACACATACACACGTGCACACACACACACATGTGCACACACACACACACACACACATGTGCACACACACACACACGTGCACACACATACACACGTGCACACACACACGTGCACACCACACAACACACACACACCACACACACACATGTGCACACACACACACACACACACGTGCACACACACACACTGGCACACACACACACACACACACATGTGCACACACATACAGGTGCACACACACACACACGTGCACATGTGCACAGACACACACGTGCACACACACCACACATGTGCACATGCACGCATGCACACACAGACACTTGCACACAGACACACACACACACAGACACACACACACACATACATGTGCACACCTACTGACAGCTGCAGGCACAGCTCCTCCTTGCTCCTGTGCATTCTCAACTCTCCCGCTGCTCCCAGTAGATCCATGCCATGGACCTGCCTGGTCCCATGGAACCTCCCAGCACCTCCAGCCTTGCGGCTGGCATAGCCTGGATGAAGGATGCTGCAGCATTCCCTGCTCCATAGCCGCATTCCCTGCCCCGTGGCATTCCCTGCCCCACAGCCACACAGCATTCCCTGCTCCACAACACTCCCTACCCCACAGCCACACGGCATTCCCTGCCCCACAGCATTCCCTGCCCCACAGCCATACGGCATTCCCTGCCCCACAGCATTCCCTGCCTTGCCCGGACACCAGAGCCCTCTGGGGGGTGGCTGCATCCCAGGCTCTGGGTGGGATTTATCCATGGGGAAACCACCGAGCAGTAAATGGGATATCGATCGGGTGCCATTGTGAGGATTAGTGCCGAGCGGAAGAGCAGATGGATTGATTTCTGATGGGATTTAGGGCTGTCAGTGTAGTGTATCCCGGATTAGCAGCTCTGGAGGAGTAACACCCCACTTCATCCATGGATCCAGCAGCTCCACTGGTGGCTGTGTCCCTCAGGCTTGGCTGAGTCCCAGTGCCCTCCGTCCCACGGGCAGAGCCCGCAGCCCCAGACACCCCTGTGCCACCTGCACTGGCCACCACTGGAGGACAGGGATGCCCCGGAAGGTGGCACAGCCCTGTGCTTCCCCAGAGCCAGGCCCCGGCCCCGGGTCTGTCCTGGTGCCACGGTTTACCGGAGCATCGCTGATCCGACCTGACTCACAGCAGCCACGCTCCCCTCCCCTCCCAGTGCCCCCAGTGTACCCAGTGTCCCCACGGATGCTACTCTGGGAACAGATTGCTGCAGTTGCCCCTCCTGAGAGTGATCCCAAAGGGGGCTAGGGATGGGGAGAAATGGGATTTTGGGATTACACAGAGTGTGAAGGCCCATCTTGGTGCCTTAGCCCCCTCAAAATCCTTCCACTTTGGCAGTTTGACACCATTTAGTGCCAGCACCCCCCAGGGAAAAGCTGGAGTGTGTTTATTCCGGTGTCTCTGGTGTGGAATATTCCATTTCCACGGAATAAGTGTTAATATTTACTTGCCTGTGTGAACTTTGCTCACTCTGATGCCATCAGACACCCTCCAGCTGGGATGCGGGGTGGCTGCTCCCCAAGGGCCTGGGGAGAGGCAGGATGCACAGCGCTGATTGATCCAACCCGGCTTGGGAACAGGGAAAAACCACAGGGAGGATGGAAATGTGGGAAGCCCAACTGGGAAGCCCCCACTGCTGCCTCTCCCCACCACCCACGGTTTTCCCAGCAGCTCTGGGACGGGGTTCCGGGGCTGCGTGTGTCCATCTGAGTGCTGTGACGTTCCCATCCAAGGGATGCCATTCCTGGGGCACACAGAAGAGCCAGGGAGCAGCTCGTAATCACACCGGGTCATTGACAAGCCAGCTGGGAGATGAGCAACGATGCATGGATGCGATGGGGTGCTGCAGCACATGTCCCTGCCCCACTGTGTCCCTGCCCCACTGTGTCCCTGCTTCCCTGTGTCCCTGCTCCCCTGTGTCCCTGCTCCCCTGTCCCCAGACCCCTTTGTCTCTGCACCCCTGTGTCCCATCCCTTGCACCCCTGAGCAAGCAGTTGGGGACAGGGATGCAGGGACAGCCCTGCACTGTGTCCTTGTGCCCAGCAATAGCTCTGTGTCCCCCGGGCTGTGACCTGCTCTGTGGGTGACTGGTGACAGGGATGTGCCAGGCTTGGCACGGATCCTGCCAGCACCCAGTTCCTCGAGGTGTTTCCACTGCCAGCCCCGCAAGGAATCTGCAATTCCCACTGGGCATCTGCTTCATTCATGGAGCCCAGGACCCACATCTGTGCCGGCAGGACCTGTCCGGGCTGGGTGACACTTGGTCCCTGCAGCAGGGTGTCCCCAGAGCTGGGGACCCCACGCCTTGATCTTGGGGACACAGTGGTTCTGGTGCTGGCCTGGTCAGGGCCGTGGGCACGGTGAGACGCTGTCCTGGAGGGGCTCTGATTCGGGATGAGGAGCCCGTGATGCTGTGCCACGCCGGGAAGAGGTACCTGTCGCCCTGGGTCACCCCCGGGGATAGGAGGACCTCTGAGGCCGGGGGGGCTGCGGGAGGGTGCCCGGGATCAGCCCCCTGGAGTGGCCCCGGTGGCTCTGGCCACTAGATGGCCCCGCGGCTCCACCGGCCACCCTGACCCTCCTCCGGGACGGGACCCCCTGTCCCGGCATCCCTGGGGTCGGGCTGCAGGAAGTGGGGTGCGGGGAGTGGGATGCGGGGTGCAACATGCAGGGCGTCCCAAACCCTCCCCTGCTCGGCCCGCGCCTCGAGGTGGCATTTCCCTGCGAAATGGTGCGACGGGGGCTGAGCCCTGACGAGCCACCAGCGAATCCCCAGAGCACCTTGTCCCCGAAGAGCACCAGGGACACGGGAGTGCCTGGGGACACACACTCCCGAGATGAGGAAGAAGAGCGGGAGGCTTTCCTCCCCCTCTGCCCTGAGGAGGAGAATGAGGACGGATGGAGGTTGTCGCGCTGCCGGTGTCCCTCTCACCGCGTGGCATGTGGCCACCGTGTCACGGCCGAGCACCTCGATCCTCCATGTGGGTTCCTCGGGGCCGTTGGGGTGGGGGCAGAACCCCAAAATCCTTGTACTTGTCCCTGGGAGAGGGTGGGAGACGTGATGGGGGTGGTCGTTCCTCAGCGAAGGCGATGCGGTTACATGGGAGGGTGGGGGTGAACAGACCCTATGAAGGTCTCCAACATGGGCGTCCCTCCCTGTCCAAGCGAGGGGTGCTGGGTAGGACACCTCCGGTATCCCACGGGATGGGAGGCAGGGGAGCCCTTCTGTACTAAGCTCTGCATCAGAGTTACCCCAGGGCCGGGGATGGGGTGAGATTTCAGTGCCCCACCACGGAGGAGGAGGGGAAGACCCCCCAACTCAAATGTGAGGTGCAGCCCTTAAGTGTGTGTGGGTCACTTTATCTGGAGACTGCACGGGGGGTGGGGGGAGATTGGCAGGTGACCCCTGCCCAAGAAGGGGGCAGGGGGGTGGCCCGAGCCTCACGAGAGAAGGGTTTAACAAGGAGGACGAGTGTCCCCCCAGACGCCAGAGCCGTGGGGGCACAGCCGGTGCCTGCGCAATGGGAGAGCACTGCCAGCCCCACGGCCCGAGCAGGGCCACCCCAACTGGGCAGTGATGCCCTGACTCTCTCCCCACTTGGGGACCCTGGCACCACCCCGGGACCCCCGTCACCCTTCTCACACTGGGACTCTCACCCCTCTCCATGCCGGGGAGTGATGTCCCGACCCCCTCTCCACATCGGGACCCTCAACCCCATCCCACACACGCACTGGGACCCTCCCCCTCCCCACAGCGGGGAGTGATGCCCTGATTCCCTGTCCGCATCGGCACCACCACCTCGACCCCCGTCCCACACCGGGGACCCTCACCCCACGTTGGATAGTGACGCCCCGACCCCCTCCCGACCCCACGCCCCCCGCCCATCCCCGCCCCTCAGGACCCCGCGCAGCAGGTGCGGGCCGTGTCGTGTCGGGGCGTGTCGTGTCGGGGCGTGTCGCGGCGGGGCGTGTCGTGTCGGGGCGTGTCGCGGCGGGGCGTGTCGCGGCGGGGCGTGCCCGCAGCCCGCGGGCGGTGCGGGGGCGCGGGGCCGGGATGGTGCCGGGATGGTGCCGCGGCTCCTCACCGCGCTCCTTCGCTTTTTCAGCCGCGGGTTCCTGCAGGCGGGGGACGCCGCGCCCGGCCCCGAGGCGCTACAGGTAGGGACGGCGGGACCTCCACCGCGAGGGACCCCCGCACCTCTCTCCCACTCGGGACCCTTCTCTTTCCCACCGGGATCTCCATCCCCGAGCGCCTCCCCTCCCATTCGGGACACCCATCCCACCATCTCCCGTTCCACCCGGGACCCCCAACCCCCTTCCCCTCCCACCCGGGATTCCCGACCCTCCTTCCCTCCTATCCAGGACCCCCACTCGCCTCCCCTCCTACGCGGGACTCCCACCCCAACCACCTCCCCTCGCAACCACGACACGCGACCCACCTCCCCTCCCACCCAGGACCCCTGTCCCACCCGCCTCCCCTCCCACTCGGTCCCGGGGGTACGGGGGGTCCCGGTGTTCATGCTGGAGGGCGGGATTAGGAGCCGGGGCTCCCGGCCCGCCGTGCTCGGTGCTGCATGGGGCTGATGGGACTGGGGGTTGCGGGACCCCCACCCCTTTCTCGCGCCGGCGCGGGGGGGGAGGTGGGTTTCCCGAACACAACACACTTGCACCCGCTTATCTCCCCCTTTTCTGTGGGGGGCTGTGAGCCCCACCGGGAGAGCCCGACGGGGAAACTGAGGCACGGATGGGGCTCCCGGGATGGGGGGCGGCGGTGCTGTTTTGTGCCCCCCCCCCCGGGCTTGGGGACACGCTGCGCTCCACGCAGGAAGGAGGCGGCGTTGGGGGGGAGATGCAGATCCCGGCGGGATCCCGGGAGGAAATGGGCTGGACCGGGGGGGGGCCGGTCCCGGTCCCGGGGGGGCCCCCACGCCCTCCCGCAGCCGCGCCAGGAGCTGGGCCGCGCCATGGGGACTCTCCAGGACACCGTGAGCCACCCCGGGGAAGGGGGCACCCAGGCGGTCCCGGGGGGGTCGGTGGTCTCGGGGCTGGGGGTCCCTTGTGTGCTGGGGGTGTGGGGGTGTGATGTGCTTAGGAATGTCCGGGGGTCTCGTGTGTCTGGGGGCTTTGAGTCCCCCCTTCCCTGTGTCCCCTCGCTCTGCTGGCAGTGGGAGCCCCACGATCCCGGCTGTGTTCCACCCGGCGGCCAGCCCTCGGGGTGGGGGGTGCTGGGAAGGAGGCAACCCCTTCAGCACCCCCAGCAGGACCCTGCCCTGAGCCCCCCACCCTCCTTGAACCAGCTGCACGTTCTGGGGAGGTGGAGGCTGCGTCCCAGTACGTGGGTGGAAAAACACTTGGTCGTCGGTGCTCCCGCGCCTTTGAGCACACCCAAATTTGGGGAGGGGGTGGCTTGGGGGGGAGTTCTCTCCCTCTTGTGACCGTCTCTTCAGCTGGATGGATCCCTGACCTGTGTGCTGACGGTTTTGGGTGTAAGAGCCGTGGCCTTGGTCCCCTTGGGGGCACAGCTGCTTGGGGCAAATGGGGGGGCTCCGGGGGGCTCCAGGGGGCTGTGAGTTCAAGGCCGGAGAGAGGACCCATGCTGGGAAATGAAGGGAAGGAAACGCTCTCCGGGAAAGAGCTGAAAGCTGCTGACGGAGGGAAAGGAGCTGAGCGGGGCCGGTGTGTCCTGCGGGGGGGCACTGAGCCCCCGCGAATGGGCAGGTGAAGACTTGAGGGCACCAGAGCTGCCATGCAGTGTGGGGACGGGACGTGAGAGATGGGGATGGGTCCTGCCGACCTGCCCCCTCCAGCACATCCCAGCCCGAGGTGGGTGAGGGACAGCTCACGCCCCACAAAATACCTCAGGCACAGGATCCCCACGCCCGTTGGGGTCCTGGGTGTTGGCTGCATCTGGAATCTCCATTCCCGAGCCTTGCGGGGGCGTGGCATGTAGGGCTTGAGGGGTTACTACCCCCTAACACCAGCCCCCTCCTCCCGACCACCCTGCGGTGGGGCGAGGCTGAAGATGTCTGTTCCTCCTCTCCCTCCCTGCCTCCAGCCCCAATGCAATTACCCGCGGACTGAATCATGAATCAAACCCTAATTGATACGTGTTCGCAGCCGGGTGGAGCAGGAGGGGTTGGGGGCCCCCGCTGTTCCCAAGGGTCGGGGGGCAGGGGGAGGGCTGCGGGGGCTGCGCTGGGGCACCTTTGCCCACCCGGATCAGGGTGCCCCGGCCGGCACCGCGGGGCTGCTCCTGCCTCAGTCTCCCCCGCGTGGAACCGGCCGCGTTCGGGGGCCGGGACCCTCCGGGGGCCGTGAGGAGACGCGTGTGCGGGCGTTTGTCCCTGCGCTTCCTCCGGCGGACACAAACACATCAGCAGGGCAATAAAGGGGAGGAAAGGGCCGCGGCGGCTTCTTTCCGTGACGTGGGGCAGGGCTGGCTTCCTCCCCCACCCAGCAGGGCCGGGGGGGCACAGCGAGACCCTCAGACCGGGGTGGGTGGGTGTGCCCCAGTATTTCCCAGCCTGGTGGTCCCCTCGGGCCAAAGGTTTTTTTCCAAGGAGTGACAGCTCACGGGTGTGGAATCAGCCTGTGCCAGAATTGCAGTGCCCTGGTGCTGATTTTTGGGGGGTAGTGGGGTTTGGTATATAGGTCCCATGCTCTCATGCCCCATGGCATCACCCGGGAATAATGGGGATCTGGGGTGGGGGTGCCCCACTGCACCCTGAGCAGAGGGAGCTGGGATGGGGGTGTTCCTGCTGCACCTGAGCAGAGGGAGCTGGGATGGGGGTGTTCCTGCTGCACCCTGGGCAGAGGGAGCTGGGATGGGGGTGTTCCTGCTGCACCTGAGCAGAGGGAGCTGGGATGGGGGTGTTCCTGCTGCACCCTGGGCAGGGGGAGCTGGGATCAGTATGCTCCTGCTGCACCCCATCAAGATGGCATAGTGGCATCTCCCCCAGACTGTGACAGGCCCTGTGGGTGACCTTGGCTTTTTGGAGCCCAGCTGTGACATTTGGCAGGGAGGTGATAGGCTGGGATCCCCTGCAGGGCCGAGTCTGGGGGGGCCCCTCTAGGAGCCAAGTCCATAAATTTGGGGACTGGGCTGGGATCTTTGCAGCTGAATCTGATTGCATCCCTACCCTGGCTACCCCATGGATATGGGGGAGAGGATGGTGGGGACCTGCCCGAGGGGTGCATGTGGGGTGGGAAATGCCAGGGAGCAACGCTGGCTCCTGAGTGTCCCTTTTCCTGCTGCAGGAGAGGAGATCCTCTCCGGCTGCTTCCAGCCTGGCTTTGGCGGGTGCAGGATGCCTGGCAGCTTTGGGTGCCCTGGACATGGCTTTGGGACCCCCCATAGACGAGGAGGGCTGGAGGCCAAACCCCTGGCTGGGTTCTGACCCATTAAACACCAGCACTGTGATCCTTTCCCCATGTAACAGGCTTTGGGCTTCTCCTGGCCGTGCCTCAGTTTCCCCATCTGAGTAGTGAGACCCCCTGTGATTCCTAGACCCCTTCCTGGCAGCCAAGAGCTGGATCCCATCATCAAACCCTCACAGACATGGAAAATAAGAGCGGTCCCCGTACGGAGAGAGCGGAGCCCCAGGGGGAGGCAGCTCTGCCAGCCCCCCACGCCCTGCTCCAGAGTGCTGCCCCAAATCGAATTCCTCCCCAGCTGCAGATGGCTGGCAATTCAATTTTCCCAGATCCCATCAGAGGCTGATAAATGAGGTCCCTAATCACTGTGCAGATCCCATTAGTGCCAGCCGTGCCAGGAGGGGTTGCAGGGATGGATGTGGGAATGCCGCATTCCCCTTCCTGTCCCACTGCTCCCCGTTCCCCCTGCATGGGACCTGGGTGTCCCTGACCCCATGAGCCCCACTCTGGCTGCACCTCCAGAGCTTTGCCATGATGCTCCCAAGCAGAGCCAGGCCCGGAGAGCCCTGGCATGGCTAATCCACCAGGAAACATCTAGGAAAGTCCTGGAAACCTGGCTGGGAGGTGCTGGTGGCCAGTGGGGATGGGAAGGGGACCGTATGCCAGGGAAATCTTTCCAGGAATGCCATGTCCCAAGGATGCACATCTTGCCAGCTGCCTCCTAGCACTCCTGGCAGTGCCAGCACCCAAGGCTTGGTGCCAGCTGGGTGCTGGGATGTCTGTGTCCTTCGGGGCGAAGGCATCCTCATACCAGGGATGCTCCTAACCATGGAGCAGTTTTCCTGTGCCTGCCACAGGACACCCTCTGCTCGCCATGGCTTAGGGACAGGTGACACAGGGCTGAGTGGTGTCCCTGTCTCCCTCCACACCGTGGGACATGGGTTAGGGACAAGTGACGGTGAGACCCCCAGCGCTCGCCACCTCCCTTCTTAGAACAGTGAACTAATTAGGGACAAAGCAGTGACAGATCATTAGCCAGTGTTGGCTGTTCCAAGAAGGCCACGATGTTCTGGGGACGGAAATCCTTGAGGAGAGCGGCTGCAGTCCCTGTTTGTCCTGCCTGACAAAGGGACATCAACAGGAAGCAACCTTGACTCTGGCCCCATTCCCTCGACCACGGGGGGCTGGGCTGGGATGTGGGGGGATGGATTAGGAGCATCCCAAGGGTTCAGGGGGTGCCAGAGGTTGGGAAATTTGCTTGGATCAGTAAAAAGTCCCGCTCAGAACGTGCAGGGTCCATGGGGAGCAGTGTCTGCCTGGTTCTGGGCTGTGGAAATTCCACCTGCAAAGGGTCTGTGCAAGTACCCTGTGCAGCGTGAGCATGACAGGCCCTGGTGAGGCTGATGCATGGGTGAGGAGGAGGATGGGGTGAGGGATGCCCTGAGCTCTGGGGAGATGCTGGGCTCAGCATGGCTCATCCCACCTGGACCCAACTCCAGAGCCACCCCAAGAAGGTCTTGAACGGCTGTGACCCTCTGCAGGTGGGGACACCGAGGAGGCAGGGAACCTCCACAGACATGGAAACTGAGGCAGGCATGGGCATGCAGGGCCCCTTTTGTGCTTTTTTGGGATGGCTGATTCCATGGGTTTGCATCCTCCAGCCCTGGGAAGCCTCAGCATGGATTGCTGGTGCCAGGGTGGTTCTGTGCCAGGCTCCTGCACCCCAGCCCCTGCTCCCCATCCATTGCCAGGACCCCAGGCAAACGACCATGGGGAGACAAGAGATCCCAGAAGTGTTTCCTTCCCTTTTGCCCTCATTATCCCCCTGGAAAAGATGAGGTAATTAAGGAGCTACCGTGGGTTACAGGTTGTTGCTGCCTGATTAGATTAAAGCAATGTAATTTGGGACTGAGAACGGGGCTGGGAGGAGATGGATGGATGGCTTCCCGGTCGGAGTTGGGCAGAGCTGCCAACCCTCACCTCCATCCATCCCTCCATCCGCCTCTCCATGCTCTGCTGCCATGGACCTTGCCCCAAGGATGCTGCTGGAGGGTTATCAGGGATGCTGCTGCAGGGGGATCAGGGATACTGCCTCTGCTTCCCCACCACTACAGAGAGGATTCCCCAGGGAATCGTGGCTGTGGAGCTGAGGGAAGAGGCCTGAATCAATGTGGGGGACAGGGTGAGAGGCTTTTCAGCAGTGTCACCCAGCCCACGGCAGAGCTGGGGGTAGCAGGAATGCTGTTTCCTCAACCCTATGGAGAGGATTCCCAGGGAAACTGCGGCTGTGGGAGGGAGCAGGGAGGGGGACAGGGACAGGGTGACAGGGTGTTCGCAGTGTCACTCTGCCCACAGAAAAGCTGCAACCTGCTGCCTTCAGGAGCTGCTTCCCTGCTCTGTGCCTCAGTGCCCCGCTGGCACCGCGGGGTGAGAGGCCGGTGATGCTCCCGCCGGCCCTGCCTTGTTGTCAGCCCCGCGTTGCCAACACACGGCCAGGGCTCGGCTATATTTAACCGCCTGGGCCGGAGCACGGGGCCGAGCAGCCGGGGGGGGAGCAGCCCCCCGGGAGGGGAGTGGGGCTGGGGGGGGCTTAGCATCGCCGGAGGCGGGAGAGGAGGCTGAATCACGGCTCGGGGATATTTCGGGATATTTTTAACGCCGCCAGATTGCTCTGCAAATGCTTGGGCAGGGCGGCGCGGGCGCAGGCTGGGCGTTTGCTGGCAGCTGTGGCTCAGCCTGGGGGCCCGGGGGGATCAGCTGCTCCCCCTGGCGCTGTCACCCTGCGGCCGCGCGCTGGAGAGGTGACAAAGGCAGGGACATCCGTCCCCGTGCCTTGGAGACAGCCCCGGCTGCAACGGGCGGGGGCAAAAGGGGGTCCTGGACCAGCATCTTTCTCCTTGAACCGGAGGAGGGAGGGGAGAAAGTTTCCCCATCACTTTTCCTGGAAAGGTGAAAGCGAGCTGGGGCAGAGGAGAGGGTGTGGGTGTCCCTGCCTGCAGGGTTGGGGCAGGCAGGGAGCCCTTGGCCAGGGCCAGGGCCCCAGGGTGGGGAGCAGTGAGGGGCTGTGCCGGTGGAGGTAGGCTGCTTCCCAGGAATCTGAACAGGATTTTGCTTTTTGACTGTCAGATGTAACAAGATCTAGAGACTGGCAGCTAAAAATGCATCCTACGTGAAGAGCCCACAGTGGGAGGGAGCCCTGAGCCCCCAGCCCCAGCTTGGTGGGACTGCGATGGGGGGACCCCGGGGTCACCCTCCTCATACAGGGCTCTGCTCCATGGGGAATGCCCTGGGGAGCAGCTCCGCTGTCCTTGAAGCCTGCAAACCCCCTATGAGAGACATGGGGCTGGTGTGAGAGGGGCTGCAGGGGGGTCCTTTTCCCTGCCCCAGACCCCTCCTCACTGTATTCTGCACTCCCAAGCATCCCCATCCCTTTGCACCTTGAGCCTGGCACACCCACCGGGCAGCACACGCGTGGGATGTGGGTACTGGGATGCGCTGCCCACGGGCACAGATAGCTGTGCAGTCAGCATCTCGGATGCTCTAATCGGATTTGGGGTCCCCAACTGGGGGTGAAGTTGTCCAGACGGAGTGATGTCCAGCTCCATCCCAAGGGTGATCACTCAGGCAGGGGCTAATGCACTAATAATCCACTGCCAGAATTAATTGGGCTCATTTCCCTTGCGTTCCCCGGTAGAAGAAGTCCCACTGGAGGGGCAGGAGCTGAGCTCCGAGGGCTCGCAGTGAGATGGACGCCTCAAGCTCAAAGGGTCACCTCTGGCAGATCATTCACTTGGAATCTTTACAGCAAAGCTGGGCTGGAAGCTTGGCGGGGAGATGATTCACTTCCTCGAGGTTCCTTGGGGAGGGATGTGGCAGAAGCCTGCCATGGAAGCCTGGTCTGCTGCCAGCATCCTCCTGTGGAGCCAGCACCCATAGGTGCTCCAGCAGCGATGGCAGGATCCATCTGGGGCCCCCTCGGCCCAGCATCCCCTTGCAAGGCAGGGTGGGGGTCCTGCAGCCTGGCTCAGCATTCCCCCAGGAGCAGGATGCTCCCAGGCACTAGGCATTGCTGCCTGGCTCAGCTTCCCCGTGGCTAAAGAGGAGTCCTGTGGATGGCAGGTCCTGGATTTGAGCTCTGCCCGGTACAAGCTCTACTTGCCAAGTGGCCGAGTGTCCCCTCCTGGGAGAGATCCCAAATTCCAGGTACCCTCAAGGGGGCTGCACACCCCAGCGGGTGCCTCACTGCACTGGATCTGGCCTCTGCCTGCTCCTGGGGGCTCCTCCTCACCCTGGGGGTCTCCATTCATCCCCCAGGAGCAAGGCCAGGGGAAGGGGTGCAAGTCCAGGGACTGAGACCCTGTGAGGCCAGTGAGACCTCCCCAAACCCTTGGTGTCCTCCCCATGGCAGGTGTGAAATGAGCCTTTCCTGAGAGGAAGCCATCCAGGATGGGATTTTTCTATTCCGTAAACATCCAGAGGGGCTGAGGGTGTCAGGGGGGACAAACCAAGGTGCTGTGGCCAGTGTGGGGAGCAGGGCACAGACGTGGCTGTCCCTCCCGAAAAAAGGAGAGACAGCCTCCTTTTCACTGCTGCTGAATTCCCTCCACTGGGAGGGAAAAGCTGCTTTTCCATTCCAGCTGGGTCTGTGTAAGCCTGGAATGGGTGTCGGGAGGACTGTGCTGGAGTTTCCCACCACCTTATGGCTGGGGATGGGATGCTGCTGCCACTCTCCGTGGGGAAAAAATAGAGGGAAAATTAAAAAGGGCCATTTTCCATGGCAGGGAGAGCAGGCAGTGCTCCAGAGGCTGGGCTGTGGTGGGATTTGGCTTTGCTGGAGCCAGAGCAGGAGTCTGTGTTGGAGCAGAGACAGATCCTTACTCTGAGGAGATGAATGGTGTCATTAATCACCTACCAGCTCCAGCAGGAATACTGAGGCAGATACAGCTCTGGTGTTGCACCGCACCATGGGATGCTGGCCAAGGGCAGCTGGCAAAATTCCTGCTGGCATCACGGTCCCCAGGGTCACCCTGTCAGCTCAGGAGCTCAGCAGAGTGAGACCAGCATCCCTGCCCTCTCAGGCCAGAGCAAGGGTGACAACACTCCATGGGTGAGAGTCCACGGGGCCATGTGAGTGTGCCATGGGGACAAGGCAGGAACCTGGACAGGGACAAGGTGCTGCTCACCTGCTCTGCAGCAGCAGCAGCATCCTCAGCTCCTGGGGCTGTTGGTGATGCCATGCCACGTCCCCTGCCCCACACCCTGTCCTGGGATCTGTTCCCAAAGTCCTCTCCATGCAGTATTTTCCTCTGGAGTTGCTGGGTGTGCAGTGCTTGGGATGAGGGCATCGGGCTCTGATGAGGGCATCGGGCTCTGCTTCAGCAGCTGGGAATTGCAATCCCTCTGTGCCTCCTGTTTCGGTGAAGTTAATTAACCCGCCGTGCCCCCTTGGGAAGCATTACCATAGCTCTGCTCTCCACGGAAGCTGGGATGTGGAGCACGCACTGGGAACTGCCCTTGGGAGAGGGGTGCAGGTACAGAGCTGGATGAGCTGGATGAGCCTGGCTTGGTGGGTCCTGGTGACATTCCTGGTGACAGGCATGGGGTAGCCAATAGCTTCATCTCCGTGCTGGTGCTGGAGCATCCCATTGCACCAGGGATGCATCCAAATGCCCTGGCATCCGTGGAGTAGAGATGGATCTGGAGGAGCCTCACCCAGACTGGGGTGGTGCCTGGATGGGGCCCATGGCATGGAGTTCTGGGAGTGGGACATGGGGAACCCCATGGGAGAGGCTGTTTATGGCAACCCCCAGGACATGGCTGTGCTGTCTCCAGGCCCAGGCCGTGTCCCAGCAGAGCCTCCAGAGCGGGGCTGCAGCACCCCCAGGCCTGAGGGACAGGGTGTCACATGGGGTGAGGGTGTCGGGGCAAACCCCTGCTCTGGGCTGGGAGTGGGACGAGTGGGACAAATGGGATGAGTGGGGTAAGTAGGATGAGTGGAACAAGTGGAATGAGCAGGATGAGTGGTATGAGTGGGACGAGCCGTTGAGTGGGATGAGCGGGGCGAGCTGGATGCATGGGACAAGCAAGGTGAGTGGGATAAGGGGGATGAGTGGTTGAGTGGGATGAGCAGGATGAGTGGGACAAGCATTTGAGTTGGATGAGCCATTGAATGGGATGAGTAGGATGAACTAGATTAATATGGTGAGTTGGCTGAGTGGGACGATAGGGTGAGTGGGATGAGCCATTTATTGGCACCAGTGGAACAAGTGGAATGAGTGTGACGCCCTTCCCAGCCCACCCTCACTCCCCCTGCCTCCTCCTCTGCAAACTTCCCTGCCTGCCTGAGCCGCTCTCGCCTCATCTTGGGAGTATCTTTTTTTAGCTCCTGCAGCTTTCCCCTCACCACTCCAGAGAAGGACCCACATTCCCAGCCCTATTAAAGCCACCACCCACGTCCAGTTGCCACCTGTCTGTCCCCGTGCCAAGTGTGCCACCGGCACGTGACGCCCCAAGCAGACCCGGGGTCCTGCTCAGACTTTGCCCCATCTCCCCCCGCCCCCGGGGGGGCTGCTGTGGAGGATCCGGTGGGACAGAGGGACGGCGGGACGGCCACCTGGCCCAGGCCTGGCTGTATTCTACAGTGCATGTGTCTCCAGTGTGTGTAAGTGACTGGAGATGCGGCCCTGTTGGAATAACATCCAGCGCCGCTGTCTCCAGCCGGAAGCGCCCTCGCCTCCAGCCGCGCTCCCACGCGCCATCGGATCCCGCCCCGCAGCCGAGGGTGTCCCCAGGCTCAGGGCTGGGGTGGCATGGAGAGGGGCTGCTGTCCCGGGGGGGATCCCCGGGTGCAGGGTTGGGAACGGTCCTCGGGTCTGGTTGTCAGGGATGCAGCCTGGAGCTGCCTGGCAGAGCTGGGACTGAAGGAAGAGCAAATCCCAAAGCTGTTGTCTGGTGTCTGACTCGGAGCATCCACTATTCCCATCATCACGTCATCCTCATCCTGGTCTCCCAGACGAGGGCTGGAGGCAGGAGCAGAGCTGGGAGGGTTGTATCACGGAGGCCCCTGTGCCCCCAGCTTTTCCATGTGTCTGTCCCAACACCTCCATCCCTCCACGGGGTTGTTAATCCCCAGATGAGCTTTTATCCATCTTGTCCCGTTTCTCTTCCCAGTGGTGCTTTATGGCATGGCTAGCACCGAGGGCAGTGTGGCTCAGTGTCAAAGCCTCCCCCCCCTTTCTGGGATGTGTCCGTATCCCCCATCATGGACACTGACCACAACAGGAGGGCTCGGCCCCCCAGAAGGCTCCGGGCAGGCTGGAGGCAGCTGCGAGGGGTCTGAGGGCAGGCGGACCCGTGCCATGGTGGGGTGAGGGAGGGTGGGTACCGCACGCCCCTCCCTCTGGTGTGGGGCCCCGGTGACGCCCCGTTCTGCTGTGCCGTCCCTGCAGGATGCTCTGCTGAGCCTGGGCGCTGCGCTGGATGCCCCCGCCCTGCGGGATGCCCTCCGCCACGCCCTCGTCACCCTGCTGCCCGCCGTGGTACGTGGGGGCCTGGGGGGAGTGGGGGGCAGAGCGTCCTGGGAGTTGTGGGGTTGCTGAGACCCCCTGGGCTGGGGGGAGCCCTGGGAGGGGATGGAGGGTGGATTCGTTGCTTGATTTCTTTGGTTGATTCTGGGGTTGAGCCTGGGGTGGGGTCTCCCTGTCCCCATCCCTCTGCACAATTCTGCCCCTATATGGGCCAGGGTGCTGGGGGTGGCCCCGGTGCTCGTGATGGCCTGAGGGTGCTGGTGTCCCTGGGGGTGCTGGTGTCCCTGAGGGTGCTGGTGTCCCTGGGGGTGCTGGTGTCCCTGGGGGTGCTGATGGCCCTGATCCCGATGGCCCTGGTGCTGGTGAGCATTGTGCCAGAGCCATTCCACGGGGAGCCCCGGCCATGGCTGGGTGTGGATGGTGCACATGTGTGCAGGTGTGTGCACGCGTGTGCAGGTGTGTGCACATGTGTGCAGGTGTGTCCAGGTGTGTGCAGGTGTGTGCACATGTCCAGGTGTGTGCACGCATGTGCAGGTGTGTGCACACATGCATGACTCTGTGTGTGTGTTCAGGATGTATCCGTGTGTGTGTGTGCAAATGTGGGTGCGCACGTGTGTTTGCACACACGTGTGTGCTGCCCCCTGCCCCCAGGAGCACGTCTACATCTACCTGCTGGATGGGGACACGCGGCTGCTCTGCGACGACCCCCCCCACGAGCTGCCCCCCGACGGGAAGCTCAGGTGAGCTCGGCCACCCCCCGGCCTGGGCGTGGGCACACGGGCGTGGCCTGGCTGCTGTGCACCAACAGGCGTGTGCACAGGGGGCACGAGGTTTCCCACCCCTGGCCCCATCCCCGTCCTCATTCCGGTTCCATCCTCGTGCCCATCTCCTTTCCCTTCCCATCCTCATCCTCATCCTGGATGTGCACGTGTGTGCGCAGGGGCTGTGTGTGTGTGTGCAGGGACACACGTGTCCCTGCCTAGGAGGTTGCCCCTTTCCAGGGGTTTCTCTGCCCAGGTGCCCTTCCCAGGGGGTTCTCAAGGTGTCCCTGTCCCCGCAGGGATGCTGTGCGGAAGCAGAAGCGGCTGGAGTGCGGGGGGCTGCTCCCTGCCGAGCTCCCTGGCCGGCACCTGGGCCCCCTGGCAGCACCCCTGGCCCCTGGCACGCAAGGTGGGGGCTGCGAGGAAGGGGGGTCTCGGGGGACAGGTGGTGGGTAGGTGGAGGGGTGGGTGGAGGGCTGGAGGTGTGAGGAGGTGGATGGGTGGAAGGATGAATGGATGGATAAGTGGGTTGGTGGGTGGATGGAGGGTTGCAGGGGAGGATGGCTGGGTGGGTGGGTCATGACACATGGGGGCACAGTGAGGACATGCACCCCAAGAGCTGAGCTCCACCCAGGACTGACCCTGTCTCGCTCGCAGTGCTCATCATCCCGCTGGTGGACAAGAACAGTGGGACCGTGGTGTGTGTCATCCTGGTGAGTGTGGGGACACGGGCAGGACTCTGGAGGACAGAGCCAGGGCCCGGACATGGGGGCCCTCACATCACTCCCCCTCCAGGTGCACTGTGGCCAGCTGAGTGACTCGGATGAGCAGAACCTTCGTGCACTGGAGAGACATGTGAGTGACTCCCTCTGCACTGTGAGACCCGCTGCCTGGGGACCTGTGACCCCCCCAAGCCTTGCTGTTCCTTGTCCTTTCTGCCCCCCTTGCAGGCCCTGGTGGCATTCCGGCGCCTGCAAGCCCTGCAGAAGCTGCAGCCCTGGCCCCAGGTCAGCCTCTCCACCAGTTCCTCCCAGACGTCCCTGGCCAAGCCTGAGAAGGCGCCTGAGAGCAGCTACAGCGACCTGGACTGCAAGATCCTGCAGCTCTGTGGTGAGTGGGGGACTCCGGGAGGGGTGTCTGTGTGCAGGGTGGAACCGTGCCCGGCCCCTCCCGGCACTCTGACCCCTCCCACAGGTGAGCTCTATGACCTGGATGCCGCCTCGCTGCAGCTCAAAGTCATCAACTATGTGAGTAGTCCCCCCGCCGGCCCCGACCCCCCCCCTGCCCCGAGCCCCGGGACACACTAGGGAGCCCTGTTTTATTTCAAAACAGAAGAAAATTCCCCAAAGCAGAGACATGCCTCGAGCGTCAGCTGTGCAGTCACCAGCTGTGACCAGAGTGAACAGCCTCGTCACAACCATCCACAGTCTCCAGAGTTAACAGTGCCACCCTCACCCCAAAAACTGCTCTCTAGTACCCTGTACACAACCCCCAGTAGTGTCCAGTGAACAGCCTTGCCCTTGCCATCAGTGATTTCCAGAGTGACCCTGCCCAGGCACAGGGAAGAGGTTGTGGGGCGGGACACCTGGTTTCGCATGGCACGTGTGGGTGCCCTGGGCACAGGGAGGCAGAGGAGGGGCCAAATCCTGCCCTGGGAGTGCTCAGGACAGGCTGAGGTGCTGACCCCCTGCTATCCCTTCAGCTGAAGCAGGAGACCCAGTCACTGTGCTGCTGCCTCCTGCTCGTCTCCGAGGACAACCACCAGCTCTTCTGCCAGGTGGGTGCCACGAGGGTCTCCCAACCCTGACCCCCCAGCGGGTGCCAGGACACCCCCTGAGCACAGAGTCATCCTCAAGGGCACCTCTTTCCCCCCATCTCCTGCAGGTGGTGGGGGACCGTGTCCTCGAGGAGGAGATCAGCTTTTCGGTGAGCAGGGGGGGGTGAGGGGTGGGGAGTCTGGGGGGGTGGGCAGGAGGTACCACGGGCTCACTCATCCCCTCCCCCCACAGCTCACCTTCGGGCGCCTGGGGCAGGTGGTGGAGGACAAGAAGCCCATCACCTTGAAGGACATCAGCGAGGTGGGTACCAGCCGTGTCCCCCCTGCCCCTGGGGACACACAGGGGTCACTCCGGTGCCTCCCGGGGGCGGCCGGCGGTGCTGGTTCCACCCCCTCCTCACCTTTGCCCGCAGGAGGAGCACAAGCAGCTGAGCAGCATGCTGGGCTGCGAGGTCACCTCCATGCTCTGTGTCCCTGTCATCAGCCGGGCCACCTCCCAGGTGGTGGCACTGGCCTGCGCCTTCAACAAGCTGAGCGGGGAGAGGTGAGCAGTGGCTTGGCCGGGGCTCTGTGGGGCTGCACCCCCTTGCTTTGGGGGTGCTGGAGCATTGTCACCGTGGAGGAAGGGGGGTGGCCAGTGGGGACAGGGAACTGAGGTGTCCCCCCGCCAGCTACACGGACACGGACGAGCACAAGATCCAGCACTGCTTCTGCTACACCTCCACGGTGCTCACGAGCACCTTGGCCTTCCAGAAGGAGCAGAAGCTCAAGTGTGAGTGCCAGGTGAGCGCCCGTGGGGCCGTGTCACACACGTGTGTGTGTGTCCCACCTCGTGCCGGTCACTGATGGCATCCCCTCTGTCCCCCCAGGCTCTGCTGCAGGTGGCCAAGAACCTCTTCACCCACCTGGGTAGGTGCACGGGAGAGCCCCCATGGCAGGGGAGCACATGGGGGGTGGTGGCACTGGGGTCTGTCCCCAGCCAGGGAGGACCCTGTCCCCTTGCTGGGGGATGGTCACAGAAGGGTGACATGAGCTGGCACAGAGCCTGGCATACAGTGACGCTGCACAGCTGCACATGTGCATGTGGCATGACCATGGAGCTCTTAGGAACACGTGTGCACACGTGCTGCTGCAGAACACACGTATGTGCTGCACACACGTATGGGCACTGCTGCTCACACGTATGGGCACTGCTGCTCACACATATGGGCACTGCTGCTCACACGTATGGGCACTGCTGCTCACACACAGGTGCTGCTGCACACACGCACGTGCTGCTCACATGCCACACACGCAGAGCCCTGTCCATCCGTGCCCCCCAGCCTTCCTGCTGTGCCCCTGAGCTGAGCCCCCCCCTTCCATTGCCCGAGTGTGGGGTGGGGGGGCCGTGCTGCCCCGCTGGGGGTCCCTGACCCTGCCCTGCACCCCCCACAGATGACGTGTCCGTCCTGCTCCAGGAGATCATTACGGAGGCCCGGAACCTCAGCAACGCCGAGATGTGAGTGGGAGGGGGGCACACGCGTGGGGGGACACGGAGGGGACACGGGGCTCCCCTGCGCGTGCCAACGGCAGCGGCGCCCCTTGCAGATGCTCCGTGTTCCTGCTGGACCGGCTCAGCCACGAGCTGGTGGCCAAGGTGTTCGACGGCGGCGTGGTGGACGACGAGGTGAGCGCGGGGCCAGCGGGGTGGACTTGGGCGGTCCGGGGGTGTGTCCCGCCCCCCGAGCCTTGCTGGTGACGCCCTCCCCCTGCCCGCAGAGCTACGAGATCCGCATCCCGGCGGACCAGGGCATCGCCGGGCACGTGGCCACCACCGGCAAGATCCTGAACATCAAGGATGCCTACTCACACCCGCTCTTCTACCGCGGGGTGGACGACAGCACCGGCTTCCGCACCCGCAACATCCTCTGCTTCCCCATCAAGAACGAGAGCCAGGGTGAGGGGGCGAGGGGGACACACTGGCATGGGGGGCACACTGGTGTGGGGGGTACGGGTGCCTCCGTCAGCACGTGGTGGTCTGGTCACTCGTCACGTGGACGTGGCACTGTCCCCAGCACGCGGGCCTGACCCCCCCATTGCCCCCCCTCTGCTCCAGAGGTCATCGGGGTAGCGGAGCTGGTCAACAAGATCAACGGCCCTTGGTTCAGCAAGTTCGACGAGGACCTGGCCACCGCCTTCTCCATCTACTGCGGCATCAGCATCGCCCACGTGCGTGCCGGGGGGGCCCAGCCCGGGGGGTCACACACAGGGGGGGTCCCGGCTCTGCCACGGCACAGAGGGACGAGGGGACGTGTGTGTGGTCCCTGTTCTGTGGGGACAAGCGGTGGTGGGGGAGGGCAGACGTGGGGATAAGGATGTGCTGGGGTGCCAGGGTGGGCTGGGGGTGCTGGAGGGTGTCTGCCCACCCCCAGCGCTCCCGTACCCCGATCCCGCCCCGCAGTCCCTGCTGTACAAGAAGGTGAACGAGGCACAGTACCGAAGCCATCTGGCCAACGAGATGATGATGTACCACATGAAGGTGAGGTGGCATGAGGACAGGGACCAGGATGGGGACAGGGGTGGGACCCCTGCTCCCAGTGTGGTGCCCCCACCCTTCACCCCGAGGTGGTGGCACAGTGGGGTGGCATTGATATCCCAGGGCTCTCTGCTCTCACTGTGGCTCATGTGGCCCTTGGGTCACTCTGGGGACCTGGTCACAACATGGGCCACCGGCTATGGCTCCCGCAGGTGTCAGATGATGAGTACACCAAGCTGCTGAGTGAGGGCATCCAGCCCGTGTCCACCATCGACCCCAACTTCGCCAGCTTCACCTACACACCACGCTCCCTGCCCGAGGACGACACCTCCATGGTGAGGGCAGTGGGGACAGTCCTCAGCCGCCACTGTCCCCTGCTGTCCTCTGTCAGGTCACGTACATCGGCCCTGGGGGGCTGGGATGGGGGAATGTGGCTGCATCCTTGAGCATTTCCCTGCTGGGCAGGGGTGGCTTATGGTGGGCATTGTCACCCCCTGCCACCCACCCTGTCCCCTCTGCAGGCCATCCTGAGCATGCTGCAGGACATGAACTTCATCAACAACTACAAGATGGACCGTCAGACGCTCACCAGGTGGGTCCCAATCCTTCTCCACTGCCCACCTTCTCATCCCCATCCTCATCACCATCCACCTTCCCTGCACTTATCCCACTCCTTTCCCTGTTCCCTTCCCTGTCTCCATCCCCATCCACATTCCCATCGCTGTTCCTGTCCCTGTCCCAGTGCCTATCCACAACCACAACCACATCCACATCATGATCCACCTTCCCTGTCCCCATCCCTGTCCCTTTCCCCATTCCCAACCCGTCCCATCCTTATCCCCATCCCATTCTCCATCCCCAACCCCATGACTGCCCGGGGGACACCTGGCCAGGTGGAGGTCCCCAGGGGGTGAGATTGCCCCCTGCATGGGCCTGTTCCCCTGCCAGGTTCTGCCTGATGGTGAAGAAGGGGTACCGTGACCCGCCCTACCACAACTGGATGCACGCCTTCTCTGTCTCCCACTTCTGCTACCTGCTCTACAAGAACCTGGAGCTTGTCAACTATCTAGAGTAAGGCCAGGTGCCATCCCCGTCCTTGTCCCTCATCCCCTGGCCCAGCTGGGGTGCTCCCTGCCCTCCTGCCTCCCTCAGTTTCCCTCCTCCCCCTCCCCAGAGACATCGAGATCTTTGCCCTCTTCATCTCCTGCATGTGCCACGACCTGGACCACAGAGGCACCAATAACTCCTTCCAGGTGGCCTCGGTGAGCCGAGCCCAGCGCTGGGATGGGCAGGGGTGGGGGGCACGGGGACAGGGGCAGAGCTGGGGGGCCTCTTCGCCCCCATAGCTCCATCACTCCGGCTGCTCTGCCTTGCAGAAATCGGTCCTGGCCGCGCTCTACAGCTCTGAGGGTTCTGTCATGGAGGTAAGACCCCCCAGACCTCCCACTGCCTTGCTCTCTGGGGTTCTGGCTGCGTGCCAGCATCCCTGCCTGCTCCCTGCCTGCTCCCACCATCCTGGTTTCTCCCGCAGAGGCATCACTTTGCCCAAGCCATCGCCATCCTCAACAGCCAAGGCTGCAACATCTTTGACCACTTCTCCCGAAAGGTGAGCCCCCCACCTTGATGCCCCTCCCGGGCCACCCCCTGCCCGTGCTGAGCCCCTGTGTCCCCTCCAGACCCCCAGCTCCCCATCCCTGGATCCCTGGGGATGCGGGAGCTGGCGGGGGCACAGAGCTGGTCACGGCAGCTGCCTTGTCCACAGGACTACCAGCGCATGCTGGACCTGATGAGGGACATCATCTTGGCCACTGACCTGGCCCACCACCTGCGCATCTTCAAGGACCTCCAGAAAATGGCAGAAGGTGAAGCTCCTGGGACTGAGATTGGGACTGGGGGGGTGGTGAGAACTCATCCCTCCAAAGCTGGGAGGTGGCATGGGAGGTCCTGGCTGTCCCCAGAGTCCTCATATGTGGAGTGGTGGGGCTGTGGAGCTCCTTCCTGAGCCCCCCACTCCAACCCCTCCCCGCTCTCTGCCTGCAGTGGGGTATGACCCCAAGAACAAGCAGCACCGCAGCCTGCTGCTCTGCCTGCTCATGACCTCCTGCGACCTCTCTGACCAGACCAAGGGCTGGAAGACCACCAGGAAGATTGCAGTGAGTGCCACACCACGGGACTGCCCCCTGAACACCGCCCCACAACCCTCCCAGGTCACCTGCATGGCACCAGGGACCCACCTGCCCCTCCACGCGGGACCCTGGAGGGTGCAGCAGTCCCCCCATGCCAGGACTGTGTCCCTGCCTGATGCAGAGCTGTGGGGAAGGGTCTGGAGGGCAGGGGTTGGGGGGTCAGCCCGGGCTGCACCCCCCGCACTGACACGTTTCCCTTGCAGGAGCTGATCTACAAGGAGTTCTTCTCCCAGGGTGATCTGGTAGGTGCCACCTGGCAGGGCTGGGCTTGGCCAACGCCCTTGGCAAGCACCAGGGAGAATGGGATGTGGGGGTGGGTGGTGAGCAGAGAGGTCTTGCCCAGGAATGGGGTGGGGGAGTGCCACTGGCACTGTTGGCTAACATCTGACGGCTCCGTGCAGGAGAAAGCCATGGGAAACAGCCCGCTGGAGATGATGGACCGAGAGAAAGCCTACATCCCCGAGCTGCAGATCAGCTTCATGGAGCACATCGCCATGCCCATCTACAAGTGAGCCCCGGGGCTGGCACTGGGGGGGGGACCCCCTGCCACCCCCCACCCCTCTCAGGGTGGGATGGGGGTGCTGCACAGGGTGTCTTGCATAGGTTGGGGTTCCAAGCAGTAGGGATGGGGCTCCACCCAGCTAAGGAGGTGCAGCCCCGTGCTGATGGGGTGTACCCCCCACCCCCCAGGTTGCTGCAGGACCTGTTCCCCAAGGCAGCAGAGCTCTACGAGCGGGTGGCCAGCAACCGGGAGCAGTGGACCAAGGTCTCCCACAAATTCACCATCCGAGGCTTGCCCAGTAACAACTCCCTGGACTTTCTGGATGAGGACTATGACCCCCAGGCCCCGGACCCCCAGCTCAATGGCTGCCTGGACCCCGAGGTGGGGCAGCCCCCCGAGGCTGCGGCCGAGTGAGGGAGGTGATGGGGGGGCCACAGCCACGGCTGGGCCAGGAGCATCCCCAAGCCTCATCCCCCAAACCATGGGGGGGAGTTTTGGGGGGACATCAGTGACTCTGGACCATGACAGCAAGGGCTGTGTGCTGCCAGCACCCACTGCTGGCCCTTCCCCACCAGTGGGTGACTGTCTCCTCCCTCTGGGGCAGGTGTCCAGGTGTCCCCTCCACCCGGTGGGCCCAGGGACACTGCCTTGTTGGCTGGGAGCACCAGGGGACACTGTGGGGCTGGGGGATGGATGTGCTTTAAACTGCCTTAAGGCTGCAGGCCCTGTCCCCGTGGGGTGACGATGAGAACGAGTCCTCAGTGGAAGCAGCCCTGGAGGGGTCAGTGTCCCTGAAATGGGTGTGTGGGGGTCAGTGGGACAGAGGGGGATTGGCAGGATGGTGAGGGGCAGTGGGAAAGCCACGGTGTGGCTGCAGAGTGGAGGTGTGTGTTTCTGTGGATGTGGCCTGTGGAAGGAGGTTGGCTCCAGCTGGAGGAGGGAAGAGGCACCTGGAGCGGGATGGCCATGGGGATACTGTGCCTGCATGCCCTGCTGGGTCCCACCCTGGAGAACCTGCTCTGGCCTCTTCCCAGTAGCTGCTGAGCATCTGTTGGCTAACATTCCCCCCTCCCTGGGACCCCTGGATCTGCTCACCCATGGAAGGACTCGTATCCCTCGCCCAGCTCAGTCCCACGCAGCCACGTCCCCTGCAAGGGCTACACGTGTGCCAAGGCTGGGGGCCCTGCTTCTGCTTTGCACACACGGGGGGGGGGGGCTGTGCTCCGCAGGGGGTCCATCCGGTCCCATCCGTGTCCCTGCTGTGTCCCCACCGTGTCCCCGCTGCGTGGGTGTTCCTGTGGTGCCCACCCAGGAGCCTCTTCACCGCAAGCAGCTTCCCTGGTGCCCAGCGCGTCGGGAGCACCCCTGGCTCGCAGTGGCTTCACAGCTCCAGCCATACTGACCCGTGTGCACGGACCCCGCCGGCGCCCTGGGCTCCCTCTGCTCCTGCTTGGCCCCGTGCACGGATGCTGTTGGTCTCCCGTGGTCACTCTGGCCGTCCATGGACCCTGATAGTCTCCCACCACTCCCCTGTCATGCTGACAGCCGTGCATGCACCCCACCAACCTCCTGTGGTTCCTCTGGCCCTGCAGACCACCCTACCTGGACCCTCATGGTCTTTCGTGGTTCCTCCTCTCCTACAGACCACCGTGCGTGGACCTTGCTGACCCTCCTGTGGTCCCTCCGGTGCCACAGCTGAACCCCTATGGACCCCCTCAGCCCCAGGGGGTCCACCAGCCCCACAGGGTCCAACTGTGTGTGACCCAGGGCTCCCTCACCCCATCCAAAGCCACTTGAAACACCCACGAGCAGGGGAACCGTGGTGAGCAGCTTGCCCTGCCGGGGGTCAGCCAAAGGGGGTGTCGGGGATGAGGGTGGGAGCTGAGCCCTGAGGGACTGAGGTGCACTGAGCCCCCAGGCTGCATCACCCAGCTCGTGGGAGCTGCATGGGTTCACCACCAGAGCAGGGGCAGGTGACGGGAGCAGCATGGTGAAATTCTGGCACTGCTGGCATCAGTCCCACGGATGCTGGTCCCACCAGGCTCAAGAGTGGACGTGGGGCCATTTGCTGTGCCATCCTCACTCCTCTGCAGCACTCCATGGCACCATCCCAGTGGTGCACAGCAGGTCCCTCCAGGATTTGGGCGACACTGAGGCCGTTCCTCTCCTGGGCTCGTCTGTAAGCAATGCCTTCATTCCCGTGTTCTTGGGATCCCTGGAGCGTGTGTCTGCAGCAGCCACGGGAGAGCCCAGCGCTGAGCTGCCCCGCGCAGACGAAGTGACCTGAGTTCCTTTTGCCTTACCTACTCGGAGATGCCTTGAGCGAGACGCTTTGCCCGAGCCCTGGTGGGACCCACCTGGTGACCGCGTCTGGCTGCTGGCCCACGGCTTTGTCCCCAAGGCCCCCTCAAGCCCTTCTCCGTTCCCCACGCCACCCGGGGGGTCCCAGAAGGCAGCAAACCCCAAAGCTGCAGGAAGAGGACAGCGGCTCCATCTCTGGCGTGGTGCTGGCATGGCTGTGGCACTGACGTGCCAGGGGGTACAACTGCTCCCAGATGGGCCCCGCATCCCAGTGCCGACCCAGGGGTGCCTGGCGACGTGGGGGTCTCTCCATCCGATGGATGTGGGGGTGTCCTGCGCTTGGGTTCTGCATCCAGGGTACCACACCATGGGGGGTCATGCAGGGATGCCTGTTTCCCAGCTGTATCCCACTTTTCCAGCCCCCGCTGCTGGTGTGCGTAGGTGGTCGATGCTTTCCTGGCTCCCGCCCCTGTACATACCCCTCTGGATCCGGGGGAGTGCAGCCAGCCCAGCCCAGCTCACCCATGAGTGTGCCCGGGCGTGTGTGGGTGTGCAAACCTCCTCCAGCTTTTCCGTCCTTCCCTCTCGCAGCACTGGTTGTTCTGGGCTCCAGCGGAGCCTGAGGAGGAGACGGCTCTTCTCTTTCTTCCTCTCCTCCTCCCCTTTCTCCTTCTTTTTTCCTCCTCTTTCTCCTCTTCCTCCTCCTCCTCCTTCTCTTCCAACTTCTCCACCTCCTTCTCTTCCAACTTCTCCACCTCCTTCACCCCCTTCTCCTCCTACTTTATTATTATTTCTCTTTTCTGGTGGGTTTTGGTTTTCCTAAATAAATTTCATACATCGACCTCCCTGTGACGGGTTGGCGGGTGGCCTCGTTGGGAACTGAGGGGCTCCAGTTGAGACTTATGCACTCCAAAATTGCCCTCGGGGGGGCGACTCAAGCTTGGGCCATGTAGTTCTGACCCCTCCTCCCCAGGAAGCTCAAGCCCCTCCCTGGATGTTCCAGTCCTGTGGAATGCTCCAATGCCCCAGGATTCACTGATCCCCACCCTGGGTGCTCCAGCCCCCCAGCTGCTCTGGTTTCCCCACCCCCCCATGCCCTGTTCCCTCCTGGAATGTTCCAGAATCCCAGGATGCTCCAATCCACTGGGATGCTCTTTCCACCCCCATCTGCCAGCTGGGGACTCCCCATGCCTGGCCAGGAGCTGGGCCTGGGCAGGATCCAGCTTGGACTGGGACTGCAGTGGAGTCCCGGGCTGGGATGCAGGATGGGGCCTGTGCCGGGACCCCTCAGTGCCTGGGCTGGGACTGGGGCAGGATCCAGCCCTGGGCTGCTCCTCTGGCTCCAGTAGCCATCCCTGCACGGCAGGAGACACCCCAGTCTGCCCGTCATCCTCGTATCAGGGCTGTGGTTTTCATTCCCGCCATCCTGCTAAGGAGCAATTTATTATCCGGGATCAATGCGGCGCTTTCATCCCAGCCCAGTGTGACAGTTATCCTGGGCCGTGGAATCTGATGCTGGAGGAGAAGTCCCCGGAGGGTTTGGTGCTGGCACGCGCTGGCGCTGCCCAAGATGCCAAAACTGGAATGAAAAACTGCCCAAACTACCAAGTGCCCCCTCCACCCGCCCTGCTCCCAGCCGCGGTTCAAATCCCGGGATTAAATCCTTTAATCCTCCGAACTAGTCCCAGAACAGGGCCCGGGGCTCCCGGCCAGGAGCTGCCCCGCTCCAGCCTCTTGCCACTGATGGCTCCGTGACATCCCTTCGCCTTCCCGGACGCACGTGGGGTATCACGGCCCCCCTCCCGACCCTCACCCGCCTCGGGCCTGCCTTCGCTTCCTGGCTGTGTCACCACCCCGTCCCCCTTCCCGGGTGTCCCTAAGGTGGGGTGCACGTGTCCCCTGGGGGGTGCAGGTGTGCCCTGGACACCCCACCTGGGCGTCCCCAGGTGACGTCCCTCGGTCCCAGGGACGGGAGGGGGTTCTCCAGCGGGGGTCTGGATGTACCACCGGGATCACCCGGGGGCCGCTCCCCTTGGGCTGCTCTGCGGCAGGGGGCGGGCGGGAAGGGCAGGCAGCCAATGAGGAGGGAGGGGCGGGGCTGCCTGCGGGGAGGGCGGGGATCCCATTGGAGGAGGGGTGGAACGGGGGCGGGGCAGGGATATGCAAATGAGAGGGTGTGTGTGCACGTGTGTCTGTGTGTACACACGTGTGTGTGCACTTGGGGGGGTGGGTGTGAGTGTGTACACACGTGGGTGTATGCACGCGTGTGCACACGTGTGTACACGTGTGTCTGTGCACAGGTCTGTGTGTGCGTGCACGTGTGTGTGTGTGTGTGTGTGTGTGTGTGTGTGTGCACATGGGGGTGTGTACATGTGTATGTGCACATGGGGGGGGGTGTCCACCCGTGTGTGTGTTTACACATCTGTGCCTGTCTGTGCACACGTGTATTTGTGTGTGCTTTTCAGCACGGGTGTCTGCCCATGTGTGTGTCTGTGCACACACTGTCTCTGTTTACACGTCTCTCTGTATGTTCATATCTGTGTCTGTGTGTCTCCAGGCCCGTGTCTGTTCACACCAGTGTCCGTGTGTTCACACACTGTGCTCACACACATCTGTGTTCACACATGTCCCTGTGTGCGTTCACAGACACGTCTCTGCGTGTTCTCCCATGTTCACACGCTTGTCTTTGTTCACACACGTGTCTATGTCCAACTGCATCTGTGCACACGCATCTGTTCACAGCCATATCTGTGTGTATATGTGTGTCTGTGCCCCTGTGTGTGTGTGTACCTGCGTGTCTGTATGTCCCTGTGTCTGTCTGTGTCCCTGTGTCTGTCTGTGTATCCACGTGTGTGTGTGTCCCCCTGTGTGCGTGTCCCCCCCACGTGTATATCCCTGTGTCTGTGTGTCCGTGTGTGCGCGTGCCTGTGTGTCCTTGTCTCTGTCTGTGTCCGTGTCCCTGTGTCTGTCTGTGTGTCCATGTGTGTGTGTGTGTCTGTGTGTCCCCCCCTGCGTGTGTGTGTCCCTGTGTCTGTCTGTCTGTGTGTCTGTGTGTTTGTGTCTGTGTCCCCGTGTTTGTGTCTGTGTCTCTGCGTGTGTGTTTGTGTGTGTGTCTGTCCATGTGTGTGTCTGTGTGTCCGTGTGTATATTCCTGTGTGTGTTTGTGTCCCTGTGTGTGTCCGTGTGTGTGTGTCCGTGTGTCCCCGTGCCTGTGTGTCCATGTGTGTGTCTGTGTGTCCCTGCGTGTGTCCCTCTGTGTGTGTGTCCATGTGTGTGTCTGTGTGTCCGTGTGTATGTTCCTCTGTGTGTTTGTGTCCCTGTGTGTGTCCGTGTGTGTCTGTCCGTGTGTCCCCGTGCCTGTGTGTCCATGGGTGTGTCTGTGTGTCCATGTGTGTCCCTATGTGTCCATGGGTGTGTCTGTGTGTCCCTGTGTGTCCCTGTGTGTCCATGTGTGTGTGTGTGTGTCCCTCTGTGTGCGTGTCCGTGTGTCTGTGTGTCCCTGTGTCTGTGTGTCCCTGTGTCTCTGTGTCCCCGCGCAGCCCCCCCGCCGCCGCTCCCCGCCCTTTCCCCCCTCCCCGTCCGTGCCCCCCCGCCCGGGGCCGCCGCTCGGGGGCGGGCGGAGGCGGCGGCGGCGGCAGCGCCCGCACCGGAACCGGGACGGGCCGAGCCCTGCCGAGCGCCTCCGAGCGGCCCCGAGCGCCTCCGAGCGGCCCCGAGCCCTTCCGAACCGGCACGAGCGGTTCCGAGCGCCTCCGAACCGGCCCGAGCGCCGGCCTCCCGGCCCGAGCCGAGCGGTTCCGAGCGTTGCCGAGGCGGCCCGAGCGGTTCCGAGCGGGCCCGAGCAGGGCCGCACCGGGCCGCACCGGGCCCCGCGCCCGCCCCGCGCCGCTCCCGCCGCCGCCGCACAGCCAGTAATTTTCCAAGCCCGGCCGGCGCTGCCCGGCTGAGCCCGCAGGATCGGCGGGGCCATGGGAGACAAAGGCACCCGGTGAGTGAGCACCGGGACCGGCACGGAGCGGGACCTCCCGGGGGCGGCCCCGGGCGCGGCGGGGTGGGTGGGACGGGCGCTGCCCGCGGCCCCGCGGGGGCTGCCCCGGGTCCCCCCGCTGCCCGTGTGCGGTGCCCCCGGGGGGCCGCGGGGACCCGGCGATGGCAGGGGGTGTTCGGGGGTCCGGTCCCCGCCCCGCGGGGGTTCGGGGGGTGCTCGGGGGCGTCGCTGCTCCCTCCCCGTCAGATGCGGAGCCCGGAGGGATCGGGGGGGGCGGATTGGGGGGGGTCTCGCCCCGGTGACCCCCGGGGGACCCGGGTGCTGGTGTCACCCCCCTGCCTGTGGCACGTGCCAGCCCCGGAGCGCGGGGACACGACGTGCGACAGCTCCGTCCCACGGGAACGCTGCCGTGGGGATGCCGTGCTTTGGGGACCCCCCCGGGCTCCAGGGGCAGAGCGTGGCGGGGACCCGCCGGGCTGCCCGTCCCGGGAAGGGGCTGTCGGGATTTCGGGGACAGCCCCCTCCCCGGCTGGGTCTGGCTGTTGGCCCCGCTGTGGCCGAGGGGTCGATGCTCCCGTTCCTCACCCCAGTCCCTTTCTGTCCCCATGACCATTAATCGGGGAGGACCAGGGATTTCAGGGTGCTTCTGCTCACCCCTCAGCACCACTGCCCTCTCCTTGCTCACCCCCTGTGTCCCCCTGGGCAGCGGGTTTAGGGGGCTGTGGTGCCGCCGCTGCCCTCGCCGTGCCCACGGCAGGAGGGAAGGATGGGGGGGTCCGGCCCTGCCGGGGCAGAACCTTCCAGAAACACTGCAGCGTTTTGGGGTGGCAGGATGGGATTTGTGGGTTCCTGTTGAATCCCCCCAGCATTTTGGGGAGGGGCTGTCCCTGCTGGACGGGCTGCCTGCGTGTTGGTGCCCCAGGCATGGCCAATACCATCTGCTTCCCCCTGGCTCAGCATCCCGAATCCTTGAGAGCCAGCAGGTTGCACCCCCGGAGCGGGCAAGTAGTCCCCCAGATCAGGGGGCTGGAGCACCCCTTGGGTTCCCCCCACCCCTGGGTGCAATCCCTGGGATGAGCTGGCTCAGCCCACAGATGTTTTCGGGTGCCGGGGGAAGGTGCTGAGCGGCATTCCCATCGGCATTCCCATCGGCAGGCATGCCAGCAGGAGGGGCAGGAGCTGATCTTCTCCCTGCCTACGCAGCGCGTACAGAGGGAGCTGGGGAGGGGAAGAATTAGGCTGACAAATCCTCCTTCGTCTCCAGTTTGGATCTCCAACCCCAAATCCACTTGGATTGGTCGGGAGGTCGAGCTGCAGGAGCTGATTTGCCATCTGACACGCCAAAAGCCCATTTCTGCTGATTCCTTCTGTGCACCCCACTTTTCCTGGGAGCCACCAAGCCCTGCAGTGGGAAGAGCTGGAGGAAGCAGCTCCATGGAGGAAACAGCAGAGCTGGTGGCTGTTGGCACCACTGATCATCCTTCCTGGCTCTTCCCACCCAGCACCCAGCCAGGGCGGCCGCCACTGCCCCACGTGGGATGCCTGGATGCCGGGCTTCCTGGCTGGTGGCTCGAGGGTGGTTTCCTGGTGGCTGGGAAGCTCTGTGGTGGTCCTGGTGCAGCAGAGCCCACCTTGGTTGGCACCAGGCACCCCTCGCACCCTTCCTGGCACCCCATGGTCCCATCCAGCCCCTCTGCAGCATCCCAGTGTGCCAGGGCAGCCCAGTCCCTCTGCCATCCCATTCATTCCTCCAGATAAAGCCATAGGATCTGGGAGCAGGACAGGGATCTCCACTGGGAAGATAAGAAGCCCTGGAAAGTGGCCCAGGACAGGAGACTCCTGCTTCCTGGATGTTGTTTAGAGAGCAAACTCTGGTAATAACAGCAGGATCCAGACACATCCCGGATCCCACAGCCAAGGCGTTTCCTTGCCAAGGAAGTCGGTGGAGCTCCGACCTGGGTGGGGGATGCTGCTGCTGAGCCTGGCAGGGGATAGATGGATGGATGCAGCCGGGAGGGATGGATGCAGCGGGGATGCAGGATGCAGGACTGGGCCTGTGGGATGCTTTAGCTTTGGGATGGGCTGGCACGGTGCTCCGGGCTCATCGTGGCGTGGCTGGCATGGAGCCACCGGCCGCCACCGCGGGGTTGTGCCGGAGCGTGTGATGTGGTTGCTGGCGGCTCCTTATCCCTGGAGGTCCCTTCTAACGTGGCTCTGGCTAATTAGAGCCGCCTGCCAGCCTCGTTAGCGGGAGAGCCGGTGAAAACCCCGGGTCCTCCACCCTGGGTTCAAAGGCAATTGATGGTGTTGCCATCAGACCCTGCTCCAGTGCCCAGGGGAATCAAATCCTCATAAATCTTCCCAGCCGAGATCCAGTGGACCCCACTCAATTATTGGCCACCTAATAAAGCCATCGTTAGCCCTGGCCGGGTGCCTAACAAGCTCATTAAGGGATGGGATCCATGGCAGGGAGAGGGCAGGAGAGTGGAATCTGGCTGTGCGGCAGCGCGCCAGGGTCTCGGGGGGCACGGGGCCTGCCAGCCCGTGGCGTGGGGCCCCAAGTCCCTGATGGGCAGCGGCGGCCGCCACTTCCTGCCTCGTGTCTCCAGTGTTTCGACACCAGGAAGGGCTGGAGGGGGAGGGATGGCTTCACGCTTCCTCCTTCCCTCCCTCCGGATCCGGTAGCGGGCGAGGGTCACCCCCCTGGCAGCAAGAGGCCACCGTGTCCCCACATGCCCCTTTCCTTCTCTCACGGGTGCTTCTGGAGGCACCTGGCTGCTGGGATGTGAATCTGGGGAGATCCGAGCTCCTGCACCCATGGGGTGGGGCCAGGCAGGGCTGCTGCACCCACAGCGTGGGGCTCAGGCTCTGTGGGGCTCCTGCACCCATAATAGAGTGCTGTGTGGGCATCCCGTACCCCCAGTGTGTGGTCTTGAATTCTGTGAAGCTTCTGCATCCCCAGTGTGGGGCTGTTTGGGGCTCTTGTGCCCACGGTGTGGGGCTGTGCAGGCCTTGAGCTGTGTGTGGCTCCTGCACCCCAGTGTGGGGCTGTGTGTGGCTCCTGCACCCCAGTGTGGGGCTGTGTGTGGCTCCTGCACCCCAGTGTGGGGCTGTGTGTGGCTCCTGCACCCCAGTGTGGGGCTGTGCAGGTCTCAGGTTCCTGCCTGGCATGGGGCAGTGCCAGGCCGGGTGGTGAGGCTCAGCTTCCCGCAGCGCCCGCCATCGATCTGCTCTCACCAGATTCATTAGTGGCTCCATCGGTGTCCCGAGGGCTGGGAAGGAGCATTGCCCCGTCCCGGGGGGGCTGGAAGGCACACCCGCTGAGCCTCCAGCCTTGGACGCCTTTTCCGGGGCTTCCCGGCACAGCTCGGGTTGGGATCCAGCGTGCTGGATGCTCTCCGGGGTCTCCCCTGCGTCTGGGCTGCTGGGGAAGTGTGGGGTGACACGGGGGTGACAGGCTGGCAGGGGATGTTCCCCATCCTGCTTCTCTGTACCGTGTTTATGGCCCAGGAAAACCCCGCTGTGGGTTGCTCTGGCTCTCAGGAGGATGCATCCATCGCCCCTCCATCCCCGGCTCTGGAGGCTGGGTGCTCTGATCTCCCAAGGCCTTCAAACCCAATTGTGGGGTGCTCATGCCCTTCTGTGGCAAGTCGGGCTCTTTATCCCCCCAGTTTTTTAACTGGAGCAGCATTCCCATGAATTCCACCTTTCCTGTCACCGGTGCAGGGTCCCACCCTCACCGCAGTGCCCATAAACCCTCATGACAAACATCCCACTGTGGAAGTGCTGGGAAAAGTCAACCCCCGCCACTCTGCAAGGAAAAGCTGCCTGGGAAGGGCCGGTGGGATGTTCCTGACATTCCCAGTGGCTTGGCTCAGCCAGCAGGGTGTCCCAATGTTTTATGTGCCTGGCAGAGTGTTCCTGAGGCTCGTCTGGGGGTGAGGGAATAAGGGGCCTGGGGGACCCAAAACCACATGCTCACTTATCTGGGCTGGATCCTGCTTCCTGGGCAGAGCCAGGCCAGGCCACGCTGGGCTCCACAGCTCTCGAGGGGGTGGGATGTGGGGACGTGGGGATACAGGGACACACATGTGCAGGGATATGGGGATGCTGGGATGTGGGGATGTGGGGATACAGGGATGTGGGAACGCAGGGACACACATGTGCAGGGATATGGGGATGCTGGGATGTGGAGAGGCAGGGACGCAGGGAAGCAGGGACACAGGATTTCGGGAATATGGGGATGAGGGGCGTGCCCACACATCTCCTGGTGCATCCCAGCCCATTGCCAGGGTGATGGTCAGGTGGTCACCCCGGAGTGGCACCCTCTGGGCCAGCTGCGGGCAGTGGGATGGCCGTGGGCCCGTCACCCCGGAGCAGCCCCGGGCATTTTGGCAGAGCCGAGCAGCTGCCCTGGGAAATTGTTTTTTCCAGCCTGAACCACCACTGCTAATCTTCCCGGATGGTTTTAATGGAATTTAAAGGCGAGGAGGGATTATCCGAGGAGAACCCATTATGGGTGGCTTCGTGCCAGGGCAGGCTCTGAAATCCAGCAGCGCCAGGCAAGGGAGCCCTGCCTGCCCCTGCCCGCTCCCTGCCTGCAGCAGGCAGGCTGGGAATGCTCTGGCATTCCCGCCGGTGGCATGTTGGACCCACGTCCTTCTCCCGTGTCTCTGTGGGATCTTGCAGAGGGAATTTGGGGGGTATCTGGGGGCTGTTCCCATAGGATGGAGGATGAGGGTGCCCCCTCCAGCACTAACCCCCCTTTGCTGTTTTGCAGGGTGTTTAAGAAAGCCAGTCCCAACGGGAAGGTAAGGGGCACACGGCAGGGCAGCCATGGGGGCACAGGCATGGCTGGGAGTGGGGACAGGTCCCTGCACCCCAAAGCTGCCCTGCCGTGGCAGCGGGAAGGGAGACTGAGGCACAGTGGGATTTGGGGGGGGCTTGTCCCAGGTCGGGGTTGAGCAGATGGGTTTTGGGGTTCTGGGGTGCAGGCAACCCTGCTTGTGGGGTTTTGGGTCTGGCAGCAGGGGCTGACGGCACCAGCCTGGCAGCTGCCTGCCCTGTGCCTCAGCTTCCCCATCAGGAGAAAGGTGGGAAGGTGGCACCTGGGGGCTCATCTCTGTCCCACAGGGGGGGACAAGCCCTTAGGGTACCACCCAAGTGTCCCCAGACACAAAGTTTCTCCAGCTCTGGGGACAGCTGGAGGGGTTCCAGGCTTTGCCTGGGATGGAGGGGAGTTGGCTTTTGGGTGCCAAAGGGACAGGGTGACACATGGGGATCGTGGGGAACACGGACCTCAGTGGGTGGTTGACTACATGGGGGGACCCTGGGGGCTGCTCTAGACACCTCTGACCCCCTGTCCCCCCCACAGCTCACTGTCTACCTGGGGAAGAGGGATTTTGTGGATCACATCGACGTGGTGGACCCCGTGGGTATGTGGGGGCAGGAGGGGGGAGCTCAACTGGGGGAAGACACACATGCTGGGGTGGGCTGGGCCTGTCTGGGAGGAAGGATTTTGGGGAGCAGAAAACAGCTGGTTTGGGATAATATTCATGTTCCCCTGTGGCTTTGCACGTGCCCTGGGTGTGGTGGGTGCTGACTGTCCCCCTGCTGCCAGTGTGTCCCTCCCCAGCCCCAGCTGGCAGCTTGGAGGTGATGCCTCTCTGTGTAAAGGAGGGGCAAGTCCCCCCTTAACCCTGCTGGTGTCCCCCCAAACCTTGCCTATACATCCCCCCTAACCCTACCAGCGTGTCCCCTGACCCTGCCAGTGTGTGTGTCCCCTCCCAGCAGCGTCCCCTGACCCTGCCATCATGTCCCCTAACCCTGCCATGGTATTCCCTGGCCCTGCCAGTGTGTCCCCATGTCCCGGTGATGTGTCTCTGACCCGGCTGTTCCCTTGCAGACGGAGTGGTGCTCGTGGATCCCGAATACCTGAAGGAGAGAAAAGGTAACAGCTCCCCTCAGGATCGCTGGGGCCACAGAGGTCGTGCTGCCATAGGGGGTGGCTGGTGCCCTCACGTCATCCTACCCAGGCATTGGCATCTCTGGGCTCTTGGGTGACATCTCCCAGCCCCGTGTCCCCACGGAGGGTGCCCTGTCCTGTGGAGGATGGGAGTGCTGTGGTGGGCACCCCAAGGCACAGGTGGCTGCTGCATCCCCACGTCCCCACCACGGCACGTCCTCAGGCCACCACTGCTTCCCGGCGCCGGTGGGACCGGCACGAGCCCCCACGGATCTCCCTGCGGTGCCCCCCTGGCACATGGATCTCCCCAGGCACCCCCTGCCCTTGTCGCCCTGCCAGTGTTCGTGACGCTGACCTGCGCGTTCCGCTATGGCCGCGAGGACCTGGACGTGCTGGGGCTGACCTTCCGCAAGGACCTGTTCGTGGCCAACTCCCAGGCCTTCCCGCCCGTGCCCGAGGAGAAGAAGCCCCTGACGCGGCTGCAGGAGCGGCTCATCAAGAAGCTGGGCGAGCACGCCTACCCCTTCACCTTCGAGGTGGGGGCAGGGGCAGCACCCTGGGGCTGGAGGGGACCGTGACCCCTGCCCTGGGGGCATTTCCTGCCTTCCAGCAGCCCCCCAAAAGCTCCTCACCCCTCTTTCCCCTCCAGATCCCCCCCAACCTGCCTTGCTCCGTCACACTGCAGCCGGGCCCGGAGGACACGGGGAAGGTAAGGTCCCCCATGTTCCCGTGCCACGGGGCTGTGGTGGGTGGCTTCTGCTGGGGTCACCTCTTGGGGAGGTGCAAAGGAGTTTCCCTGCCTCCTTCTCCCCCCTTCCTGGTTTCCAGGCCTGTGGGGTGGACTACGAGGTCAAAGCGTTCTGTGCTGAGAACCTGGAGGAGAAGATCCACAAGAGGTGAGTGGAGAGGATCTGTCCAGCCCGGATGGGAGCGGCATCCCAGGGGTGCTGGCAGCAGGAAAGGGGCACCCTGCTTTGTTACCCACCTTGGGAGGGATGGGGCTGGGATGGAGGTGTCCTCCAGGATGCAGCTCTCCAGGGTAGCGCTGGGTAAGAGATGATCCTGGGGCTGGGATGGAGACACTGTGCAAGGAGCCCAGTGGTTGCTGTGGGCAGCCTGGCCTGGCCATGGGGCTGCCCCCTTGCAGCCCTGGTGGGCATCCATCTGAGGCCTCCCACAGCATCCTTTTGACACAGCAGACCAGAAGAAAAGAGGGATTTCACCCAAAATGGGCCAAGAAAGGGTGGTCTGCAAGCGCCTGGGTTCTCCTCTGGCTGTGTCCTGCAGGAACTCGGTGCGCCTGGTGATCCGGAAGGTCCAGTATGCGCCGGAGCGGCCCGGCCCCCAGCCCATGGCAGAGACCACCCGGCAGTTCCTCATGTCAGACAAACCGCTGCACCTCGAGGCCTCCCTGGATAAGGAGGTGGGCGAGGACTGCGGAGGGGACGCTGGTGGGGTGACCCTGGGGACCTCACCTTCCCCCTGCTCTGCTGCCCTGCAGATCTACTACCACGGAGAGCCCATCAGCGTCAACGTCCACGTCACCAACAACACCAACAAGACCGTGAAGAAGATCAAGATCTCAGGTGAGGAGCAGGGCCATTCCCCCTCCAGTGGTGTCCCTGTCCCCATCCCTGTCCCGACCCCCATCTCTGTGTCTCGCCCCAGTGCGCCAGTACGCTGACATCTGCCTCTTCAACACTGCCCAGTACAAGTGCCCGGTGGCTGTGGAGGACGCTGAGTGAGTGACGGCTCCTTGGGGACATGAGGGGCCCCGGAGACCTCAGGGGACCCTTGGGGGAGCCTTGGAGATCTCCTGTCCCAGTGCAGCCCCAGTGGGACATTGCACTCAGCAAGCAGGAACTGACGGGAGGAACAGGGAGATGGAGACCTTCCTTCTGGTGGCATCCTGGGGACATGACCCTCTGCATCCCCAGGAAGGAGATGTTCACCAGGCTGGGGCAGGGATGGAAATGTGTGGAGAAGTTAACCAAGCTGGGATGGAGGTGTCCAGGGTGGGGCTGTGGGGGCTGAGGGCAGCTCGGGCTCTGGCTGATGGTGGCTGTCATCTCCAGTGATATGGTGGCCCCGAGCTCGACCTTCTGCAAAGTCTACACCCTGACCCCCTTCCTCGCCAACAACCGGGAGAAGCGGGGGCTGGCGCTGGATGGGAAGCTCAAGCACGAGGACACCAACCTGGCCTCCAGCACGCTGTGAGCCCCTCCACCCCCCAGGGCTCCTGTCCCCCTGGCAGCACAGGGGCAGGACCCGGCCCTGGTGGGCATCCAGCCCCTGTTCCAGGGGTGATGCTTGGGGTGGAGGAGACCCCGTGGGGGGACCTTCAGGATGACAGGGGGCCGGTCCCCATCGCTGTTCCCTCACCGATGCCCACCTTCCCCTTCCTCCAGGTTAAGAGATGGAGCCAACAAGGAGATCCTGGGCATCATCGTCTCCTACAAGGTGAAGGTGAAGCTGGTGGTGTCACGAGGAGGGTGAGTGCCACACCTGCTCCCTTCCCTTGCTCTCCTTGGGGCTGGTCTGTGCTGCAGGTGGGGCCCATCACCCCTTAGAGCTCCCTTGGGACTCAGCAGCACACGGGGGGACACAAAAGGTGGGGGAGGCCGCGTGTCCTTGGGGGGATGGTGACTAATGTGTTGTCTCCTTTGACCCACGCCAGCCTGCTGGGAGACCTCGCCTCCAGGTAACGCCCCGCTCCCCTCAACACCCCACTGTCCCTGCTGCAGTCCCCCAGTGGCACCCCCAGCCCCTCAGGGGGCTGCCACCCTGGCCCCGTGCTTGTCCTTGGGGTGCCGCTGCGCTGGGGACACTGTCTCACCCAAAGCCAAAGCCTGGCAGAGGTGGGTCGGGGTGGTGGGGCTGGGGATGCTGGCAGTGTTTGGACCCTGCATCCCCCTCCCCAGACCAGAGAGAGAGGCAGTGGGTGCTGCTGGGGACTGTCACCAGAGCATGGAGGTGGCTCCTTGGGGCTGAGCATCTCTGGATGTGGGGAGGAGAGTCTCTGGAGCTTTCCAGGTCTCCATCCTCACGTTGCTCCCCGACCATGGGGTCCTGCAGAGACCACGGGGCCTGCTCGCCCTCCCAGGGGGACACTTTTCTGCCTGAGCCTTGTCCTACCCTGTCCCTGGAGCAGCTCGGGCTGTCCCACCCTGCCACCCCCGTGCCTGCTGAGCACTGGGAAACTCGGTGCACCTCCTGCCATTCCCATGGCACTGCCAGCCACAGCCTAAACCCAAGGGATTTGGATCCTTTAAGCTGCTAAAAGGCAGATTTCTGCCATGCTGCTCTCCCTCCTCGTGCCCCCTACATCCCGGGGGGGCTGTGCTGATCCCCCCTGGGGTCAAGCTCAGCCAAGAGGCACGAGAGCTGCCGAGCGGCTCTGTGGGGGATAACATGGGGTTTTAGCAGCTTTGTGGGCTCTGCAGCGGCTGAAATGGCGGGTGCTGTTCTGCCCTTGCCCCCCACCCCCAGATCTGTCCCACCCTGCCTGCAGAGTGCAGGCAGGCCCGTGCTTTACCCCGGCATCTCTTGCAGCGACGTGGCGGTGGAGCTGCCCTTCACGCTGATGCATCCCAAACCCCGGGAGGAGCCGGCACACCGGGACAGTGAGTGCCCTGGGGGACAGGGGCAGCGTCCCTGGGGGGCAGGTGGGGGCACAGGGGGCCACTGAGGGTGCGTGGAGGGCGATTTTTGGCTCCTGTTGAGCCTGTGGTGACCTGTTCACTGGGTCCCAGGGTTACAACCATAGGGGTGCCCCCATCACCCTGGTGCAGCCAAACCCTGGGGGGGGTTGCACCCACCCAGTGGGACAGTGGTGATGACCCTGGGGGGGGTGTGGGATGGCGGTGACCACCCCGTGACTGTGCCATCCCTCTGTTCAGTTCCAGAGAACGAAGCGCCCATAGATACAAATCTGATAGAGCTCGATACAAAGTAAGAGACTAAAATACCCCCGTGCCCCGAGTTCCCATGTTCCGTGTGGGAATACGGGATGTTGGCAGCGGTTGCATGGCACCCCCTAACGCGCTAACGCCCGCCGTGCCATGGCATCAGCACGTGTGACTAACCCCCCTGCACGTCACCTGTAATGCATGACACACGCCATCCCCCTCTCTCTTCTCTCCTCCCTCGCCCTTCCCTGCATGGCTTTCCAAAAAACAGGAGAAACCGCAGTAAGAGCCCGCCGGGGTTGTGTGTTGGGATGGGAGGGGATTGTCCCCATGGTGTCCCCTGGGATTGGTGGTGTGTTTGGGAGGTTCTGGGGTGCTTCACCCACCCAGCTCCTCCCTGCAGGGCTGTGGTCCCTCTGGAGTGGGGCAAACGCTGCCGATGGCCCTGGTGATGCTGCACCTGCTGCTCTGGGGCCCTGCATCCTTCCCTGGGGGGCTTGGGGGCTTTTTTTGTGTGCATTGCCCAACAATTAACAGAGCTTTGGGAACTACGGCTGTTTGCTGAAGGATGGGGGGGCTCAGGAGCCCCCTGGGCTGCTGGAACACCATGGGGGTGCAGGCTGAGCTGTGCAGGGCGGGAGGGGGGCTCCCTTGCACCCCACCTTCCCCTGTCACGCCCCGTCCCCGTGTCCCCGCCAGTGACGACGACATTGTGTTCGAGGACTTCGCCCGCCAGCGACTCAAAGGCATGAAGGACGACAAGGAGGACGAGGAGGAGCGGACAAACTCCCCGCAGCTCAACGACAGATAAGCGAGCTCCCCCCCGCTCGCCGCCCCGCCGCAGGGACACCCCTACATTAGGCTGCTTCTCTTTTCTATAATTAATTAATTAATTTTGTTTTCTACCTGTACCGGGAGCCTACGGATCGCCCGATGGCCACAGGACCTATAACCGTCCAGCTGTGCCGTGTTGTCACTCTTCATCCAGCTGCCAGAGCTGCTGTTTCCCGTGCAGGGCACGGCTGGGGGGTGCTGGAGGCAGGGGGGCTCGCTCTGACCCCGTCCCCGTCCAGCCCCCTGCCACTTCCCATCCCAGAGCCCTTTCCTATGAGCTGCCTCTTTTATGTGTTTTATATAAGCCCAGTCTCAACACCAGTTTGCTATGGGGAGGGAGGGTTGCAGCAGAACAGGGGGGGTGTCTTTTTTGGGCAGCCTTCTCATGGGAAAGGGCACCTGTGCACCTCAGTGTCCCCTCCTCTCCCCCACGGCCAGTCCCCCCTGTCCAGCCCTGCTGCATGTGATCCCTCCCTGGGATGCACGAGCCTGGCTTTGACTATGGCCCCTGCCCCAGCTGCTCCAAACCAAGCGGGTGGGCAGCACCCCCTGCTCTTCCCCCGAGCCCCCGAAGCGGCCGAGCCCAGGGGTCCTCCCAGCTGCACCCCTTTCCACAGCGGAGCTGCCAGGGCTGGGTCTCAAATGCCTCTTCACAGCCACGGCAGGGTCGTGGCGAAACAGCCTTGTCCCCAGCAGGGTGACACCAGGGATGCTTTGCTCCTCCTGAGCTGCAAAGCCCCCCTGGTTGATGTTTTCCTCTCCCTGCATGGGGTCCAGCACCCATTTGGGGTAGGGGAGAAGGGGAGCAGGGTGTTTGCCACCCTAATCAGTATTTCAACAGATTCTTGTGCCTCGCAGGTTGGTGGTGTCTGGACCTCCCCCCAAAGGGTCTCAGGTCTCCCACCACCCTCTGAGAGGCCATTCCCAGTATTTATTGTGCTGTTGCAATCAGCGTTGTCATCTGAGAGCATTCTGGGGGATAGCTCCATCCCCCCCTCCCAGTCTGTGGGGTGCTGAGCTGAGCCCCCACCCCCCACCCGTTATTTTTGGGTAAAGCTGAGGGGCAGCGTGGTACTTCTTTTTGTAAAGTGGTTCCTTTGTACTGATCATTGATACTGGCTGCTTTGGTTTCTTCACCCTGTCTGTGATGTTTCTGTGTTCTGTCGAATAAATTATTCTAGTTTATTAAACTCAGAAAAAAAAAAAAAAAGAAAAAATGATAAAATAGTCCCGGCCTGAACACTTCTGTTGGCTCAGGACAGGGGAGCTGGCACAGGCAGAAAGTCCCACAGTCATGGAATGGTTTGGGTTGAGAAGGACCTTAAAGCTCCCCTCACCACGCTGATGCTGTGGGGACAGAGAGGCCATCCTTAAGTTGGTCCATCTCGGGGTGTCCACGTTTTTGCTGGAGGCAGGAGCTGTCCCAGCCTTCCCCACCAAGGACAAACCTGGCTCCAGCAAAGCCAAGGTCTCCAGTCACACAGCTGGACTCTGACCCCACACGGGCTGCTGGGGGCTGGTGCATTCCTGGGAGCAAGGTCCCCACTGCCCACTGTGATTTGCAGGGTCACGTTTACAGGGAGGTCCCTCCGTGCGTAATCCCTTCCCACAGCAGCTCTGAGTACGTCATAGTTGGGACATCTCCAGTCTCCTGTTGAATCTGGTTCAAGCTGGACAAGAAGGCTTAAGTTATTTTGGGAGAAAAAAGGGAAGTTTAGATGGGAACAAACCGTGCTGTTGCTTAAGCCCCATTTCTTTTGAAAGCCAAGCAAATTCAGTTCCCTGTCCTCGCTGAGCTACCTGCATCACCATGGTGTGGGAGGGATCAGCTGCTCCACCACATCTGGCAAAAGAGGCAGTGAGGAAGCACCTCGGGTGCTGGGAAGGCTCCTGTGGTCTTCTCTCCTCCTCAGAGCCCACCTCCTCCATGGCCAGACCTTCACCCTGTGGGTGTTTTCCCCAGGAAGGAAGAGCCACAGCAGCCGAGCTCTGCACCTTCTGTTTGCCAAACCAACTGCTCCAGGGGTGCTTGAGGAAAACCCACCGAGCTCCAGGATCCCACTCTGGAAACTTCATGTCTGTGTACCCACAGGCTGCCTGGGGTTGCTGGGTTCTGGGGCTGCTGCAGGTCCCCATTGCGGGGCAGAAATGCCACCTCCTAAACTCAGGAGCCCAGAGGTCTTGCTGCAGGGGAAGGGCAGGCTCAGCTCTGCCACAGCAGGAAGGAACTGACTCAAGAGCAGATGGAGAGCCAGGAGGCCCTGGTCAGAACCCATTCCCCCCAGTCTGACTCTGGCTCAGCTGGACTGGTTTTGCTGTGGACCCTCAGGGGTGGAAAGGAGGCTCAGCTTCTCCAGGGCTCAAACAGGCTTTTCCCTTTGCTGCTGCTGGTGACACAGACCCATGGCTTCAGTAGGTGACAAAGCATCAACCCCCTGGCCTCGGGCAGGACACTCTGCCCCCGTTTCACATGCTGCCAGGGGAAGTTCTGGGAGTGGAGTGGAAGCACTGGCATGGCTTGTGCTGGGAGGAGGATGGAGCAGGCTCCAGCCTCAGGCACACAGCTGTTGCCATGGCACAGGTCAGTATAGCACATTCCCAGTGTAAGGTTTCCCCAGGTGCTCCTGAAGTACAGCCCTCAGCTGTACTTTCAGCCCCCCTTGTCCCAGCTGACACCACCCAGAGCAGCAGGGAGCCTTTTGCAGGCAGATGTTTTTCTCCCCAGGTAACACCTTGGTAACAGCGTGGGTGTTGCAGGAGTCATTGCCTGCTTCCTCAGCCCCGGAAATCACATCAGCTCCATCAAACCTAAACTTGCAGTTGGTGGGAAGAGAGCCAAAGGACACCAATGCCTGTCTTAGGCCAGGTGCTCTCAGGGTGCAGAGGGGGAGGGTAGAGCTTGGAGCAGGCTGGGGCTAGAAAGGTTGTTCCTGTTGCTCTGGCAGGCTGCAAGCAGGCTCTGTGGTCACACTGCAACTTCCTGAGTGGAGGCTGCTGCTTGTGATACATGCACGTGACAAATGCCAACACCCCTCGGGGAGTGCAGCCTCCCCTCGGTGCTCTGGGCCTGGAAAACAGCGGGGAAATATCCCACAGAACAGCCTGTTTCCTCAAACTCCTGGTTTTTTAATCAAATCCCAGAATGGTTTGAATTGGAAGGGATCTTAAAGCTCATCTTGTTCCACCCCCTGCCATGGGCAGGGACACCTTCCACTGTCCCAGGTTGCTCCAAGCCCCATCCAGCCTGGCCTTGGACACTTCCAGGGATGGAGCAGCCACAGCTTCTCTGGCCAACCTGTGCCAGGGCCTCCCCACCCTCCCAGGGAAGAATTTCTTCCTAATATCCCATCCAACCCCACTCACTGGCAGTTTGAAGCCATTCCCCCTTGTCCTGTCCCTCCAGGCCCTAGCCAGAACCACAAGCACAGCTCTCAGCTGGTACACAGGAGAACAAGTAGCACAACCAAAATTTTTACTATTAGTAAAATAGAACCTTTACAGTTGTTTCTGCTCACTGCAACAGTCTCCAAACGGTATCTGCAGGCAGACAGACACCCCACAGCCCACACAGCTAGAGCAGAGGCAGGAAACGTGCCCCACCTCACCACAGCACCGTCTACCCACACTTCCCTCAGGGCTGAACCCAGTCCCAGACGTGCAGGGAACCGTCGCTCGCTGCAGACAGCACAGTGCGGGGTTTCTGCGGGTGCCACGTGTGCACAGTGACCAGGGCAGGGTCCCCACTGCCGCCCAGCACGTGGCCTTTGTGAACAAAGATGGGCTCTGCTTCCCTGCCAGAGCCGTCCCAGCTCTGCGTGTCGTACACGTGCACAGTCCCATCAAAACCTTGGATAAAAAGGGAGTCAGAGAGCGCAGGGATTAACTGCTTTGCTCCGGTCTGGCTGGGCTCAGGCTCACCTCCCAGCAGGAACAAGGACAAACAGCCCAGACTGGGCTGTGAGAGCAGAGCAGCCATGCCTCTGAGGAGCACAGCTCAAGCAAACAGAGCCCGGGTCAGATCCCAAAAGCTTCTGGAGTGACCAGTGTGAATGTGCAAGGCTCTGGCCAGGAGGCAGCCCTGCTGCCCAGCTGGTGTTATCAATGCCATGCCCTGCAGCCAGGCTGTCGTGGGCACTGTCAGGGCAGTGCCTGTGGTGGGCCTGGGGACTTTGATCACCCGAGAAGGCAGCAGGCACCTCCCAGAACCCATCCAGGCCCCTTCTGGAGTTGCTGGGGAGAGGCAGCTGCAGAGCACGATCAGTTGGATATCTGCTGGCTCCAGGGGCAGCTCTGAACAGCCACCCCATCACTGGGGGGTTTTAGGTGTAGTGAACCGGGCCCTGACAAAAACACAAATCAAAGAAGCACCCAGAAAAGGAGATGTCTGCCCAAAGCACCTACCTGAAACGGCGAGGCAGCCTTGCAGAGCGGGAGCCCAGGACACGCACAGGAACTCGGCGCCCGAGCCGGGAGAGGGGACTCTGGCCGTGGCCGAGGCCAAGGGCTCGGAGGCTTTCCTGAGGTCCGTGAGGGTGAGGAGGCCCCTGCTCGAGAGGCGAGCCACGGGCTGGGCGCCCGTCCCCGAGCCCTGGGCGGCACAGGGGGTGCCCAGGCACCAGCGGTCCCCGGCGGGCACGGGCAGGGCCGTCAGGGCTCCCCGCGGCTGCCGCACGTCGGCCACGCAGAGCCGGCCCCGCACACAGCACAGCAGCGCCGTGCTGCCGTCCAGGAACGCCAGCCCCGCCAGCTCCTCACGGCACAGAGAGCCTGCAGGCAGAGCCGGGGCTCAGCGCTGCTGCAGGGCCAGGCTGCAGGGCCAGGCTGCAGGGTCAGGCTGCAGGGCCAGGCTGCAGGGCCAGGCTGCAGGGCCAGGCTGCAGGGCCAGGCTGCAGGGCCACGCTGCAGGGCCACGCTGCAGGGCCAGGCTGCAGGGCCACGCTGCAGGGTCAGGCTGCAGCCCTGCCCGGGGCAGCCAGCGGGGTGTACACTCAGCAGGCACAGCTCACAGCCCACAGTACCCCAGGGGAGCTGCTGGAGGTCAGAGCAGGCCAAGGGGATGCTCCAAGGGCTGGAGTCCCTCTGCTCTGGAGCCAGGCTGGGAGAGCTGGGGGGGTTCACCTGGAGAAGAGAAGGCTCCAGCGAGAGCTGAGAGCCCCTTCCACTGCCTAAAAGGGCTCCAGGAGAGCTGGAGAAGGACTTGGGACAAGGGATGGAGGGACAGGACACAGGGAATGGCTTCCCACTGCCAGAGGGCAGGGATAGATGGGATATTGGGAAGGAATTCCTGGCTGTGTGGGTGGTGAGGCCCTGGCACAGGTTGCCCAGAGAAGCTGAGGTTGCCCCACCCCTGCAAGTTGGACAGGGCTTGGAGCAACCTGTCCTAGTGGAAGGTGCCCTGCCCATGGAACCCTCTGGCACACACCTGAAAGCACCTGCTCAGTGGAACGTTTGCTACTCAAGCTTGCTTTGCCCAACCCTCCCAGCTCCAAACGATCAGACATTAGGCTTGCTTCGAATACCTGCTGTGTAGACATTTTTCCTCAGCTCCAGCTCTGTGATTTGGACGCTGTCCAGCGTTGAGCCATGAAGGACCCAGGGGGCTCTGGCCGAAATGGTGGCAATTTTCGCCCAGGGCTGCCCCGTGGCATTTTCTGTGGCTATGGTGCTCACAGATTTAATAACATCTGCCAGGAAGAGACAGAAACAGCTGTAGGACACATGGGGAGCCAAGCAACCCAGCAGATTAGGCTGTTTCACAACGACGCCTCACACCGCTAAAAGTGACCTACTAAACCAATAAGAAATCTTATCATGCCTGACCCCCTCTCCAGGATAAATTCCCTCTTTCCCACACATCCAGCATGGACTGACAATAAGCAGAACAAAATGCTTGGCAAGCTGTGAAGGGGGAGCTGGAGATGTTTGATGCAACGACTACACTGAGAAACCCCGTGAGCTCAGAAACACGTCCCCTTACCAGAGTCCTCTGCTGACACCTGCCAGACCTGGAGGGAGCTGTCGGGGGGGCCACTTGTCACCAGCAAGCTGAGGAAACAGGAAGGGTCTCACAAACCTCCTCAGGAGCAGAGAACAGTCTCACTTACCCCAAACAAGACAAACTGGTCTGCTCCTCCTGTGAGCAGGAGCTTTGCCTCTGCTTGGAGCAGAACAGGGGCTGGAAGGACCATAATCTTGTGCAGGGTGTTCCACACAGCCCAGGCAAACACAGCCCCAGGCAAAGGGCCTTTATGAGGATATTTTATGGGGATATGATGAGGAGTTAGGGGGGCTCAGCCTGGAGAAAAGGAGGCTCAGGGGGGACCTTCTGGCTCTGCAACCCCCTGACAGAAGGGGGGAGCCGGGGAGGGGTTGGGCTCTGCTCCCAGGGAACAAGGGACAGGATGAGAGGGAATGGCCTCAAGTTGTGTCAGGGGAGGTTCAGGTTGGATATTAGGGAAACTAATTAGGGAAACTGGGTATTCCCTACCCAGACTCAGGCTGCTCTCGGGGTTGGCAGCCCTGACCAGCTAGGTAGGGAAGCAGGTCTCAGTGGATAACTCCCCTTCCACCTCAGTACTCCCTGGAAGGACCTGGAGACCATACCTGGTGTCTGGCACAGGTTTCAGGCTGTACACCGGGCGCTTTGAAAATCCACCACACTCCACCTTGAAGTCTCTCTCTGGACACAGGCCCTAGAGGGCAGAGGCAAAGCCACTTCTTCACACACAGTGGTGCACAACTTGGGCTCGGTTACCACGAGAAAAGGCAGAGACACGAGACACACTCTCAGTCCCTGGCCATGCCCCTGTCAGAGCAACGGGGAGCAGTGAAGGCCACCAAGCCCTGGTCCCTGAGGACACCAGGAGGGTAGAGGGGTCTGGTGTCCCCTGGCTGCACACCCACCTGCGCCTCCTTCGCCTGCAGCGCCGGCGGTGGGATCAGCTGCAGGATCTCGTTCCCACCGGACTGTCCGTACCCGGCCACACAGACACCTTGGGGGTGGGCACGGCGGGTCAGGGACACAGCGGGGGCTGAGCCCTGCCCGGCCCTCCCTCCCTGAGGCACACCCGACCTACGGCCCAGCCCACGGACCCCCGGAGCTCCAGCCCCCCTCCCGGCCCGCACTCACGGCTCCCGCGGGCCCATTCGATGACGCGGGTGGGCGCCTGGAGCTCGAAGGTGTGCAGGTCGCGGTACCTGCAGGGAGAGGGCGGGTGTGAGGCCGGCGGGGCAGGGGGATGCCGGGGGGGTGCGGGGTCCCGGGGGGGTGCCGGGGGTGCCGGGGGATGTGCCGGGGGGGGGGGTGCGGGGTCCCGTGGGGGTGCGGGTGTGCGGGGGGATGCCGGGGGGGGGCGTGCGGGGTCCCGGGGGGGTGCCGGGGGTGCCGGGGGGGTGCGGGGTCCCGGGGGGATGCCAGAGGTGCCGGGGGGGTGCGGGGTCCCGGGGGGATGCCGGGGGGTGGTGCGGGATCCGGGGGGTCCCGGAGGTCCCTCACAGGCGCAGCGACTGCAGCAGCCACTCGTCCTCCGCCTCCATGGCAACGCCCCCGCCCGGCGCGCCCGGTGACGTCACGCGGCGGCGCGCAGCAATGACGTCAGCGGGGCGGTGCCGCCGCCGCCGCCATGACGGAGAAGGGCAGGAGTGGCGGTGCCCGGTGTGGCGGTGCCCGGTGTGGCGGTGCCCGGTGTGGCGGTGCCCGGTGTGGCGGTGCCCGGTGTGGCGGTGCCCGGTGTGGCGGTGCCCGGTGTGGCGGTGCCCTGGGGACCCGGCCTTGGACACCGCGGGATTGCATCCTCTGGGTACAGTCCTCCTGGAAGAAAACGGAACCCCAGTTAATATAAGTAACGTTTTGGAAAGGGAAAAAAAAAAAAAAAGGTTTCCTGCTCACTGTGGCTGTGCCGCTAAAGCGGCCCACGGATGATGCCCTCCAGTCTGTGTGTGCAATGGTCCGGAGTCCGCACTGACTTTGAAAAAATAAAAAAAAGAAAATATCCCAATAAATTTGGAGTTACTTATTTTGCTGTGCAGAAGGTTTCTTTTCGCCCGAAATGAAGGAAAAAGGAACAGGGGGAAAAAAAACCCCCAAAACAACAAAACTTGACCCAAGCCAGAAAGAAGGTGCTAGGTGCTAAAGAAGCAAATCGGTGAAATAAGTGATCAAACGTAGAATCATGGAAGGGCTCGGGCTGGAAGGGACCTCAAAGCTTATCTCATTCCACCCCTGCTGCCTTGGGCAGGGACACCTTCCACTGGAGGACGTGGCTCAAAGCCCCGTCCAGCCTCGTCCTGACAAAAAGGTTTAATAAAAATCTCAAGCTGCAAACCACATCATATAAATTATTATATATATATATATATGTGTAAAAGAGTGGCTTGTGCATATGAAAATGACTAAAACCTAGAAATGAGACGGAAATAATTCCCCTGCAGACAGCTGTATCAGAATCGGAAATGAGCTGTGCACTCTGTGTGTTCGGGAGCGGAGAAACACAAAAGGGGACAGCGAAAGGGAAAAATGAATTCTTGTATCAATTTACATGACAAATATGTGCTGATTAGTACATGGGCTGACTAAGCTGTTCCTTTTTTTTTTCCCCTACACAAGATGTCACTGGGACAAAAGACTTATCAGCATCTACACGTAAAAATTAGTAGAAGCAGGAGATGGAAATATTCTTCCTCCCTGCTTATCTCCCCAGAGCCGGTGTGTGAGCTGAGCAATTAACAATTAATGTGAGCGACAGCGCCCTCTGACACCAGGCAGCAAACCCAGCAGGTCCAGGCTGTGAGCTGATGGCACAGCCCCTCTGCTCTGGGACAGGCTGGCAGAGCTGGGGGGGTTCACCTGGAGAAGAGAAGGCTCCAGGGAGAGCTGAGAGCCCCTTGCAGGGCCTGAAGGGGCTCCAGGAGAGCTGGAGAGGGACTGGGGACAAGGGATGGAGGGACAGGCCAAGGGGGAATGGCTTCAAACTGCCAGGGGGCAGGGTTAGATGGGATATTGGGAAGGAATTCCTGGCTGTGTGGGTGGTGAGGCCCTGGCACAGGTTTCCCAGAGAAGCTGTGGCTGCTCCATCCCTGGAAGTGTCCAAGGCCAAATTGGAGCAACCTGGGCTAGTGGAAGGTGTCCCTGCCCATGGCAGGGGGTGGAACAAGATGAGCTTTAAGATCCCCTCAACCCATCCCCTCCTGTGACTGTGTGATTCTGTGAAGACAGGGAGAGCTGGCACCCCTGGCACCCACCCTGGGCACCAGCTTGTCCCCGTGTTATTCATGCAGGAACCAGTTTCCTGCTCGGGCTGAAAGACCCGAGCATGCCATTTATTGTGGTGTATCCAGTAATTCAGTGGAGCTTCCCGTGTCACTCAGTTTTGAGTACCTGGTGGTGGATGCACCAGCCCCTTGTAGGTGCATTCCCGCAGGAACAGCAGAGGATGGAAACTCTCGTGCTGCTTTGGAGGGCTCGGAGCGAGAGGGAGGTGAAGGGACAGGTCAATCCCAAACACCTGCCAGGAAGCATTTAGTAACAACAGTGTGTATTCCCAAGCAAGTGTTTTAAAGGGCTGATGTCAAAATTATCTTTGCACTGGCTGGACTCACATTTGAAGCAGCTGAACGGTTGAAGTGGGTGTTACAGCACCGAGGAACACGTCGGTCCCTGGTGGAGTGGCTGCAGTCAGGCACAGATCATTCCTCTTTTTCCCAGGGCAGTGGCCTGCACAGGCAGCCAGTGGAGCAGAACAGTGACTGTTGCCACATCATTAAAACTCACTGTGTTCAGGAGGTTTCTTACAGACATGAACAGATGTAGCATCACAGTTTGGTTGCAGGGATTAACTTTAAACTGAAAGGGATAAAATAATGTCTGGTGGGCACAGGGCAGAATCTGGAGACCAGGAACCTCCTGGAAGTGAACAAATGACTCTGGGTTTTCGCAATGCAGTGTAAGCTTTAAAGCTCCTGAGCATAGCTCAGTGACTGCAAAGTGGTGTTAATCAAACTAATCCAGAATTTCCGTCAAGTACAAGAACACGGAGCAATTATGCATTAGAGAAGGATTAGTGAAGGTAATGGGTAATCAGGGTGAGAGCAGAGCGATCCAGAGGCAGAGCACAGCCGTGGGTGGGGTTTTCTTGGCAGCAGGGGTGTTGCCTGGCACTGCCCATGCCCAGCCAGCTCACTGCTGCAGGCTCCTCCACGTGCTCTGACCATTTCTTCACCGTTACATCTGACACCACAAAAACTGCCTCAGAGGGAGAACTGAGACATGTTAGCATTCCCCTGGCAGAGTTCCCAGGTGCTTTGATGGTAGGAGAGAGGAGGAGGAATTGCTTGCTCTCTCTCAGAGAAACAACCCTGTAAATGCTTTGGCTTTTGCAGAACTATGCATGGCTAAAAAAAAATGCTATTGCTGCAGTCATCTTAAGCATGAGGACTCACCTCTCTTCTCTGTTGAACAAATACCACTTTATTATTATTATTGTTATAAATTATCCTCTCGCCCTGGTAGGTTCTCAGTAAACTCAGTGAAACTGTAGCAATTTATAAACCCGTGTTTCCGTCATGAGTGCTGATAAGTAATATTTTCATCTGAATGCTTCGTATTATTATCAGGAGGCAGCATCTCTGAATGTCACTCCTCATTTCACTCACCCAGTGCAATCACGGTGTGCTGGCAGAGCCCAGGCTGTCTCTATAAATAATCCACACTCCAAGGTACAAAAATAACACTTTGTCTCAGCTCTGTCGAAAGCAGGGGCAGCAATGACAAAAGTTCTCACAAGCTCTAAGAGCATTTGCAAATCAAAGCAAATAAACTATTTTTTCTAACCCACCTGTTTCTGAAAACAACTGTGTCAGTCACATCCAATACCAAACGATGTCAGAGCAAACTGATTTCCTTCAAAAACATGGAAACCGAGTTTCTCAACAGCAAAGAACCAGCAGAGGTGTGCATTTCCACATTGCTAAAGCATTTTTGTGTGTAATTTAGGCAAACTGGAGCAGGACAATTTAGATTTGCTCACCGTAAGGTGGGACTGGGGGGGCCTTCACTACCTGCAGATGTGGTGAAGTAACGAGGAGAAAAAGAAGCTGAGCCCACACAAGCCTGGAAAACTGGTGCTCAGAGCTTGCAGCTTCTTCTGCTTGATGAAATTCTCATCTATTTTTTGTTTCATGTAAAACTGAGACGAAGGTTTGGAGCAGAAAACACATTATGGGAATGCAATGCCTTGTACAAGGCAGCTGCCTGACCCTCTGGATATTAGGATAATGCTATTGCTGCAGATAACAAATAATATTAGTTGAAAATGGTTTCTAGCTCTTAGGCAAAATTATTGTATTGTCGGATGTGATGAGCGAGGGAAGTGGAGGGGGGTTTAGCGTCCCATCTTGGCAGTTATGTGATATTGTTCTGCATGCTGCTTGCAAGCCTCTCCACCCTCCCTGCTCCAACCTTGCTGTTGGACACAGGTGTCAGGAGCCAGCTGAGGCGTTGGCTTCCCCCCTGAGCAGCCAACAGCATTTCCAGCTGAAAGGGTCCAGCTCCTCAGGGTGAAGGAACAGGTCCCACTGTACAAGGGGAAAATGGCTTCTAAGCTGTGCAAGATCCTTTGGGTGGGTTTTCTTCTCTCATGTAGCCATGCTGGCAAAGAGGGGCTGCCCTCGGGCTGCTCCCCTCCCTGCAGACTCCTCTCCTGCTCAAGAGGTCCGAGGAAGGTCCCCTCCTCCTCGAGGCTGAGTCCCAAAGATCCTGCAAGAGGGGACACAAGTCCAAATCATGGTTAAACAATCTTATACATGTCAGGAGAGGAGCACTGGAAGCACTGGGTAGTGATAATCTCTGTTTCATGATGCTGCAGCCAACACAGGATTATTACACAGAGTTTTTATGGTTATCCTTTAAACAGGATGTTAAAACATAAAGATGTTGAAACATCAGAAAAATCCTGAGAATGGTTGAAAGTTTGGAAAGTGTGTGTTACAGCCAGAGCCTCTGGACACCCATTTGCTAGGGAGGAGTTGGATCATTGTATGTGAATGTACCTGGGCAGCAGGGATCCGGTGTCAGACAAAGAACAAAAAAACATCCTATGGTGGGAAATGAGTTACACCAAACTGGAAATAAGGCTTAAGTTTTTAGCAGCGAGAATAATACAAAAAGAACATGTTGCTGGTTGTTATGAACGGGTCTTCGCTGCTGAACACTTTGTTAGGGGGAGGATTTCAGTGACAACTGAAACCACCAGACTAGAAGCGGTGGGTCGCTGTGCTGCAGGGAGACTTTGGCTCTCCCAGACCCAAAGGCCACGGGGCAGAGATTTGCACTGGACTATTGGCCTGCTCTGGAGGGAAAAGGAGTTAAATAAGCTCTGAATGAACAATCCCACTTTCTGATGCTTGACAGCATTGACAATTCATGGTGGTTTATTGTGTGTTGCTTCCTACTGTCTTTCCTAGTGCAGGAGCCCGGGGCTCAGGCTGTTGGGTGGCAGAGGTGGTTGCACACAGACAGGGTTTCACCCAGCTGTCCACGCTCCATTTTTAATTACCTTTAACTTTTCCCACTCTTCTGCAGTCCTGTCAAGTGATTTTGCAGTTTTCTTACCCGGCAGCAACAGAGTCCAGGGTCACCTTTGTCATTTGTAGGGAAAGTAATTTCTGTCACCCCTGAAGGTCTTAAATGGAGGAATTAAAATAATGCATCCTCCGTGGTGGGGGAAAGTGTAAAGAAACACAGTACTGCTCTAGTTCAGCTTTATTTAGTGCATCCATGGCTTTATTTAGTATATTTTCAGGGTTTTTTAGCGCATTCAAAGTTTTATTTAATGCATCGGTGATTTAGTCACTGGAGGATAGAAACCAAACCAGAAAATCATAAATATTACAGCAAGTCTACTAAAAAAAAAAAAAAAGAATCATCAGAATAGGCTGGAAGACGTTAACAGGATATGCCCCAGTTCAGGGGAAGCAAACAGAACTCCAAAGGCAACAAATTTACCAGAGCACTGAAATAATAAATAACACGAGGCTACCACACTGCTGCAAATTTTACCCAAATAAATCTGAATTATTTTAGAAAGGGACTCAGATGAAAACACAGAATTTCTTTTGACTTCCAGGTCATTTCCTAGTACACGAAATACTAATGGTAATGATTTGCACTGTAATTTTTTGGGCTGATGGAGGTCATCATCATGTCTTTTACCACGGTGAGAAATGTTCCATGACGTTCAAAGACACTGTAATAAAAAAGTAGTAATAAAAAAGTGTATTAGTGAGTTCAGCTTAGATGGAGGGGGACACAACGTGTGGCAACCCTCATGGATCTTTATTTTATATAATGTAGCTCTACAGCTGCATTATTCACATAAACTTGGGATCCTTTTTTGGGTTTCTCCAGGAAGGGTAGGACAAAGTGTGCTGTACTTTTCCATTTATTTTACATTATGAGCATTTAAGGTTCCTGAGGTACAAAGATTTTCTTCCTTCTCAATAGAAAATACTTCCTTTGTTGCTCATAAAGATTTCATGCAGATTGGAAAGGACTGTTCTGCCCAAACCCTATGGAATATGCTTGTTTGCTGTGGAAAAATAGAGCAGCATTTTGGAAACTTCCAGCAACTTCTATTCAAGCCACAAAAGAGCTGCTGCCCTTTCATGGGCACAAATTTCCTGGGAATTTATCTATTTTCTCTAACATTGGGCAAATCAAAATTAAGAAAATGTTCAGCAGAAAAAACCCCCCAAAAGCACCCTTATTTTCGTTAGGTTTAGGCTAAAAAGAGAAGGAGAAATGATGCTTAATTAAGTTTTTATGCCTTTTCTCGGTTTCCTTATCCTGATTTAAAAGAGGGGGAATAAAGCTTGGAAATGTTTTGTGTAAGGCCACAAGCAGCTTAGAGTGATGGTTGATCTCATGCAATTTCCAAACTTTATTAAATCTCTGGTAATTTTCAGATTGTTTTACCTTTCACCCAGAAAATCATCTCCATAACCATATGGGAGAGATCCACTTAATATGACAAATAAATAGATTTTCTGCCACCCCGAGATTTAAATACAATTGATATTTTGTTTGCTCTCTACCTCTCATCTAATCTAACCTTCTCCATTTCTCATCCTTGTTGTTATTTGTTTCTAAACTGGCAGGCTTTGAGGATGTCATTTGTATTAAAAAATGCCAGGCTATTAAAAACCCAAGATAATTTATTGTACCAAAACAAAATTGCCAGCATGTAATCTCCTTAAAATTAGCATCGATTTGAACTTGTTTTCAGACACAGTGCATCAAACTCTCATCCCTTGGAGCCCGTTGACATGGATTACAGTCATATTTTTCCATCCTCGACCCCCATAGAAAAAAGTAAATCAAATTGAAGCACTTAATTAAGCCTGAAAAATATTTTCCTGTTAACAGAATAGTGGCAGCGATAACTCAGTTGTCCTTTGGAGCTGTAACAAGGTTTCCCCCTTCCTTAGTGTTATCCTTGGTGGGAAGTGTGTAACTCCTGCAATATATCAAGCTGCTGCTCTGGATCCCGGGCGAGCTGCTGCCCTGCTCCCAGGGGATGCTCCCGGGGAGGTTTTCCTGGATGTGGCACCTGGGGACAGGGGTTAGTGCTGGCCTTGGCAGCGCTGGGGGAACGGTTGGATTTGATGATCTCCGAGGGCTTTTCCAGCCCAAACGATTCCATGGGTTTTATGATCCTGTGGCTGCCGGAGCAATTTCCCACTCGAATTTCCGGTTGCATCCAAGTGCCCCTCACGGTGGAGTCCCTGGCTGCCCGTGTTAAAGATCCTCCCTGTAAACATTCGGGAGAAGCTGCATTTCCAAACATTTACATTTGTTCGGGAATACTAATTTCGTTTTGAAATACTGATTCTCACGCTCGGGTGGCAACGCCACTGAAAACAGTGCAAATTGGTCTCTCAGTGACTTGGAGATCTTTGGAGTTTTAGGAGTGTTTTTCAGAATAATTAACATCCAGGGACAGCACAATCAGAGCTTGCAGAGCTCGGGGCTGGAGTGTGCTGAAGCCTCAGGGAGCCCGAGCATCAGCTGGCCTGGGTCCTAGAGAGCATGAGTGGGAGCTTTAAAGACATTAAAGCCTTTCAACTGTATTTTATTTTGCAGCTCTGACATGATGAGGAGTTCCAGGGGACTTGTTCTGTGGAGAGATGTTACACTTTGGGCCGCTCTGCAGATGTGGGGCGTCAGCCTGGAGCCACGTTTTGTCCAACTGTAAATAAACTCCTGAGCACTGCTGTGCCCTGCGGGTGTCCCACAGTACAGCAAGGGTTTTCATTCTCCTAATTATGCCTTGCTGGGAAATACTTTCATTTTTCTCACAGATGCTAAAGAGAAAAGATTCAGTGAAGCATTAATTTATGTAAAAAAATTCTTACATTGATGCTATCTGAATTAACATTTGCTCTCTTTATTTCATTTTTCCTTAAAGGAAATTAATAACACGTCTGCACGCCTGTTTAAAACCATCCACAGAATCAGAGCATCACAAAATCATAAGATCACAGGATGGTTTGGGTTAGGAGGGACCATTAAAGGTCACCTATTCCCAGCCCCTGCAATGAGCAGGGACATCTTCCACTAGACCAGGTTGCTCAGAGCCCCATTCTCTCCTCCAGTAGATCCCTTTGCTGATTTTGGAGAGCATCCCCTGCTCCTGCCTTTGGGGTGGTTCACATACCAGCTCTGCGTTCCCCTCATCTTCCTCCCCTCCACCCTGCTCCCTGGGTGGGTGTGATCTGGGTGTGATCCCACACAGGAGCAAGCAAATGCTTTGGGAATAACGATCCCAGCTTGCCCCAGTTTCAAAGATTATTGACCACACCGCTGATTTTGAATTTCAAAAGATCTGGGTAGGAAAATGCCCGTTTCTCTCTAAGGAGATAAAAGGCTGGATGTCACTCCTCAGCTCCACAGTTTCACCGAGCGTGCACAATCAGTTCTCAACAAAACAGTGGAATAAGGGCAGATTAATAAATGGATAAGCTGTGAACATGCTGAGTGACACAGCTGGATCTAATCTGTATTTGGATGCCGTAAAAATGCATTTCCCTACAGCATGTGAGTTTTATATAAATCACTCCCAGAGCTCAAGCAGCAAAAAAAACAAGAACAGAGAGGGATGTGGGGTCAGGGGGACAATGGCCCCTTCCTTCCCTGTCCTCCCGGTGTTTTTCCTGCGCACCAGGCACGTGCCATCCTGTTCCAGAGGGCTGAGGGATTTGGGGATTCCCAGGAGCACGGGCAGTTTTGTGCTGTGCAGCCTCCGGGGGGGCTGTTCAGGTGAGCACCCCCAAATTTACAGGCAGGGCTGGGGGGTTTCTCGGGGGGTGGGTTGAGAGGTGAGTGGCAGTGACTTGTTTCACGGGACAGCTCCTCTGCAGAGCCCTGGCGTGGCAAACGGGGACACCGAGGCTGCAGGAAACCACGGGACCCCTTCAAGGTGCAGGGGGGCAACTCCAGCTCCTACAGATCTGTGAGCAGAGGGAACCCAGAACTGCTGTTTGGTTTTTCCTTTTGCTTAGCTAAAAAATCGGCGGTTAAAGTCATTATTTTTTAATTTCCTCAATTCGCCCAGAGATATGCACAGAAATAAAATTAAACCCCAGCCCCAGGACTCTCTGGAGACCTCCTGGGCTGCGGGATAAAGGATGTTGAAGTCTCCGGGCATCCCAGCCGCGGGAACTCCGCGGGCTCCCTGTTGGCACGGAGGAGTCTCCTCCTTCTGTGCTCTCACAGTGCCACCCCCTGGCACATCGGCGCTGCCAGGGACGGCACAGGCACACACGCACAGCTTGTGCCGCTGCCTCCCCACCCTCACAGGGAAGGATTTGTCCCCAGTGCCCCCCACCCAGGCGTTGGACACGTTTCTAGGAGGCGTGAAGGGCTGCGTGGCAAATCCCCCTGCTCTTTGCAGCTGAAAGGGGAAATGAGTGGAAACACGATGTTGAACCCTGGCTGACCTGAAAATAAACCCCAAAGGTGAGTGAATATATCTCCTCCAAGCTTTCACCTTTCCCTCTGTGCCCCTCTGCTCTCCCACGCTGGCATTGTGTAGGGGAAGGCACATCCACGCTGCGGAAGTTATTTTTATGCTGCCCTGTATTTGCTGTAAGAACTGGAAAACCATTTTGCTCTTGATTTTGTACAGCTCACCCAGTTTCATCAGAGTTTATTTATAGAGAGGAAAAGGACACACGAAGACCTTGCTGATCTCTCTAAGCTGGAACAAATATTCCACTGTACTCCTATTATTTTCATCCTGAAATATTTTATCTGAATCAAATTTTAACACAATCACAGGAAAGCCTTCCAGCATTAAAAAAGACCAGCTGCAGCCAGTGACAACAATTAACTACTGCTCGCTTCTGTGGCATCAGACTCAAGGTACAATTCAGATAAAAGCATTTTCTGACAGGTGTATCAGTGTGAACATGCAGATGTACGTCCATATTTGCATACATCTGTGCATAGATAAATGTCTGTGTGAGTGCACGGACTCAGCACCCACTCACCACGAGAGGGCAGGCAAAGAATACCAAAACCAGTTGTCCTTTGTGTCCCCTGTACGTGTCAATGAGCAAATCGTTCAGCGGCCAGGAAACATCACCCCTGATTTCTTTGATCGTCTCCAAGGACTCTCTCGCCACAGAACGGCAGAATGGTTCGGGTTGGGTGGGACCAGACCCACCCTCCGTGCAGGGAGCAGGGACACCTCCTACCTGACCGGGCTGCTCAGAATCACATCCAGCCTGGCCTGAGACAGTTCCCGGGATGGGGCAGCCACAGCCTCTCTGGGCAACCTGTGCCAGTGTTTTACCACTCTCATTTAAAAATTCTTCCTAATATCTAATCTAAATCAACCATCTTTTAGTCCAAAACCGTTACCCCTTGTTCTAGTGCAGCAGGTCCTGCTAAAAAGTTTTCATCCTGAATCTCAGCCCTCACAACAACCTCCTATGGCACAGTGCGATGGCTGTTGTTTGTTTCATTTGTTTTATTTGTTTTGTTTGCTTTGTTTGTTTGGAAATTCTCTGCATCTTTCAGGGATGAAACGGGCTGAGCTGGGAGCAATTCACTGTGGGGTAACCACGGGGAGCGTCACAAGTGAAAGGGGAGAAACTTCCTCCCTGCTGTGGCTGGAACCTCTTTGATGGATATGGCAGAGACAAACCTCCTGGACAGGATGGGTCAAGAGGTCTGTAAGGACCCTTGTGTAAAACACAGTGCCTTTGACCTGAGGAGGAAAAGGAGATACAATCTAACCCCAGGAGCTGCATCCCAATTTCTTAACAAAGATCTTCACATTTGTGTCCGAGGTGATGGTCTCCCTGAGGCTCTTGAGGGAGGAATTCTGTTCAGGGGGTGATGGATGTCAGACCCTCAAAGCAACAGCAGAATGGCAGAATCACTTATCACACGTGTAACACCTCCAGAGATACCATCCTCAAGTGGCTTCTCTCAAGGAAACCTGGGAAGTATTTTAAGGGATTGATGTGCCCAGCCTGGGCTGGAAAGCTGGGATGTACACCAGCAGGAGATACACTCACAACCAGCAAAAAAAAATCCCATTCTCTGTTTCCTGACTGCAAGAGGGACTCATTTCCCTTAACTCTGAATCCGTGCCTGAGTTAGTCACTCACCACTCCCTTCGTGCTCACCGGAGAAAGTCGGAGCTCCTTGTGGGTGACTCATCTGCTGGAGAACGAGATGAATCACAGGCAAGAAGGGCTTCCATTTCCCTCCACGGGCTGTGCAGGATATCAAAATCTCTGACAGATACCCACCTTGCAGGTGCCTGCATTTGGTCAGAGATACCTCCTCTTTTTCACCCGTGACATCATGCTGGGGTTACAAACGTCTACGAGAAGAAGGAGACCAGGACTTTACCCAGCTCTTCAAAGCTGCTGCCATCACTTCTCCTACCTGTCAGGAGGCTGGGGATACATATTTGAGCACAATTATCTGTGCTTCTGTGTTCCCTGTATTCCACCACTCCAGAGCACTGAACTTCCTAGTGCAAGTGTAGCCTGTGCACTGGTTCCAGAGGTTTTGCTGAGTTTTTCCCTCCCACCTCTGAAACCCAGCAGATGTTCAGCAGCAAATTAGATTTTCGGCATTTGGAAAAATCAGACACATAAGCAGGATTGTTTCCTTCAGGTTGTTGCCCTGTGCCTGCTGCCTCCCTCCACTGAAATAACTCCAATGTACCCCCTGCTCCATTATCTGGTCCAGAGGGGTTGTTGGATGGTGCAGGTCCCTTTCTGCTCCAGCAGTGTGTTCCACCTGGAGCACTGCACCACGACAGACTGTGCCAGCACAGCAAGGACCATGCTCAGGGCTTAAGTCAGGGTTTCAATCTTTTTCCTTCATGCAAAAAAAAAAAAAATCCAAAATACATCACTGGGGGTGGAAGTTACACTATTCCAGAAAAGCTGACACACTCTGCAGGAAGCAAAGACATTTTGGAAATAACTCAGAATCCACCTGTGAACTATTAAAAAAAAAAAAAAAAAAGATGACATAGTGATGGAACAAGGGGCTTGTTATGGGGAGGATCAAAGGGTTTAGGGAACATGACAAAATTAAAGCATTTCTAACTCATTTCTTCTCTCCCTAGGATTATTGCAAACTTATTTTCTTTTCGGTATTTGCCAAAAAAAATCAACATAGAAGGAGCAAAAGACAGGGTAGATCACACTCTGAACCAACTGTGGTGAAATCCTTTTCTGCAAGAGCTGAAAATTACCTGTGTCATGATCAGCTTCAAGGCCCTGTAGATATAATGTCAGTAATCCCTTCACTATAGCTTCCCTGCAGTAAGACAGCACTTAGCCAAAGGAAACACAGTAAAGAGGTGGAAAGAAGGGACAACAAAAAGGGAAAATTGATTATTTCAGCGGTGGTTGATAACTTAAACTCATTTTTGTAAGGTCTGAGTCAGTAGCAGGGACTGAAAACGCCAGGGGGAGAGACCAACTTTCCCCTTCATTCTCCCACCCAAAAGGAAACGAAAAGACAGAAGAAGAATGGATGACATTTCACACTTTAAATGGAGCAGGAGATTTAGAGAGAAACATGCTCTGTAACCCCATTAGCGCAGTCAACAGAGAAAATTGTTCTGCAGCTTGTTTGGCACCACCTGATTCATCAATCCTCCTGCTGCTGCAGTGGTAGAGCAGAGATAGGAGAAATATTTGCAGGAGAAACCACATCAGTCTCACCGGGTTTGCATTTCAAGATAAACTGGGTTTATCCATGGAGCGCAGTTTTCCTGCTGATAAAGCTTTGGGGTGTTCAAACCCGGGCTAGAAGATGTCCCTGGGGATGGCAGCGAGGGGCAGAACAAGCCCAGAAACACCTGGAAGCTCTGGGTTGGCTGCAGGCTGCCTCCAGCCTCCTGGGCTGGCAGGGCAAGGATGAGGCAGGAGGTCTCTGCCCTTATTCCTGCCTTCTCCAGGTGTTCCCCTGGCACCTCAAGGGCTCTGCGGGCAGTGGTGTGTGTCCGAGGCCCACAGGGGCTGGAAAATAAAATCAGGGGACCCTGGAGACAGTCTTGGCCCCCCACAATTCAAACACAAATTCCATTTGCCCCATTTCAACTCCCCCCAGACCGTGGGACTCTGCAGCTCCTGTGATATGAGTTTACTTGCCTGGGAGTTTTGCCCACGTGTTTTCCCTCTCCCTTTTCTCTTTCTGCCTCACTGCTGCACACCCCAGGACCCCCCACACCTGGGGCATAGTTTCTCCCCTCTCCCCCCTGATTTATTTGTGTTATTTTCTGTGGTCTCTCAGTCTGCAGAAGACCCTTATCACCACTGCCACCTCAGCTGTATCCTGCAGTGGTTCCTGCTTACTCCAGGAGTTTCCACAACATCTGCCACTCCGAGGGATGTACAACATCCCCCAAGCACCCCACGGATGTGGACCTTGCAGTGCCAGTGCCCTCATGGCCCGAGGTGAGGTGGACCTGAGGAAGGTCACGGTGGGTACCAGAGGGACTGAGCCAAGCCTGGTCCAGGGAGGTGCCAAGAGCAGCTCATCTCTGGAGTTCAACTAAAGACACAGCACCTGAGACCTGCAGGCACCATGTGAAGAGGCTGACGTGGGACAGGAATCACAGCTGACCTGGTGACCAGGACAACTGCCCTGTGCTCCTCAGCAGCAGCAGCAGCCCCAAGCCAAGCCAAAATCCTGGCGTTTGACGCATCATCACGTTCCCATCCCAGCCACAAACTTCCCTCAACAGCAGCAGGAACAGAAAAAGAGGGGCCAGAGCAAAGCTCTTGGACCTCTTGTTCCTCATCTATTTTTTTTTTTTAAAGAACGGGCTATAATCAGAGCTGGAGGAAATGGAGCATAAATATCAAACTTTGTTTAGTCTGGGGAAATATCATTTATAATTAGAGCTGGGCATCCTGTTGACATGATATAACCTATTTTAAGTGTGAGGTGAGCATACGGTCAACTTCTAATCTTTTGCAAGTGATTAAAAACTGCCAGTTCTTGTGTTCCTGACTCCTTTCTTCTGAATTCTCTTTCTTTCTTTTTATTTTTTTTAAGTGTGATTTCTAAAAAGCAGTGGGGCTAACGTCAGCTCGAGATAACGACGCTTATACTGGCAGGGATGTCTTGGAGCATCTCAGCAGCTGGGAATTTTGCTTTCTGCTCGTGCACCCCTGCTTGTCTCCACGCCAGTCCCACCAACCAAGCCTGTTCACCTCTGCCTTGGAAGAGTGGGAATCCCATGAGGCTTGGTGGGGGAGGAGATGGTCCAGGATTGACTCTGTGTGACCAACACTGACCTGTGGCCTTTTTTTTTTTTCTGAAGTGGGATTTGCCCGTTGCCACATCCTGCTGCCCTCGCACAGAGGAATGTAGGATCTGTGCACGGCAGGTACCAGCAGAAGGTATTGCAGAAACTGCTGCTTGTAAGCAGTTTTGGAGGCAAGATCCTACAAGCCTTCGGGGTGTGGTGCCCCTCTGGAGTCCTTGGGCTCTTTCCGGGGGTATGCACGGGTACCTCGGTGCTCTCAGATAACCTGGCTCCCCACACTGAGGGTGAGCTCTCCCATGGGCACCCTTCCCCACCAAACCAGCCTGTTCCCTCCAAGCTGGGTGTAGTTCCCGGGTTTCCTTCAGGGCCTGCATCAGGTTTGGCTGCCTCTGCTCCTCACAGCCCTCCTACACCCTGCAGGAGCAGCTTCGCTCAAGGCACGCTGAAAGAAAGGGACACCACGACCTCAGGGCTGTGGGGGCACCATCCGGGGCAGGTACCCGAGTGCTACACACCTGGACACAGCCAGCTTGCCCAGGGGAAGGGCCAGGTCTGTGCAGATCAGGCCAGGGATCGCTCCCTGGGAGAGATACCTTTAGTGGGAGAGATTACCCGGAGAAGCACCTGCACTCAGGTGTCACTGGGAATCAACCACAGGTTGACCCAAGTTTCTGCTGCCCAGGCTCCAGAGATGGAGTTCTAACAACAGCAGGATCTGTGGGAATAATTCCTTCTGCTTCCATGTGAATCTGAAATCTCTTGTCAGGAGACGTCCTGTTTGGTCTTTAACAAGTATGAATATGCAGCTGCACATGGACACAGGCAATAGCCAGTGCAGTGACAAAACCATTACTCTTTGCTTCTTTACCATTATGTGCATGTTACTGTTAAATCGATTATTCCTGTTACAATCTTGCAGCAGCAACACGAGAAACGTGTGTTTACTGCGCTATTTAACGAACCACATCTTTCACATCTGGAGGCGTTTTCATCTCGAATCTGCCACTGTGGTGCAGACCTGAAGTGACTCTGTCTCACAGGAGCTGGTGTCCTACAGAGAACAAACCTGTTGCAGAGGCTCAGGGGCTGCAGCCAGCATATGTTTATTAGCAGAATTCACAAAGCTGCTCGGCCCATGGCATAAGGGGACATAGCTTTTATCTCATTTTAATAAGCAGATGCTGGAAAGTGGGACAGAATTGATGCTGTCCAGGAGAAGGGAGCCAGAACCCCATTTTTTGGGGTGAAAAATCTTGGCAGATCCAAGTGCAAAGGGGGAAAAACAGGTGGTGCTGAAGGCAAACCTCTCCTCCAAGGGGAGGCCGCTCGGTGGAGATGCTCCTCGTGCACCCAGGGGAGAAGGTGGGAGGTTTTCTTTGAGCCCTGGTGCCTGTGGGAGCTCCCTGGTGGGGTGGCCCAGGGGTGAAGCCAAGACTCAGTTTGGTCCCGTGACATCCACTGAGGAGCTGACAAAACCCTGCCAGGAGTTTGTGCTGCCACAAACGAACCTGCAGAGCCGGAGGGCACGTGCCCAGGTGTGCCCAGGTGAGCCCAGGTGAGCTCAGGTGAGCCCAGGTGAGCTCAGGTGAGCCCAGGTGTGCTCAGGTGTGCCCAGGTGTCAGGGCACGGCTGAGCACACGGAGACAGCACAGACAGTGTGCCAGCCCCCCACTGATTTCCACAAAAGCACTGCTTCAGGAATGAAAGGGAGCTTCACACCCAAAGGAAAGAAAGCACAATCCATCCCCTTGCCCTTTTCAGAAGGCGTTGACGTCATTACCCACTCAAGCACTAAATTGAATTTATCCTTTCCCCAAGGGCGAGTTCTGCCGTGCCACTGCTGTGCCATGAGCCACACCTGAGGTGCTGGGACACCAAACACCATGTGTTTGCCCTGCTTGGGTGCTTCCCTCCCATATACCCTTTTCCTGTGCACCCCATCCTGTGGATGGACTCGGAATTTAGGGTTTGCAGCGGGCTCAGTGGCCCCGGTTCCCTCCAGCCCCTGGGACTCGGCAGGCTGACAGCTGTGGGACAGGCACGGCCAACTTCAGAGACAGGCACGTGTGCCCAGAGCCTGCAGAGGGGATTTTTTGTGGTGCTCGCAGACTGTTTCATGTGTCAATGCGAGAGGAGCGTAATTACCAGCTGAGAGACTGCAGGAAACAAGCCAAGGTTGAGTGAACGAAATGGAAAATAAAGAGGAGCGCGGGGGACACGCACACATCCAAACTCTTACGGAGGTTCGTGTTCACGTGCTCGGGGCAGCCTGGGAATATATAAGAGCTCATGACTGCGAAGGAATGAATTCAAGGACCGGTCTATGGGGAGCATTTTTTTTTTTCCCTGTGACTTCAAACTTCTCTGGGAGCTCGCAGAGTTTTTAGTCAGCTGGCATGCAACAGAGGTACGACTTCCCCAAGGAAACTCATCCTCGGCTCGCGCTGGAAAGGCTGCTGGGAGAGTCCGGGAGGCAGAAGGCTCCTCCTCCTCCACCTCCAGCCTCAGAGCAGGTACGTGGAGCCGCGTGCGAAGCCGGGAGCTGCGGGAAAGTTGAGCTTTCAGCTGCGGGAGAGGTGAGGGCTCTGCTGGCTTAGAGCTGCAGCCTTTGGAAATAACACAGATGAGGCAGGTACTGTATAAATAAAATGTACTGTGTTTGTGACTGGGCTGAGGAACTGGCTAAACACACTGTGGAGGTGGCTCTGTCCACACAGCTGTACCTTTAATCCATCAGGGACTTGCACTGCAGCGAGTTGGGTCCTTTACGTTAAGGAGGCAACCGAGTAGTTTATAAGGATGCAGTTGTCATACACTGGCTTTCTTATTCTCCTCCGTGTTTGCATAGAAGATGGGGAGAGGGTTGGTTTTTTTTTTTCTTTCTTCACAGGACTTCAGTCTATTTATGGTATTACTGCATTGTAGCGTTGTGAACCAGGAGTGCTGCAGAGATCAGCACTGAACACCGATTCGGTGCCACTCACCCGGCTCCCCGACACCGAACCCTGGCACAGCCCCGGGCAAACCACACCGGCCCCGGGCAAAAGAGGCAAAACGCTGCTTGGCTTGTCTGCTCTCCCTGTCGGTGCTGTCATTGAGCTCTCCCTGTCCCAGCACGGGGTGTGAGATGGCAGGGTGATTGTGCTGCTCCTCAGATCCCGACAGCTTGAATGTCACCTTGGGTGAACGGGGACTTACTGAGAGGGTTTTGCTGCATCTGGACTGTTTCCATGAGAATTGGTGTTTAGGCAATATTTGGAACTGGTGAAGTTTTAGAAAATCACGGTTTTATATATAAAAGTCACAGAAAATTTTCCAAGGCTGAGCCCTGTTGTGATTTTGGTAAAAGTACTTTTGATAAAAGACAAGTATGTTTCCCTTAAATAGAAGGAAAAGTTTGGGCTTGCACGACAGTGAAAATTTGGGCTTTTTTACTAAGATGTAATAATTTCAACTTTAAAACCAACTTATTACTCTAAAATGCTGACATCCTTTAGTTTCCAAGAACAAAATTTCACAATCAGTCATCTCTTTTTAAAGCAGATGGTTACATCTCAGTGACTGTATTAATGCCTGGCCCTTTACTAACACAGTGGATGGATTCAAGGGGGACCATCAGTACCATGGAAATCGAGTCTATCAGAAATAATTTTCATCACCTCATTTTGTCACCTTGGATCATATAAACCGAGTACACCTTTTCCCAAATACTGACCCTGCTGCCAATAAAAAAAAAAATTGCTGAATTAAAAGCCTATTTTACTCTCTTTTTGCTGCACTTAGATTCTAAACTGGTGAGAAAATACTCTGGTTTGGTTCCCCGGGAATTTTGTTCCCCAGGGAGAGTATTTCATGGTCACATAGTTTAATATGCAAATGCCAGTACATTTCACCTTTTGCTCATGTGAGAGTTTTTGTTTTCCATCTCCTGCTCTCCCTTTGCCCTGCCCCTCACTCACAAATTCTCCAGGCTGGTGGGTTTCATGCAACTCTTGTTCATTTACATTTTCTTTCCTGCAGAGAGTAGTAAAAAAATGGGTGAATAAAATAGGGAAACTGGCCAACCCTCAGTTAACTGGACATGTTAATTTTTGGTGGGGAGATGCTGTTGGCCGAACACCTGCTAGAGGTGCAGGTGGAGAGAGGACAGAAGGAGGAGGAAGGAAGGCAGCGGCTTCAGAAGACAGGAGAGGAGCCATGTTGGGGTCCAGGACATGTAGGAGTCCCTGTTTTGACCCGTGGAGTTGACCCCAGGAGGATGGGAGGCTGTGTGTGCCGTGAGACACCGAGCACAGCCCAGGGGGCACGAGCAGGAAGGAACCGGGAGATGCTGTGGAGTCTCAGGAGCTGGAGCTGTGCCTCCTTCCCAAAGGCTGTGGCCGAGGGTGGCACTGGCTGTTTATTTTTTAGTAGGGTTGATATGAATGTTGTCCCCAGCTCCTGGGTGGGATTGAATCACAGTGGAGCTATTCCAGCCAAAAGGGAGCGAGACTCGTCCCACTCCCGTCCTTCCAGTCCAGAGCCACTTCCTAAGGCAGGGACTTGTTCTGTGCCCTTCTCTGGAGAGTTTGGTTCACACACGGGACCCAGCCCGAGAGCAGTGCCTCAGAAAGCAGCAGGGCTGGGGATGGACAGGGTCCCAGAGGTCTGCAGGTTCAAGACACGTGATTGCCAAGACATTTCCTTGCTTCTCTGAAGCCCCGAGGAACCTGCAGCCGATTGCAGACCAGCTGGGCAGAGCCAGTGGCTGGGATTTGCTTTTCCTTCTTGCTCTGGGCCATGCTGGGAAGGGGGTTTGGAGGAGAGGAGAGGTGTGATGAGGTGCCCCAGGCCTCAGGGGACGTGGGGTGATGTTCCTTTGATGCAGGAAGTGACTCTGAGGAGACCACTGGAAAATCAGGAAGGGCCTGATTTCATGGAGCTGCAGGTGCAGAGCCTGTGGCATCGGTGGGATGGGACAGCCCTTGCTGTTTTGTGGGCAGAAGAGCTCGATTCTCCAATCTGCCTGATGGAGACGAGGCTGGCTGGGGCTCTGGGTAACCAAGCCCATACCCTGCTAATATTTCAGCACCACTCTAAGGTGGGAACTGCTGGGTAGCCCCAAGCACAAAAATGCTGAAAACGGGTAATCAGCCAAATGGTTCAGTGTCTTTGAAACCGTTTGCTGCCAGATCCCCTTCGGGAAAGGACAGGGATGGTAAGGACAGCACAGACCTCTCCCAGCACGGCTGGTGTCCTCTGAGAGCGTGGTTTTAATGGAGCAAAGTCCTGAGCAGTAGAATCAGTGCATGCCCTTCCCTCCTGCTTTGGCATTTGTTTCTGTCCAGGCTCTTCACAGTTGGGCTGGCACAACTGCCTGGCCACTCAGGAAAACAGCCCGAGGAACAGAGCTGGCTTTTTAAAAAGCACAACCAACAAAAACTCTGCTATTTTTATCCCTGCAAATCCAGACTTCCCAAAGTGCCCTGAACATCCAGGTGTAGCAAAATGTGATGCTGCCATCGCCCTGGCCACTCGCTGCTCTTCACTGCAGGCATGAGATTTGTCCTCCATATCCAAACCAAAGCAAAATATCCTATTATAAAAGAAAAAAAAGAGAAAAGTTGTTTTTCTTTTTTCCTTGGAGACCTCAGCTATTCGAGGTTTTCCTTGCAAAAGTGCCTGTGCTTTTCAAATGCTGTTGCACACTGCTGACAAGGCATCCAAAAGGCATTTAAACCTCTGGACATCACAGCGGTTCCCAGTTTCAGCCTGAGTTTCCTGCCTACCCCAAGGGGATTGCAGATGGAGAGCCTGACTCCAGGGAGTGTGCCAAAGGGACCTGGTGAAAAATAGCACTGCAGGCAGCCCTGACCAAGGGAGCTCCAAACACACTGTGCTTGGGTAAGGGTGATCCAAAGTGGTCTGATGAGAGCCCAGCCAAAGGGAACCTGCCCTGGGTTGAGATGATCTCACTGGTGGACTGCTCTCCTGAGAGCTTAACGTGGATTTTCTATCCATTGCACCTAATCATGCCCTCCCCTGTTGCCTTGTCAGAGCATTTTCACAGCTAGACAAGCAACCTGGTCTGCTGGAAGGTGTCCCTGCCCGTGGCAGGGGGTTGGAACGAGGTGATCTTTAAGGTCCCTTCCAACCCAAACCATCCTGTGATTCTGTGATTTGTGCCTCTCATTTCAGGGTGCATTAACAAGCAAAAGACACGTTAAGAGCCCAGCTCTTTGGTGTATTGTTTCAGCCACGGGAAAAGTGTTTTTCAACAGCTCAGACTTGTGTCTTTGGGAAAAAAAATCCCATTCTATGTAAAGGTGGGGTTTCCAGAAGCAGGACTTAATTAGCAAAAGGAAGTGAGGAAACCAGCAATTAGGCAGCTACTCCAGCCCTAGAGGGCAGCACGAAATAATAAATAAAAAGCTGAGCTCTCAGGCAATTTGAAATCATCTTCTGTGTGACAGAAGTACCCCTTTGCAATGGGAATTCTTCCTGGCAGATCCAGTAGATTCAGCACTGTGTACTTGGAGTCAAAGATTCAGCAGTTCGCCTGAAAATGCCTTTATCAAGGTCCCTAATTCCTGCCTCGTGCCATGAAACCCCCCCAAGTGTGTTGTAACCAGGGCTGGAGCCCCGTCCTGCCCCAGGCTGCTGTCACACCCTCCTTGGTGGGGCGGCTGCAAAGAGAAAGAGTGATTTCTTCCAGGACAGGTTTCCAAATCCTTGGGTTTATACTTATCAGCCATGAATTTTAAACATTTAATCCTCGAGCGCTGCTTCCCTAGAGATGCGGGGGGAGATTTAGGTGCGGGAGGCTGCAATCCTCCGGGAATGTAAGACACAACCCCCGGAGCAAACACCGGCCGTGCCCCGCACGCAGCCGAGCAGTGGCATTGCCAGTAAGTGCCTTGTTCCCCTGAGCAAACCCACAGCCCGATCCCGACGGTTCCTCTGGCAAAAGTCCCCCTGTTTCCCAACGCCTGCCCCAAGGAAGGGCTGCAGGATGTCGCACAGTAGCCGACTCCGTCCGGAGCACAGCGGTGGCCGGGACCCAGCGAGAGCCCGGGGAGCAGTGCAGAGGAAGACAAGCAGCGTAATTTAAAGCAGACACTGGCCCAAATAAGGCTATTTCCCTGGAAATGCCTCCGTTCTGGAGCTACGAGTGAGCCTCCAGGAGTCCTGAATGGGCGAAGGCGAAGCTGAGGAGTAATTCCATCGGTCCCAGGACTGGATCGGTTCTGAAGAGCTGGATATGCTTTTTAAAGGGATGATAAGCGGTGTTTGGGGATGCGAGAAACCCTTGAAACAAGGTAACCGTGAAATAGTCACTCTTTTTAACCCTGAAGGCTCTCACGTAACAGGAAAGAGTCTTGTGTGGAAAAGGATCAGAGCCCGGGGAGTTTGATTTGTGCTCTGTGTGTTCTCTTGTACTTAACTTCCCTTGGCACAGGAGAATGCCTCTGCTAATTGTCTAAGCAGCAACAAAAATTACCTTTGGGGGAAATTTGGAAGGTGCTGCTGTTATCAGCTGCAAGCAACATCTATGGAGTTTCAGGATAATATTGTAATAGAGAGGGAGGCAAACACTGTTCTAAAGTGGGAACTGGGAAAACTGGGATTAAATCTTGATTATTCTATGGTTTCAGACATGTCTTGGGGCAAACCACTGCTCTTCTCTGCCTTTGCCCTCCCATTTGTCAGGTGGACATGCTGATCTGGTTTGGGCACCATGCTTTTTCTAGGAGCTGAATTGTTCGACCCACTTACTGATATTCCTTAGGGGTGATGTTCACTGAAACCTGGGTGTTCACCGACACTGAGGTGTTCACAGATGTTCACTGAAACCACCTGTGTTTTTCAGCTGGGTCTGGGTGATTTGGAAGCACTGTGACGGAAAGCTGTGGCACTGCACAGGGCTCGGAGCTCAGTCCTGCTCTGAGGTGTGCTGGGATTTGGAAGCACTGTGATGGAAAGCTGTGGCACTGCACAGGGCTCAGAGCTCAGTCCTGCTCTGAGGTGTGCTGGGATTTGGAAGCACTGTGATGGAAAGCTGTGGCACTGCACAGGGCTCGGAGCTCAGTCCTGCTCTGAGGTGTGCTGGGATTTGGAAGCACTGTGATGGAAAGCTGTGGCACTGCACAGGGCTCAGAGCTCAGTCCTGCTCTGAGGTGTGCTGGGATTTCTCTCACAGCTGCCAGTGGGAGCAAACTGGAGCTGAGCACGAAGCTGCTTCAACTCTGGGAAAGCCTCAGAGCAATAAAGGCTCCTTTAGGTCGATTTGTTGCTGCTGCTGCTGCTCCCAAACTGCTTTTGGAAGCTGTGCTTAGAGACATCAGTGCCAGCAGGAAGGGATTAGTGTCGGGGGAAGTCCCCTCTGACACCCAGGGAAAGGGGTCCTGTGAGCCCTGGGCTCTGCATTGGAGGGGGTGGGGGGATGCTGAGACCTGCCCAGAGGGTGGAGAGGAGGGGGATGCAGGGCTCTGTCACACTCACAGTTGCTGAGGAGGTTCTGAAGGTTGTCCAGAGAAAAGCTAGGCAGGAAAAGCTCCCCAGCTGGACAGCTGAACTGAACCCCCCCCTGGGAAGGGAACCTCCATGAGCAAGGAGGTTGGGCTGGACCATGGCAGGTCAAGAGGAGGTAGCTTTAGGTTGTGTCAGGGGAGATTTAATTTAGATATTAGGAACAATTTCTTCACCTCAATGGTTGTCCAGCCCTGGCACAGCTGCCCAGGGCAGAGGGGGAGTTCCCATCCCTGGAGGGATTTAACAGCCCTGTGGATGTGGCACCTGGGGATATGGGTGAGTGGTGGCCTTGGCAGTGCTGGGGGAATGCTTGAACTCAATGGTCTTAGAGGGCTTTTCCAAACGAAATGATTCTATGAGGACAGAGTCCTCTCTCCTCTCTCTCTTATGCTGGAAGAGCCCCCCATGTCCTGATGCTTCAGGATGTAACAGCCACCTCAGAGACACCTTGAGGGGCAGCACCCTTGCTTACTACACATCTGTCTGACACAGCAAGCCATTAAATCCCATTTTCTGTGGTCAAACACATCAGTTTCCCAGTTGCCTTGTAAACTTAAAATTTAGGACGTTTCAAGGTATGTTCAGAGCCTGGATTGTGCCCAGGGTTATTATTAAAGAAGCAAAGGGGCCGTGTTTTGCACTGATGGTGTGACAAGACATCACAGAGCACACGTGCTGTCCACCAGGGTGGTGCCCAGCTGTGAAAAGCATCCTCAGCTGAATTCATGGGATCCAAACAGAAAGGATTTCCCTTTCTGGGCTCTGAGAAAAGCCTTGTGATCATCGGAATGATTCTCTTTTCCCTCCATCCCAGCAAGCTAATATTCAAATGGTAAACCCAATTTTCTCCTTGTAGGAGGCACCGACTCCTGTAAGCACAGGGCTGAGGAGCAGAGGTGGGTCAGTAGTGCTGTGTGCTCAGAGAGGGGTTAATTTATCTCACTGCTTGTGTCCTTCCCCGGGTTGGATGGTGACCTGGTGCCAGCTTTCACATGTCCCACTGAAACCTAACCATAACTACTTTTACCTGCAGAACCATGAAACTGTACATCCTCCTCCTCCTGGCAGTGGTGAACACAGGGACCTCTCACTGTCAGCCCTCAGAGGGGCCATCCTGTGAAATGGTAAGGCTGTCTCCCTCCCTGGGGCCCTGGAGATCCTGGCTGAGGTTGGGACCCCCTTGCTCCAGGCACTGCACAAAGAGCTGCAGTCTCTGGGAAGGGAAAGCCCCCAGCCCAGGCTCCCTGTGGTGGCAGAGGTGGGATCTGCAGGGTTAGGGGGTGTTCAGCAGCCTGTCCTCAGGCTGTGCCCTTGTTGCAGTGACAACACACAGAAGGGGGAAGGGGGAAGAAGGGTCATTGTCTCAGCTTTTTTCTAAGGAGAAGCTGCTTAAAAGAAATTTGACCTGATTTCCCCAAGACTGGATAGGGATTCTGAGACTGGGAAAGAACTTAGACCTAAAATCAACTCCATCATCTCAGCTATTCTTTGTGCTTTAATTAAAGCATCCCCTGTGAAATACATCTCTACCAGCCCTTTTGTAATAAGAGGAGACTGATCTCCTCTGCCCTGGCACAGTGTTTCTGCCAGGGAAGTTGTACCTGACTCCTGCTGGAGGGAAGAGAAATGACAAAGCCTCTTGCTCCAGTACAAAATTTGCTCCTTTAATTTTTGCAAGCACCTGGTGCAATATTATAGATGTTATTCACAGCTGAACTTTCTCCCTTCCCTCTCCAAGTGCTTCTGACTGTACCAGGCTGTTTAAAAATACTATTTTTTTCCCCTGAACATTGAAGCTGTTCAGCACAAATCCTCAAGGATTTCTAAAATAGGGAAAAAAAATAATTTGCCAGCTGTACACGTCTCCCTTATGGGACTCATTCCATTCCTGCCCACCCTGCCATATTGCTGCACTTCCTGAATTCCAGAGAAATGAAGACCTAGGATATATAAAAAGACCTTGGGAAGGTGACTGGGAGGCTCAGTTCATTGGCTGGAGAGGGAAGATGGATGAAGGCACTGTAAACATGCCCCTGGGGTCCCAGGGATCACAGTCACCCGGGGGCCGGACGGGACACACAGCGATCCAGGCGGATTCATCCCGGCCCGTTCCTGGATGGGTCGCAGCCCAGGCTCACTGCTGAGGAGTAAACACAGGCTTGTTTCCGCTGTAAACTGCTTTTGTGGAGCCGACCCCACAGCTGGGCTGGGCTCAGCTGAGCCCTGACAGAACCCACGCTGCCCTGGGGCCGGGATGTTCCTCTGGTGGAGATCGGCAGCGCAGCGTCGCCGGTGTCCTTCTGCGTGGGGCATGTGGTGGGGATCCAGGCACAGCTGGAAGAGAGAAGGAGCTCCTGGGTTAGCTGATGGCTCCATTGAGAGCCCAGCATTGTTATCTTTCAGCACAGCCCTGCTGTTCCACGTTGTGCTTTCCCTGTGGTGACACCTTTGGAATAGCAGAGGCTCCGAAATGGGAACTTTCACCCCAAATCTCGTGGAAGAGGCATGAGTCAGAAACCTGTGCTCCTCTCTGACTCACCCCTGGTGCTTCTGTTGGTGAGCTGAAGTCTCACAAAAGAGGCTGTGGGAAGTAAGCAGTCCCTGCCAGCCCCCTGACATGGGAGTGAGCTGCACTGATGGCACAAATCACTGCACATCTGCCGGTTTGTGAGACAGCGAAGGCACAGCTTAAATGTCAGGAGGCTCTTCCTGACTCACATTGCTTTCCAAGGATAGGCAAGGCTTCAACTAGGTCATGTTTTACCTCCCAAAGAAAGATGATTCTACTAATTCCTGTTAATTGGCAAAGGAGGAGCTCTCAAACAATTTGCAGAAGGGAAGGGATTTAAGGCAATTTTCTCTTACCTTGCCTGGAGGTGATGCAGGGTCAGAATGCACAGCCAGTTTTCATGGGCCAGCTGCTGTGTGGCACCTGGGCAAACTGCTCAGGTTTGTGAAGTCAGAACACGAGACTGACAGAAACCTCTTCTCCAGTCTCAGGCTCCCAACCCACTGGGCTCAGGGGGGAGAGGGGGGAGATGCACCAACGAGGTGGTGTTTGCTGCATCCCACTGAGATGTGCTGCATCCCACTGAGGTGTGCTGCATCTCTTCTTCCTGCTGCTGCTGAGATCGAAATTCGTGCAGTTTGCACCAGAGACGGTGCAGAAGAGACAAGACAAGAAATTTAGTGAGGGTCAAAATAAGTCGGTGAAAAGAAATGAAAGCTTAAAAAGAAAAACGGGAGGGGAAATGTTACAGGAACAAATGGCAGATGGTGGGAGGTACAGATTTTTATCGGTCCCTGTTACCACTGGCAGGGTTCTGTGGATGCAGATGAAAGGCCAGCTCCTGCAAGGCTCCTGGTGAGCTGGGACTGACCTCTTCCCAAGGACTCCAGGGGAAACCAGCCCGTTGGCATCGACAGGAGCTGCGTCAGGGCTTTGCCAAGGTCTGGGTGCCCAAGGGGAGTGGGGGCTGCCCAGCACTTGCTGAGATGTGGCTCCAAGTGTGAGAAGAAACCTGGCACCTGCCTCAGGCTGCAAAGCAGTTTCTGCTTTGTCACTCTGGATTTTTGTATCCTCCTGGCTTCTTCCTCTTCCACAAATGAATAAGAAGAGCCTTCCTGTTCTCTTATTTAGCCTCGGAGATGAGCCCAACTATGGGAATATTTGAAGCCAAAATGAGCAAGTCTGTGGAGACTTTGCAGGAAAGAAACAGTGTCAGGGAGAAGCCAGGAAATTTCCTTCTTTTTTTTTTTTTTCTAATTTTTTTTTAGGCGAAGAATATTTGAGTGAGTCGGAGGGAAAACAGGAAGGGGCTCAGGTTTTGATAGACAGTTTACTTGGGATCTTTGGGAAGGATGTACCATGGGAAGGACTGTGGAGCAGCTTGTGTACATCTAGAGTTTGGATGAGGACTTGCACTTCTCTGGCACATTTTTGTGTGGTCTCCAAAACTCGGATGATGCAAAAGAGATTCCCAAAATGCTGACTAGTGTCCCACTTCTCCCAAACAGATCTGCCACTCCATTCTCCTCGAAGTTCATATGAAACAGATGGGGTTTAATATTTTTGAGTTTTAACGTTTGTTTAATGTCTGAAAAGCTTTGCGTCATGGAATTTGGATTCTGCTTCTCCACAGAAGTCAAGGTTCAACAGATTTCTTTCTTTCTTTTTTCCTTTCTTCCCTTTTCTCTTTTTTTTTCTCTCTTTCTTTTTCTTTCCTGATCTTTCTACCAACAGTACACTACCCAGACACCCAAACACATTAATAACATGAGTTTTCCTCCAGTAAATTAAATGCTGCCTAAGCCTTTCACATTCCACTTCCTCCTGCTGCTGTATGTTCTCCTTAATAACAAAATAGAGCTTGACATTTATGCAAGGATGGTCAAATTCATGTTTCCAATATTCCTTATGAACACACACTCCAGATTTTGCTCTGGACACAGACCCAGTCGTAGCTGCAATTAATGTTTCAGTTGGTGAAGGACCCAGTTTGGTTAAAGATGCCTTGCTGAACTAAGCCATGGCTAAAGAAAGGCACCATCAAACATTGGAGGGGGTGAATATGGAGGAGAGAGGGGTTTTGTGCTATAGGATCCTTATATGTTTTTACACCTCCTTGCTTTGGGACCCCTGCTGCCAGCAGAGAGAAGCTGTTACTTACTATTGCAGGTAGAGTTTGTAAACTCTAACACAGTGATGAAAGTGAGAAAATTAAACATCAGCACAAAAGTGAGGAAATGGTGCTTGATTGCAGAGAAAACTGAGCAAAAACTCCTTCCCTTGGAACTATTAAAATGAGTCCAGGAGAAAGGCACAAAAAGGAGACCATATGTAGATAAAAGTCTCCTTTTTGTCTACATATGGTAGATAAGAAAGTGGTCTTAGACCATATGGTCTAAGTCAGAAATCTCTTTAAAATGAAATGGGTGCTCTTAGCTGCAGAGCAGCTAATCGGGGTTAGCAATTAGGGTTGTTGCTCTTGCTGTCTGGACGCTCAGAAAAAGTGGTGTGAGCAGTGTTTCAGGTGCAGCATCTGCCTGGATGCTGAGTGTTATTTTTCTTACATTTAATGCAAAGACATTTTTCACTGGTCATGCGACAACCCCTTCTCTCTCTGTTTCTGGCAGGCAAACTCTCAGGCATTTTGCCACAACAGAGACCTCCACCAGATCCCTCACGGGCTCCACCCACATGTAAACAAAATAGATCTGTCTGGAAACCTGATTGAGAGCATCCCTGAGACGTCGCTGTCGCCCTACAGCTCCCTGCAGTGCCTGGATCTGAGCTCCAACCAGATCAGCTCCGTCGCGCCCGGGGCCTTTGCGCACATGAAGAGCCTGCTGGAAATAAATTTAGCCAACAATCACTTGTATGAACTCGCTCAGAATGGCACGGAGGGGATCGGACTCTTGCCCAGGGTGGAAGTGCTGGACTTGTCCCACAACAGCCTGTACAACGGGATGGCTGAGCATTTCATCCAGCAGGCTCCAGCGCTGCGCTACCTGTCCCTGGCGGACAACAGCATCATAGTCATATCACACAGGATGTTCCAGGGCTCTCCCGGCCTCGTGGAGATAGATCTTCAGAGTAATATCATCATGGAGATACAAGAAGGTGCTTTTGAGACTCTAGTGAACCTTTCCAAACTCAATCTCTCAATGAATTCAATTACTTGCATCTCTGATTTCAACCTCAGGCAGCTGGAGATACTTGACCTTAGCAGGAACAGCATTGAGACCTTCTACACCACAAAGTCAGATGATGAATATAGCTTAAGATGTTTGGATCTGAGTGAAAACAAACTGCTTCACTTCCCAGTGTTCCCTCAGGTAAATAAGCTGGTAACTCTGAATTTATCAAAGAATTTAATCCAGCTCACTGCTGAATCCCCTCCTAATAAAATGGACTACGTGGAAAACGAATGGCTGGATGCTTCTTTCCATCTTCTTGATCAGAAGCAAAGTAGAAACAAAAGTTCTCTTTATTTATCCCACCTTGTACATTTAGACTTAAGTTATAATGAAATCCAATCCATTCCGGATGAGTTCTTTGAATCCATGTTGTCCCTTCACACCCTTAACCTCAGTAAAAACTGTCTTCAGGCATTTGCAGTGACTTATGACAGTGCATTGACCTCCCTCACTGTCCTGGACTTGAGCTACAATGTCCTGCAGAACCTTCTCCTCGATGCTGGCGTGTTGTCAAATCTGAAGGAGCTCTACATTCAAAACAACCACCTTCAAACCCTGCAGTTTGACATCTTCTCAAGCCTTCCCAGCCTCAGGCTGCTCAATCTGCAGAGCAACAACATCAGCCTTTGCAGCATGTACTCAGGATTAGCTAAGCAAAGGCTTGCAGGGGAGGAAAGTGGCTGTGTGTCCTTTGTGGATTCTCCTGCTCTTCAGTGCCTGTACCTGGCTGACAACATGCTGAGCATCCTCCCAGCATACACCCTGTACAAGACTCCTCTGGTTGTCTTGGACCTCTCCCTGAACCCTGGGCTGAAAATAGAACTGAAAGCATTATCAGGTCTGGAAAAGTCTCTGGAGTATTTGTATTTACATGGTAACAGGCTGATAGATTTAAATATTGACTTGCCTTGTTTTAGTCACCTTAAACATTTAAACCTCTCTGAAAATCAGCTGAACTGGCTGCCAAAGTGGGGGAGTGACTCTCCACTGGAAGTTCTGGACCTACGGAACAATAGGTTCAGCACATTACAGAGCAGCAACATTTTAGCATTAGAAAATTCACTTAAAAACTTGTATCTCACTGGGAACCCGCTCAACTGCTGTGGAAACATCTGGCTTTCATCGATGATCCAGAACAAAAACGTCCAGATCCCCAACGTGGAGCACTTGACGTGCCAGTACACCCAGAACTTCGGGTACCAGGAGGAGATGCACGTCGGGAACATCAGGCCAGAAGACTGTGAAAAAGAGGACCTGAAGAAGATCAACTTCCTCCTCATATTAACGTTCGTGTTGGTCCTGTCCGTGCTCGTCATCGGCGTGGGGTCGTTCTTCTGCTTCCGCAGGCAGAACTTCAGCCCTCAGTTCAAAGCCAAGGGGACACAAAACGCCCTGAGGACTGAAGGGATCAGGTGCTGCACCGACAGCGTGTAGGGACGAAGGGCGAAATTCTCGCCTTTGATCTGTAACTGTGGATTATTTTAAGGTGCTTTTGAAGCGCCCCTCGGCTGCACCCCCGCGGTGGTCTGGGCTGCGGGGGCTGGAAGGAGGATTTGCAGTGTCTTGCAGGTCCACAGTTCCACTCAAAGAGGAGAAATTCGGCCCTCGCCTGCAATATTTAACTGGGTTTAATGTGAAGAAATTCCTCTCTGGGGCGAACACATTTAAATAGAAAGACCCCGGAGAATGAATTTCAACCAGCTGACATTGGACTGACTGAAATGTTTGTATTTCTGAGGAAAAACTGTTGGGAACTCGCTGCATGCGGTTGCATTTCAGTGCAGAAGAATAATATATCTATTTTTAAAGGTCACAGGAGGTTAGACTGCAAAAAGGTGTTTTGAAGATGCCAGTGTGAAATAAGGCACAGGGAACATAGTCCTGGCCATTATTCAGACCAGATGTCCACTGTCTTTCCACAAAAATATATTGCTGTCTACAGGATGGGCTGCAAGAAATGTCATGCAGCCCCTCATTCTGGGACGGGTTTAACATGGCTAAGCTGTTCATTGCTGACACTGATCAATGTTATGCCCTGCACTGACAGAAAATTCACCCTTTTAAAGGGAACACGACAGTGAGTGGGAGCCCGACCTGCTAACAGGGTTCAGTGGCTTTGAAAAGGAGCCAAATCAGGGTTTCTGTTAATGCCAGGAACTGTGCATTCAGGCACAGGAGAGAAACAGAGGTCAGACTGAAACCTGCCCAGGTGAATAACTCAGAGTCAAATTGCTGCTCCATTTCTGTTTCTTCCAGCTGGTGAATGTCAAAATTAACACACTACAAAAAGGTGTAAAATTTTAGTTTTTAAGCAGTTATGTAAGAAGCTGGCTGGTGATTTTCATTGTGGAATTTTGTACAATAAAAACACCTTCGAATTTTGCAAAAAGCACAAGGCTGTGGATATATTAAAGCACCAGCTTGGAAAGCTCCACAGATGAAAACAAACGTCTTCCTATGTTTCCACGGTGTTCAGACTCCACCTCAGACCTTTGCCTCCTGGTCCTGAAGCAGGGACAGCTGCTCCACATCTTAGAGTGCAACCAGTGGAGAATAAGGAGATCTACTGGGGATGTGGGCAAGAATTTGGCACGGGTTGCCCAGAGAAGCTGTGGCTGCCCCACCCCTGGCAGTGCCCAAGGCCAGGCTGGATGGGGTTTGGAGCAACCTGGGCTAGTGGAAGGTGTCCCTGCCCACGGCAGGGGGGTGAATGGGGTGAGCTTTAAGGTCCCTCCCAGCCCAAACCATCGTGGGATGTCTGTGATTCTGTGAATTTGCAGGAACCATCAGCAGCAGTGGGGCCTGATCCCAGAGTGCAGAAGCCAGTGGGCAGCACCATGAATCCTGTGGGAGGTTTGCACCAGCAGCACTCCCAGGGATCAGCTGGAAGCCCAGTGCTGAAGGGTGTGTGAGAGCCCCTGAGCTGTGCCCAGCCGAGGGCTGGTGTGCCCCTGTGAGGAGCATGGCAAGGCTCTGTGTCCTCCCGAGAGCCAGGATTAGCTTGGCTGCCATGACTGCAGTTAGTTAATAACCTGACGACAGAGCCAAAAGCCACTTAATTAACGTTTTTAACACTGCTTTTGTTTGGCTCCACCGAAAGGAAGTGCTTGTTATTACTAAACATCTGGGACTAATTAGACTTCCATGGACTTCCCTGGGAGCAGAAAGTGCTTTCTTGAGGAATAAAGCTCAGGAGTAAACTGCAGCATGGCTCATTTGGATTTCTCTGACAGCAGCACAAGCAACCAAGGAGTGACACGAGCCTGCTCTGGCCAGTCCTGGTACCATGGATGGGATGAGCAGGTTGGGGCAAAGAAAATATGAATGAATTCACAAAGAGAGGGAGAACAGGGAGAAATGGGAGCTCCACATTCTATTATTCGAAATAGCGTGTGATGAATGCAAACAGAGGAGGACCCCAGCTCATGAGGGGTGACAGACAGAAGTACCAAGTAACCAGGGAAACGGAGGGAAACTGAAATGGGAGGGAAAAGAGACTGGGAAAGCACGGAAGAACTTCCTGAGGAGAGCTGTGCAACGTTCTTTGAGGAGCAAAGGCATTTGGAGGCTGATGCAACATGATATTAAACAAAACATTGGCAAATCCGAGGGAGCAGTCCTGCAACACTGTGAGAGTCACTTTTCTCCCGGGCTGCTGCTCGTGGCTGCTCTGCTGTGCTGCAGAGCCAGGGCAGTTCCACACATCTCCTCCTCCTGTCCGTTCCCAGCAGTCGTGGCATCAGGGACACGCACATGGGAGACCTGATTGCAGCATTTCTGTACTGAAAGGGGGCTGGAAAAAGAGAGAAAGAGTGGCTTTTCACACGGGGGGACAGGGGCAGGGGAAGGGGGAATGGTTTTAAACTAAAAGAGGGGAGGTTTAGATTAGCTGTGAGGAAGGAACTCTCCCCTGTGAGGGTGGGGAGGCCCTGGCACAGGTTGCCCAGAGAAGCTGTGGCTGCCCCTGGATCCCTGGAAGTGTCCAAGGCCAGGCTGGATGGGGCTTGGAGCAGCCTGGAATAGTGGAAGGTGTCCCTGCCCGTGGCAGGGGACTGAAGTCAGGTGATCTTTAAGGTCCCTTCCAACCCAAACCATTCTGGATTCTATGATTTTCCAGTTCCTGTGCCATAGACTCTTTGAAGAAACATTCTGGAAGGTGACTGCAGGAGAGATTCCTCTCTGCTGTTCCTGGCTTCCCCAGAAAATGGACTGGAGAAGGGAGTCCTGGGTCCTGAAGACCAGAGAAGCAGAGAACTCCATTCTCAGGTAGGAAGCCCACCAAAGAGAAGGTTTGGGACAGGCAGCTGGGCTGGAGATATGGCACAAGGTGAACAGAAGGGGAATGAGGAGAGCTGAATGAGGAATTTGGAATAGAAATGACAGAATCACAGAGTGGCCGGGGTTGGAATGTCCCTCTGGAGATGATCTAGTCCAGCCCCCAGCTAGAGCAGGCTCACTCAGGGCACGTTGCACAGGACTGTGGCTTCGTGGGTTTTAAATCTTTCCAGAGGAGGAGATTACACAAGATTTCCTCCTTCTTTTTTCCCTCCCCTCCAATTTACAGCTCAAAATTAAAGTTAATATTTTCAAAATTTTCCATGAAAATTCTGAAAAATATGAAGTTGGGAAATGTTTCCTTTGTAAGGCCAGAGCTCCAGTTTGAATTCAGATATTCCTACAGCAGAAAGCACATGCTCATACAGTAAAATAAACATTCAGTTTGCTTTTACTATCTCTGTTCTAGAGAGGATAAGGAAATGTTTCAATCAGTTAATGCTAAATAACATCCCTCCCAGTCATCACTAAAACAAAACAAAGCAAAATAAACCAAGGTAATACAGACATAAAATATTAGGCTGTTGAAACTATATAAATCTCCTCATGTTTTAACACATCAACGAGTGCTGGGGCACAGGAAGAACATCAAATAAAATGGTGGTGCTCCAGACCCTTCCCCAGCTCCATTCCCTTCCCTGGACACCCTCCAGCCCCTCGATGTCCTTCTTGGAGTGAGGAGCCTAGAAGTGACCCCAGGATTTGAGGTGTGGCCTTGGCAGTGCCCAGCCTCTCAGCACCCAGACCCTGCTTGTTCCTTACCACTTCTCATTTCACAACTTGCTCGTGGGGATCTTGCTCTTGTGCAAGAGTTGTTATGGGAAAAAAGGCTTATCTCAAAGAAAGATCTTGCTTTATATTGATGAAATAAAATGAGCAGGTCTCCCTGACTTCCCTCCTCCAATAAGAATAACCCTTTATTCAGATAATAAAGGCTAAATTTTCCATACAAACATTCAAAAGTCCCTTGCTTTTCCACTGCACTTTTTCAGATATCCCACGAATCTGAAAGACAGACACAACCTGCTGTGCACATGGGGAAGGAATGGCAGTTATTTTTCTGGTTAAACCAGTGCAGTTTTTGAAGATGTCTCAGCTGTAAATGAATGAGGTCAACTTACAGCCTGTTCACCAGCCAAGCCCTCACAACTGTCTGCATCTCTCTTTGTTTGTGAAGCAGCTCAAATCATGTTTAAAAGCAGTTTTAAATCGTGTTCATGTTTTCCTTGACAAAAGGGACGGGCTGAGACGAGGTGCAGCAACATTTGCATGCTGACAGGGGCTAATTCATTAGGTCGTGAGCCACGACCCCGTGGCAGCTGCTCCTCTCTGCCTTCTGCTGCCTTGCTTTGCAGAGCTCCCGGGTGTGCCCCTCAACACCCCTGGTCTCAGGAATGGGGTTACAAAACCTGGCAAAGTTTTCCACCCAGATGCCGTGAGGGAGTTCAAGGGGAGGTCCAGCAGCGACTGGGAAAGGTGTGAAAAACGGGCAGAAAGGTTGGGAGAACTGGTTCACAGCAGAAGGGGGAGAATTAAAGCACGTAAACACAGAGGGATGTTTTAAACATTCTGAGTCAGCAGGGAAGAAAGAAGAAACATAGAGAGAATGTCAGTCAAGTGCTGGGTGGGTTTTTACAGTCTCACTGCTGGCAGAGGTGTAAATGGATGTTGGGATCAACCCTGGCCCCGAGGAACCCAGCAGTGTCCGTGTCCTGGAGGAGCCTTTCTGCAGGGATACTCTCCTGTCAGCTTGGAATTACACATGTTGGAATGCAAATTATTCAGGCCTTCAGAGACAACTCTTATTATCCTGGAGGGTTTTTGGATCAGCCTGAGTGCCTGAGCCCTTCTTGCTCCATGAATGAAGGAAAATTGTCCCAGAACAGTTTAACTGGCACATCCAAGTTCCTGCCTGGGAGCAGCCCTTTGGTGGGATAGTCTGTGTCCCATCAGTGAGGGCACTGCTGTGGGTGGTGCTCACATTTTCCTCTACAAAGGGTGCCAACAACATGTATGGGACTGGTGATGGCAACAGGGGATGCTCAGCAGGTTCAGTGCATCCAGCAACTTTTTGGACTGTGCTCAGAGGACAATCTGGGTGAAAGCTGGAGACACCATCAAAAGTGAGGCTTTATACAAAATGTTCATTATTTAATGCATTTTTCCCCAGCTGTTTTGTTTACTCCACGTTGACCAGTGCCTTTCTCTCTCCCTCTGTTTTATACTGGATTCCTCTCTCTGTTTCACACTGGATTCCTCTCTTTGTTTCAAACTGCCTGTCCTAAACAGGACATAAACTCAGCAAGGTTTGATCCCAAGCTGAACTTTTGAACTGTATCATATTTGAGTGGACTGGAGATTAAGTCAAGGGAATTTGTGCACCCATATTTCATCAAGAGGTGAGGCCTCCCTTCCTTGTTTATTATTTCTAAAACATTTAAATTTTTAGAAATAATATTATCGACTAGGAGAAAAAACCCAAACCTGCTCTAATTGGACCAGTCATTTCAGTGCACTAAATTACTATAGGATCAGCCAAATCTGTGCTCCAAAGGGTGCAGGCAAGCATGAATTATGGGCTGGCACTCTGTCAAAAATGCAGCTATTGTTCTCAAAAAACAGGATGCAGACCAAGGGGAAATGGTGTCTAGTCTTGACTGTTCCTAGTGTAGGCATAAAAAAAAAAAAATCACTGTAGTCCTGAGAAGGTGGGAGGTCAGACCTTCAGGGGAGAATTATTTTATAGATACATTCTCCTGACGCTGCTGATTCCCGCCGTGGAGGGGTCTGGCTCACCAGGAGTGGATGAAAGCACTTGCTTGGTCCCTCACGTTGGGGGGTCTGTTATCCACGGCAGGTGCAGAAGACTTCAAAGCAGCAACTGATAACTTACAGACTTGGAAAGTTCCTTTTGAGCCAGATAACGAGGAGGCTCCATTTGGAGCATCCTTATCCAGCAAGTGTCTGCTGGCACACAGCTCCCCCCCTGCAGGGTGTGGCAGCAGCTCCAGGTTTGCAACCAAACACATTCTGCACTGGCCAGGGGTGAAACTGGGCACAAAGGGGGGGCTCTGCACTCACCTCAAGGCACATTTGCTGAATTTCCTTGCAGTGGCCGTTCCCCAGGTCCCCCAGGGTAGGAGCTTAACCTGAGGCTTCCAGTTTAACACCCAGACCAACAATCTGCTCCTTGGCCAAAGCTCAGCTGAATGGGACTTCCCTGTATTGTTCCACTGGCAGGATGGCTGCCCTCCTCCCTCCCTTGGGTCAGGAAAACTGATGAGGGGCTCCCCAAAGGGAGCTGGACCCTGGCATGTTGTGAGGGAGAGCACCCTTCTGCTGTTTACTAACACTTAGGGACATTGAAGAGCAGCTCCTCTTTGCAATGGAGGGGAGGAGAGAGGGCTGGAGCAGGGAACACAACCCAGGGGGCTCAGCAGCAGACCTGCTGCCCCTCCAGGGTGCTTTTGGATAGAGGTTGAGTCCTTGCCACACATCAGGCACGATTAGTCAGCACTGCAGAAAGCTGTGGTGCCTGCAGGACAGCAGCCTCTGGAGGAGGACAAGGTTTGGTGGCTGTGGATGAAGCAGGAAGCAAGGATGGAGCCAGTTTTGCAGTCAGCTCCCATAAATGAGTGGGTGTCCCAGCCCAGGACTGCCCTGGGAGCAGCCCAGTCCTTCCCGGCGAGGAGCAGTGACCCAGCCCTGGCTGCCCCTGCCCCGTGGGCACAGGGTGGATGGGGCAGGGCTGAGGGGCAGCTCCCCCTGGCACAGAGCACAGCCCTCTGCTCTCCCCTGGGCAGGGGAGGTGGGCTGGGAGGCTGCAGAGAGGCCGGACAGCAGGGCAGGGCAGGGGCTGCTGGTGAGTCAGCAGTGTTACTCAGAATCCTGGCTGCCTGCCTCTGGCTGGGGATGTTCAACAGATAAGCAGTTCTCTGATTATCACTTGCAGAAGGGATAATCGATTTAGTCACCCAAGTACTATGTTTTTCTTACAGTGAGAGTGTTGTCCCCGGCGGGGTGACCTGGGAAATGCCCAGGTGGGCACGAGCTGGGGTGCAGGCAGAGGTCGGGCAAGGTAGCAGGTCCTCTCTTCCAGAGGTCGGGCAAGGTAGCAGGTCCTCTCTTCCTGGGGTACGTTTAGGTCTTCAGCCTCTTCTTGCAAAGTGCCAGAGAGCACAAGGGCAGTCTGAGCAGCCTGGGGTGCATGTGGGTACAGGCTGCAGGACAGTGCTTTTTGCTGGTTTTTTTTTGTTGTCACCATTTTTTTTTTCTACCCAGTTATGTGTAGCTGTGTCTGTGAGGCAAAACAGGCAACCTCTCTTCTGGAATGGCTTCCCTTTGGCTGTGTCCTGCTGCCTTGCAGGTGGCTCTCCCTTGCTGCAGAGACAGCAGGACCTCTGTTGTTCATTTTTCCTATAAATTCTGGCTTGAATGACAGTTCATGTGACCTGCATTGCTGGGAGGGCAGAGGTCTGGAGGGGAGCAACTCGCTGTCATCACCAGCTAAGAATGGAAATCACAGCCAATTAATCATTATCATTTATTGATTTACAGCCTGTAAATTAATGAGCAGCATTTGAATATCTAAGCCCCTTTCTTCTCTGGGTGCCAAAAGCACTGCAGTGCAGGCAGTGATTCCTGGGCTCTGCAGAGGGCTGGGCCTGAGCCTTGCAGGAGTTAATGGAGGGGAGCAGTGGAGGTGGAAGCTGAGTGTAGGAGCTGTGACTCACAGTCACTTGTTCCTATCCCTGCATTGTTTGCATTGCTTGTGCTGTTTGCAGAGCTCCCATTTCTGAGACCTGGCAGCTCTGGCCAGCCCAGTGGAAAGAAAACAACAACCCAGAATTAACATCAGAGGAATAAATGCCCCAAAGACTAACCAGGACACAGAAAAGTCACCCGAAAAGCCAAGTATGGAAGGCCCTGAGTGTTGGGGAGGTTGCTCTTCGCAATAAGGTTAATTGATGGCATAACCAAACAAGGGCCACTTGGGGTTTTGGCTGTGGACCCAAAGAGGGGGTGGCAGGAGTCCAGCCAGGGCACCACTGCCAAGTCAGACGGGAAATCTGAGAGCCCACTAAGGAAACTAGAACTAAAACCTCAAACCTGATAAGGGACACTATTCATGCACAAGGGAAAAAAACAGTGCCTGTACATACACAGCACTTACTCGAGGTCTTTTAAGCCACTCATGCTGCTATGGCATGAACATATGTCATAGAAGGGATTGGAATCATCCTGCTCTATTCCAGGGACATTCCTTTGCCCCAGGGTTGATACTGAGCTGCTCCAAATGTTCCCTTTCATGAATGGCACATAATCCCAGCCTTGGTTTCTGCTGATTATTCAGTCTAAATGCATCAAACTGAGCATCAAACTGCACAGCTCAGCCCAAGTACTTTATTTAACCACCCCGACAGCAGATGGCTTGAAAATTTTATTCGAAGTTGATTTAACCTGCCTGTTTAGTTTCTTCTCTGGTAACTGAAGCAGCAACATGTGTGATGGGATTCACCTTCACCAACCAGAGCTCCACAAGCTCTGTTCTAGACAGACACAGTCCCTCTTCAGAGCAGCACACGCAGCCTTGGCTGGGCCCGGGAATGACCTGTCAGCCAGTGAGATGCCACTTATGTCTTTCATTTTCTGGGGGGGGAAAAAAAAAGCAAAAAAAAAGGCACAAAAAACCCCCAATGAAACAAAAAACTGACTGGAAATTTATAGCTGAAAGCAATTTTGCAGTAGTCCCAAGGAAATCCAAAGCAGATGTCTTCAAGCAGCAGGAACAGGGCAGAGCTGACTAATGCCTCTGTGGCACAGACCACTTTAATCCGTGTTTCAAAGGCTGAACTGAGAGTGGATCTGTGCTTCCAAACTCAGTTTGTGCTTCTTCCATAAAGGAGTTATCCAAAACAATGTATTGAGCATTTGTTTTCTCATAAGCAATGCAAAAAAACACTACTCATTTTGTTATGATCTCTTCCTTATGGTCTCTTCCTTTGGCCTCTTGTCTGTGTTTGGGAATGTTTGTCCCCAGTTTGGACTCCTAGCAGATATGTCTTTGGTATTTTGTTGAATGGTGCAGATTTATTGCATTCTAGTTTTGGTATTCCAGCCTCATTTACTTCTCTAGCATCACCAGAGACTGGTCCAGGTGAAGCCCAAGTACAACTGGTTGAGCACTTGAAAAGCACTAAGAGTCAAAAGGATCCAGTCTAAATCAATGCATCACTGCTATTGGAAAATGTGCAGCTTCAGTCTCAGAATTTCCAGAACATGCAGACAGCATTCTGACACCAACAGAGATTACAAACATGTGTTTGGGCTTTGTCAGAAAATGGGAGAGGATCAGAAAACAGTTATTGGGAGAATGAGTTTGATTCTCAAAATTATACTTCCCATTACAGCAAAGTGTTGCCTGTTTCATAATGTGTTGATCTGGGGAAAACATTCAAGAGGAAAAAAAAACTTCATAGATCATTAATGAGTGCAAGAACAGCAAAAGCAATGATGTACTGGTCCTAGTAATTAAAAACATCACCACATGTAATAAAATGGACTATCATCACAGGAATTTTATATTAGAAAAACGTGGGGATTACAAAGGGAGGCTGTTAATGATATATAAAAATTGCATAATAGTGTAATGATTGTCATCTGAAATCCTGTCCTAGACACATAAGTAATTCCCTTATTTATGTAATGGCTGTCCTCATTCCTCCCCACAATATTTACTCTCTTATGCATTTTGCAAAGTTAGTAACGTAACTTTGAGATTGTGGACTGTGTGTGCACCTCTGCTATTGAAAAATCCTGTGAAAAAACGAGGTGTGGTTTGACCTGGGAGCTCTGAAAGAATCAAAATGGGCCATTTACAGCACTGGGACTGGGAAAAAAACCCAAAACAATTTCTAGGAAGAGCCTTTCACTTCACTATTTCTCCCCTAAAACTGGGGGGGGGGGGATTTTGTTGGGATTTTTTCCTCCCAATCTTATTTTTGTTTCACCACAAGTCAGAAATGCTCTTCAAACACAGAGAATTCAGCTTACCCAAGTAGTCCCCTTAAATGCCCATTGAAGCTGTGATGTGACAGCAGCAGCACTTATAATCCTGAAGGTCAAGAAAATATCCTGGTGTCCATTGCAAACCACACAAAACCTCTTCCTATTTCCACAGAAGGCAAGTGCTGGATTTTTGAGATGCACTTTGTCCATCAGGCCCTGATGGAAGGATAAATAATAGACAGGTGGGAGAGAAGACTGATGGTCTTCTGGTCATTTAGCTCTTCCCATTTGGGTCTTGCAACAGTTTTGATGCCCCTTTTGAATCAAATTGGGCATTTAAGGAGCTCAGGTCTCAGCTTGTCACACGTTGCTGATGTCTTTCCCCTCAGCTCTTCAGGTGACCCCTTCAGGACCTTCCCAACCTGTGTCTCTCTAAGACTGTGTGGAAGAAAGACCAGTTGCTGGATCAGGCTCTTCTACAATCAGTCTCTAAAAGTGCCTGTTGTTTTTTTTTTGCCAGTGGCAGAACTCGTGAGCTCAGACACAAACATTAACACCACCCACGTCTGTATTTGGCCCGACAAACGCCACCAATATGGTTCCAATATAAAACACATCTTGTGCAATCTAGTTTCAAATATCTGCAGTCTTGATAGTGCAGCTGGGTGTCCCCTGCACTGCAGCAAAGGAGGAAGATCTCCAGAGCCACTGCTCTGCACGGGATGTTTATTGGAGTAAAGTGTCTCTGATATCTGCTGCTGAGTGATGGTGTGAGGGGTTGAAGAGCAGCCTCACAGTTTATGTCTCAGCACACTTTCTGGTGGTCCAGAGGCCAGATGTTGAAGCAAGAAGATGATTAGCACTGAGGAGGTGGAAGGTTTGAGGACGGGATGATAACGTAGAACTGAAACTGCACATTCTCTGAAATCTTCCGTGACTGTAAATCACAGTGGGCTTCTTCATTTGGCATCAGGAGCCCAATTCCATGCATGTCCTCCACCAAAATGAAATTTTATAACAGTGAGAATAGTTATGGCCTGGCTTTGAACAAGCAGTAGTTAATAAACTACAGGGATGAAAGAAAATGTCTTTGAATTTCAAGGTAGCATGAATTAAAAAAAGGAACTGATCACCTTCTACCATATTGTTACAATGAAGTTGAATGGACAAATGAGTGCAGCACATAATAATCAAAGCAATTCATAGAATTAGTCTTTGGAGAAGGCAAAGATTTCTTCCTGTGTGTATGAAAAAGGAGTTGAAATCCTGGGTACCCATTCACCAAAACACCAAAGCAGGGATTGATAGAGAGATCCTCTTGTCCCTCTGTCCTCCACAGTGACATCTCGAGAGTCAGAAACAGTTCACAACAACTGTGTTGTGCTAAATGGGCCTCTCCAAGGGGAGCAGGGATGGGACAGATCAGTCTCATCAGAAAATGGGTGGCCACGCACAGTTTCAGGTGAATGGTACCTCTTGGGCTGCAAATCCCAGACATTCCTAGGAACAGCCCCTTACACGTAGTTCAGGAGAAAGATAAACCCTATTTCACCTCATTGCTAAGCCTGATGATATAATAAATTTACACTACAAGTTGGCAGCTTGACATGTATTTTTTCTGACGAGCTCGAAGCCGAATGCCAGCACTACAGCTCTGGGGTTGGTGAGAGCAAGGGGGTTGAGCTGAATGTGGCAGAAGTTTCCCTCAATGTCTGAGCTCTGGACACTTCTCCCTCACTCTGGACATTTCTGATCCATTTTAGCTCAGGGAGCTGCACGGATCCTGCTGTAGGTTTGGGGAGAGGCCCTGCAACCCCCTTGAAAAATAAATCTCAGTTCTATCTCAACACTGTCTTCTTCCAGAAGGAGCAACACTGAAAAGGTTTGCACAGCTGAAGTGATTACTGATACCGCTTGGAAGCATCTACCTGAACACAATGACTCCTGACCAGCAGGACCATCCAAAAGAGACATTTTAAGGAATTCTTCTTTATAAATCACTTTTTTTTGCTGCATCTCTGCAGTCCCAAATTTGAGAAGTGGCAGGCAAACCAAGAAAACCCGAGGGTAAAACGTAACTACGAAAATCTGGCAGCTTCTCTGAGTCTTCCTCGTCCACGCAGGTCGAACCAGCGAGGTTCAGAAATATGAATTTTGTCTGCCCAGCTCCCCCACGGAGCAGGGAGGGCTGTGTCAGGCAGCAGGCTGTTAGGGCTTTCTGGGATTTCCTATAAAAGGCCTGGAAGGATACAAACCCCATAAACAAATGTGACAGCGCTGCAGGTCTGACAGCGTGTGCTGAACAAACCTGAGTCACGGGAATTACAACTGCTCCTCCCTCAGAAACACAGGGGTGTGCTGGGGGAAAGGGGAGGAGAAACACAGCTCTTGGCACCAGCAGGGAGAACACACCAGATTCTGTCAGGGTCACTCTCATAAGGGATCTGTTACATGATCTATTAATATATTAATAGATCAAAACTAGTCATAAGAGATCTTGGGAAGGTCTATTATAATATGTCTTCCCAAGATCTACTGAGAGGGGTTTTGAGCAATATTTCTATGCAAAACTCCTGTCCTTTGCAGGGCTCTTTTGTTTGTTTGTTTGTTTTTAATTAGGTTAAACATTGGCCTAAACTGCAGAAGCAGAGGTGAAGCTCTAAGAATCTGTGACTATATGAAGAAGATAACGTAATGCTCTGAGCTTGGATGTGGTCTTTTGGTTTAGGTTTCCACTCAGACTTGCCAGGATCAGTTCTCTGATCTGACCTCCTTCCTCAAAGGTGCAAAGTCGTGAATGGCTGAGCACCCTCAAAGCCCCACAGAACAGAGCTCAGCACCCCAACTGCAGCTGGCTGCAGCAAAACTGGGACATACCGGAGATTCCACGGGGCTCAGGCCAAGGCAGCTTCCTAAAAGATTGTAAATGTAAGTGGGAACTTGCACTTTCTCCCTGACCTCAGAAAAACCCTTGCTTTGAGACGTGAGGAGTTCTGCAGAGGAGGGTAAAAGTACCTGTCAAGTGTAAGTCCAGTGGAGTGTGTAACTTCCAGGAAGAGGTTGGCACTTTGCCACCGAACAGAAGGGAACAGCATTTCCCCTTCCTTGAGCAGTCTCACAACTAGAAAGGTCAAAAGATGGTTCTTGTTCTGATTTCTGCTCCTTTTGCTGAACAATTCATTCCGCCCTGTGTTCTCAGCCTCTGTGTTCCTTACTAGCACTTGGTACCAGATTTCCAGGGGAAGTTTTATTGCGTGTATTAACAGTGCCTGGAGGCAAATGATAGTTTGTTATAGAAACACTGAACCAGGTCTTTCCTGGTGTGCAACTTCTGCCTGTTCATAAAAGCTTTGTGGGTGGGATTGTTCAGCAAGAGGTAGCAGATTAAACCCCTATGGGATGTTTTGCTCAGTACCATATTAAAGATTGGCTGTATATTTACAAAACTTTGCCCTCTCCTTTTTTTTGGTGTTTCCTACATTGACTATTTAGTAAATACATACATGTATGTATATACACACTATATTTACAGTTTCTTCTTGCAGAAGAAACTAACAGCAAGGGTGATATTGCATGCTTCATTACACACTGCAGAGCAAGGACATTTTTTAATGAGAATATAAGCTGTTGTCCTGGATAAATATTTTTCCCTTAAAAATAATTTGGGTTAGTCACAGCTTGGATATATGAGAGTGAGATAGTTATCTTTGGCTGATTGCAAGGGTTGTTATGAGCTATCTTAATATTTGAAAAGTGACTAAGGAGCCCTGACGCTCATCTTTGAACCCCTGACCGAGTTCAGAGGGCCAGTGCTGCCTCCTCAGCAAGCACTGCTGGGCTGCCCATCCCTCATTTTCCGTGGAAGAAAGGCTGTGGATGAGAAAAGGTCTCCCAAATCAGCAACAAGTGGGTTGTCCTTCCACGGGACCCGAAGCACCACGTCAAGCTGCATCAGGTCAGTCAGGCAATGCCTTTCCTTACACTGTGGTTTCCTACAGCTCAGAGTCATAAACCCACTCCTTAAGGGTTCGGTGGCAAAAGATGATCCACAGCTCCTGGAGTGGGAATGTCTCAGCCCTCTGGCACCTCAGCACCTCCTCCCAGGAGAGGCATGAAATGCAGAGAGTTCTCAGCGGCCAGGAGGGAACGAGCTCCCCAGAAAGAACCCCCACAAACATTCCAACTGTAACACATTTCTGACCTCCCTCCTCTAAATAAGTGCAGAACACTAAAAGCTCCCAGTGATCCTTCCAAAGCAGCACAGCCCACTCTATCTCCCCTTCCCCAGGGAGAATGAGGGAACGAGCACATGATACATTAGTCATGGGCTGCAGGATCAGAGGAGACCATGGCAATTCTCTTGTCTGACTTCTTAAGAGGTCACTGGGCTTCTGGCAGTTCATCCGGGCTGGAAAGGGAGACAAATATCCTGTGGTGATTTGGAGACTTGCTGGCAACGGAAATTCAACCACATTCCCTGTGCTGAGCTGCTCCAGTGACTTGTTACACGGCTTCATTTTAAATCTCAGTTTGTCTAGATCTCCCCTCCGCCCTCGAGGTCTCATTCTACTTTTGCCTCTTAATACTGAAAGTTCTCCTAAGTCATATTCTAAAATAAGTACTGTAAGAATCTGATCAAGACACACTTTTTCCCCTGGCTGTGACAGCTACCCAGTCTCAGCACCTTGTGGCTTCTGCTAACAGGTAAATTTTCCAACACCTTAATTATCGTTGGTTCTTTGGCCTGAATGTTTCCAAACATTTGGTCCTTTGTTTGGGTTCCCTTGCTAATGTATTTGGAGGTGCCATGAGATGATTTTGTTCATCTGAGCAGCAGCTTCACAAGCCTCTTCCAGTCTTGGTGCTTTCTATGATCTGATTCATTGTGTGAGTGAGCCTTTCACTTTTGATACTCCGTGCTTTTATGTTTTCTTATGTTCTGACTTTTCCCCTTTGTCCTTTGCCTTTCCCCCAGTGAATCTGTGAATAACTAACTCTGGTTTATAGTGACACCAAGGCTCTGGTAGGACTGTCAAACTGCACGTGGTCAGGAACATCTCTCCCCAAGACCTGGTGTTCCCTAAGGAAATGAGTAGGGAGATAGCAAAACATGGAAGGGTTTGCTTTGGTTAAGTTTACTTATTTATAAATATTGTCTCTGCAAACTGGTGCAGGTTCTTCATCTGCAGATGGAAATTCTTCACTCAATTTTTTGTTATGTGGAATATCAGCTTTTAGTGCCATCACCTTCTCACAGCAAGCTGCATCAAGAGCACCTTATTTCAGTCCTGGAGAGGTCACCACTTGGAACTTGGACAGAAGCCCAAAGGTTTGTTCCCGATCCCCTCTTTGCTCAAGGATTGTCCTTGGTCCTGTAGTTTCCCTTTCCCACATGGAAGGAGCTCAGTTTGGCTCCTCTGCTGTGCAGAGCTTCTCCTTCGCTCCCTGCTCATTCTGGGTTTCATCCTGCAGCCTTTTTCAAGGAGTTCATCAGGTCCAGCTGACACGAAGCAAGCCATTAACACATTTATTAGATGCAAGAAAAAACAAATAAAATTAGGAGTGTATCAAATGCGGGAGCCTCATGTTCCCCACAAGCTCATTTCCAGCAAACGTTGTCCACAGATCTTTCTCCAAGTTATTACAAACACCACGACTTCCTTTGATCCCAAACCACCAGAGGTTTCTATATGAGCTGGCTCACCACAAAGCCATCTTGCTGTGACCTCAAAACCAACCCACTGGTTTGGTCATTGAAGAGACAACTAACACAGCCCCTTTGAGTAGACAATCATGTGGGAATGTCTCAAAGCACAGACTTTCCTACTCTCAGTGTGAGGTCTGACCCAACAATGAAGCAGAACAGATCCCAAATTACCAACCTCCCTAAACAAAAATTAAAAAAAAAAAAAAGAAGCACAATTTCCTTAATTTGAGAACAATGTCATAGCCTTCAAAAAAGGACACACTTTGCTGAAAATTAAAAATCAGCTCTTTACATTTCTTCGGTGGCTGTAAATTAGTTAACCAAGGCTCTGGTACACATGTATATGCATATAAATAATGCAGGCAAGAGAGCAGAGTTCTGAGAAAAACTTAAAGGCAGTTCCCTGCTGAAAAAAGTCTACATTGCAGGGAGGTTGAATCGTGGCCCTGAGGGTCTGGTGGGTGAGCTGCTGCTGTGAGCCAAACGGGAGGCAGGGACTTGGTGTTTGGGAACCAGACTCTGTAGAACTTGTTGCAGGATATTTAATTCTTCTTGGCTTTAATTCCTGGTTTTTCTCATTACGAGGAAAGAGGAAACGTGCAGGTCAGATTTTACTTTCATTTGTGTCACTTCAGCCCCAGGAGGTCTGCAGGACCCTGCAGAAGCTCCCCCAGAGGCTTGCCAGGAATGGGAGTGTTGAGCAGAACTGACTCATCTGCCTCTTCAGCTCCTTGAAATCCCAGCCCAGGTGCCTGGTGCCAGGAGGGAGCCCATGGTGTCCTGCTCCTCCTCACAACTACTTGTCTTTGCTTGTCCTCCTCTGATCCTCGTAGGACGGGGGTTCCTGGGGAACTTGCACTTGGAAAACCCCTGCTGTTAGCCCATGGATTGCCTTGGCCATTCCAGGAACTGAGGTTCCTTCAGGATTTCACCTTCGAATCCTCGCCCTGGTTTTTGTGTGAATATTTTATTAGCCATGTTAAGCCACAGCTGAAAGCAACTGGGCCACCTCTACTTTGCTTGGAGGGTCATGTCTCTGCCTCCTCATCCAAAGGCACAGGACTGCCAGGATTCAGAGAAGGACAGACACCTGCTCGTGGTGATGTTTGCTATGCAGATATGACTTTGTTCTTAGCCAAACTGCTCAAATTGAGTTGGATGAGGTTATAAGACCAGGGTGGATCAATTTGATTTTTTGGCCTGATTGCCTGTATAATGCAAGGAACAGGCTCTTTTGGGCAAGTTTCTATTTGCACAAAAGAGTATTTTTGTGAGAAAAGCATTCAAGTTTTACTGAAACACGGCCCTGATTAAATGCTACAATAGATATGTGTTTTTCCTGACTGCTGTTAATAATGTGTGCTTCAATTAGAGACCAAAAAAAAGGGTTAATGAGGAATGTTTAGATCTAAGATTACAACTTACAGTTTGTTCCTTCTGGGGGAAAAAGCATGCTGCTAGTTCCTGATCTGGGTCAAAGTGTTCATCCTTTTTGAAACACTAGAGAATTCAAGAATTTCAGAAGCAAGGACATGCTGGTCCATCCTATCCTTGAGTTTGTGGTGACCTTCCTGCAGGACTGGGAGTGAGCATCAGAGTGGGTTCACAATTTCACAGTTCTTCCCTGACTTATGAACAGGATTCCCAAGATGCTTGGCCTGCATCTCAGCAGCTGTTCCTGGGAATGCTGCATTCCCATCCATCCGTCTGTCCCAGCAGTCATTCCCAGTTCAGTGCAACCAATGGGTGTATTTTGAAGTCAGCAGGACAGAGGAATTGGGAGGGGTTTGTCCTGTTTTTATTAGCTTCAAACATTTCCTTATTACTTTATATCATGTATTTCATCTGGAGGCAAACACACTATAGCTCCAACTGCCATGAAAGTGTGTAAAAAAAATTAATAAATCAGCAGCAATGAAGTTCACAAAGCAGCAGGAGGTTCTCCCTGTGAAAGGATGGAGCACCCAGGGACAGTGATGGAAAAAAAAGCCGCTCAAAAGAGCTTGAGGGGGTCTGATGCCCTTGGTCAAAGCAGAGATTGAGTCTCCCATTTTCCCAATCAGGCTAAAGCACTGGACAGTCCATGTTGTTCATCTCCTGCCCTAAAACTTCGCTGAAACCGGGAAAAACCGCTGAAACTGGCAAATTCTGCCAGAATTTGGGATAAGTTTGGAGATAAACCAAATAATTTTAAAATTATTGATAATATTAGTTTTCCTGCTTCAGCTCTTGCAATACATAATTATAGAATCACAGACTGGTTTGGGTTGGAAGGGACCTTAAAGATCACCCAGTGCCACCCCCTGCCACGGGCAGGGACACCTTCCACTAGCCCAGGTTGCTCCAAGCCCTGTCCCACCTGGCCTTGGACACTTGCAGGGATGGAGCAGCCACAGCTTCTCTGTGCCAGGGCCTCCCCACCCTCACAGTATTTAGCACCACACCCGTGCCTTGCCAGCAGGATCTGACTCAGGACTCAGCCTGGTTTCCAGTATTAGGTCTAAGGGATGGCCCTTACACCCTCTTACAGACCACCAAGAACCACACCGAGCCTGGAACACTTCAGCAGGTGATATAACATATCAAAATGTTTGCTGACCATCTTGTCCCTTCTGTCCTCTCTGCCACTCACTCAAGGGCTGCAAAAAATCAGGGACAAAACTCCGAGCGAGGAGGCTGAATGGGAAGGGTTCTCATTAAAGCCTGCAAATACTGCTTAAAAGGAAAAATCACAGCTTGGAGGCTTTTTATCTCTTCTTTGACCTGCAGAGCCGAGGGTATTTCCCCCTCACGTTCCATGCTCTCTGGGGGCTATCGGGGTTTTCGGCCAGACCCAAGATGTCTCACCCTCATTTTCCAGAGAGCAAAGATTTTATGTGAATTGTGGTCACCCAACGATGATGCTCTGGAAGCTCCACTGGAAATAAAAAAGGAAGGAGTTGTCTCTTCTCCAGATGAGTCCCTGCCCTCATCTGCCAGAGCTCTGGGTTGGAAGCCCTTCACCTGCTCAGTGTCTGCCAGGGATCCTCCCAGCAGGCGTTTTTAAGGCAAGGTTCCCAGCAGAGGGCTGCTGCTGTGAGAGGAAAAGAAAGCACTCTTGTGCTTATTGCTGCTACCACATCCTCCTCTCGTTTCGGTTTTGATTTGTTTAAAAACTTCTCAGTTCCCTGGGAATTTTCTTTTAACATGATGGAAAGTTGTTACGCTGTTAGGTTTGGAGAAACTAGAAGAAGCAGCTTTCAGAGTTTAAATGCTGGATTCCTCCAAAAGACTAAGCATCTGTTTGTTACTTCTGGCACCAGTGTAGTGCCAAACCCCTTCAATTAGCTGCTTCTTAACCCTAAAGATCCCTAAAATCCCCATTGTCTGTGTTCCCAGGAGCAGCATTTCATAGTCTCTTGGTGGTATGAAAAGGACTGCATAAGTTTTGGCATCAGCTTTTTTTTTATACCCAGTTTGCTCCTAAAATCCAATGGAGCCCATAAATCAGATGTTTTACTGTCTCCTCTTCAGCATCTGCTCTGGTAAAGACATACAGATGTTGCCCAGCCTCCTAAATCAGCAGTGGGGAAATGCTGCAAAGGGCACTGATTTTGGAGAAGGGTCTTATCTTCCAGTCACCTGAGAGAGAGGAGGAACTTGGACCCAGCATGTCAAGTGTTCAGTGAATGCTTTAAGGTCACCTCGAGCTAAAAGGGAGAAGCTGCACTCCTTCAACAGACTGTGTGAGAAAGGAGCCTGAGGACAAACCCTGTCCTCACGTTACATTCCCTGTTTGCTGGCTCAGGTACCTCTGCTCAGCAGCACAAACCTCGACCTTGGTGCACAACATCTTATGGCAAATCCACATCCAGCGAGAGGCTGGGCACCTAAATCCCTGCTGCTCTGAGCAATCTTCCCTGCAAAGCTGACCCTGACGGGCACTACCTGCTGGTACCGAAATAGCGCTCAGAAAATAGCTCCTCGGGTCGGGAATTGCAAAATCAACTCAAAACAAGTCCCCGGAGTCTTCCCCCAAAGCAATTACCGCTTAATGAGACAAGTGGAAGCAAGAAGCAGCTTTCCCAAGGCTGGCAAACAGATGGAAAAGCCGGGGAGAGGACCCTGGCTCCAGCTGCCAGGCTGCGGCTCTGCCGTGTTTTATCGTGATTGCATCACAATGATTCAGCACCTTATCTGGTAACTCACTGCCTGCCCCGGGCATCCCAAACATGCCTCCAGCTTCCCGAAAGCCTGGCTGACGTTTTCCTTTGGGCCCCATCCCGTCCGTGCTGTTTCCTCCCGGCAGAGCTCGGTGAATAATCCTTCGCTTCCTCCCATGTTCGCAGCCCTCACATCTCAGCTGACTCCCATCCTCCGTGCCGAGCTCTGCCCAGACACCCCTCTAATCCCTTCTCACACGTCTCTGGCTATCCAGGAACACGGTTCCCAGAAGGGAACGGCTCTCTCCTGTGCAGACCCGGCACGGTTGGGGAGCACACCCACGTCTGCAGTCTGGGAAAGGGCTGCAAGCAAAGCTCTGCTTAAACTTTTTGTCCTAGTCCACTCTGGACCACCTGAAGCACGAAGGCACCTGAAAAGCTTCCTTGCAGCCGTGTTTCAGAGGCTGGCACAGACCGAGGGCTTCTGTTCAGACTGCTGCTGAAGTTTCAAGCAGATTTTAGAGCTATTTCACGGCAGCAGTGGCACGAAGGCTGCACCTCTGCCCTCTGGTAGTGTGGTCAGTGACTGGAATTGTTTAAAACAGAGCAGTTCCTTTAGCTGGAGCAGGCAAGGAGAGGGAGAACTGATGGGGAACCATTCTATGATCCTCAAGAAGAGGACAGGACAACACTTACCCCTGAATTAATGCTTTTGAATTTTGCATTGAATGGGTCTTAAGGCAGAAAAGGGTGAGACTCAGCTGAGCCAATGCAGACATCTGAGTTGTCAGCTGAGCTGATAATATCCACCTAAAGTGCAATACATAGTGACAGGGTAAAAACCACCTCTTCCTCAAGGAAATAGGTAAAATGAGGCAGATGAGTCTCCAAAGTGCCTGTTTATCTCCCCTGATTATAACAGGAATTTAGGCAAACAGAACTCCTGGGAATGCCCCTGCTACACAAACACCAAAACAGGGGGAATGAGTTTCACCTAAGATGCTGCAGCAGCATCAGAAGACTAACTAGACAGTGGTGTGTTTCTGAGGAGCAGTGTGAGAGCAGTGGGTAACCAGAGAACAGAACACTAACCTTAAACCACAGCTGGAAACCTGCTCTTCAATTAAAACCCAGCTCTTGCTCACTTCGACTGGCAAGGTCTGGAAACTGGTTGTTGGAGGATTATGAGAGTGAGACTGGGAATTCTGAAATGAACTGTAACATTTATTGACTTGGAAATTACCACTGAAAGTGTATTTTGGAGCTGTCATCCTCCTTGTTAAGTTGTGTGCAGCCAGGGAGTTAAATGATTCCATATGAGGTATATGTATTACCCCCCCCCCCCCAATAACAAAAGCAGAAGCAGAGGCCAGTCCAGACCCAAATGAACAGCACAAAACCAACCAAAAATCCAGCAGCAGCTCCCAACTGAGTTATGAATGTTATGAAGTTATGAATATGGTTATGAGACTGGTGGAAAATAACGTTTTTAAAAAATGAGGACATCGAGGTGATTAAAATGGAGATAAATTTCAGAACTAGAGCCACAAAAGGAGAAACTGGGAACTTGTACCATGAAACAAAAATTTTTCAGTGAAACTCTCTTCTTACAAATAATGGAGTATCAGAAATTTAAACTACTGAAAGAACAATAGCTCAACCAACCAAGGATTAATTTAAAACAACTGTATTTGATATGAATGCATAGTTACTATTAGAAATAGCTAAATCCTCTTTTGGCAAATCCATGATAGAAGCCTCTGTATTTTCTACAACTCTGGATGAGTTAAATTAGTGTCTTCCTAAGAGCCAGACAGTGAACATCTGGTTTGCATCACTAAGATCTGAAGTGTGTGTTTGCATGTGTACAAAATAACTTCATTGCTGACCTCCCCCTTTGTGGCTTCTCTCCTCTCTCTGCTTTGAGACCAGAAGAAAAGAGAAAAAAGGAAAAAAATCACATGCCCTGTGATCTCAACACTTCACTGAGAACAAGACCTCAGCTTCTCACAGGTGTCCTCTGAAAAAAACATCCCAATAGGAACGTTCTAATGGAAGCATCAAGGAGGAATAATGAGCTAGTCACGAAATCAGTCATTGCTGTACGTTTGCCATCCCCAAAAGATGCCAAGTTCGGGCTGTATTTTCCAGCTGAAGATTTGTTTCGGAGGGTTAAAAAATCTCGTTTGAGCTGGGATTGTCCCTCTCTCCCAGCCCCTCCAGCTGGATCCAGCTCTGTTGGGCTGGGCTGTGTTCTGGGAGATGCCCCTTTGCTTCAGATGTTTATCTGCTTTATCAGGACAAAGCAAATGTTTATCTGCTTTATCAGGTTTGTGAACTCAGGGCTCCTTGGCTGTGGCTGACGACAAAAAACGAGGAAGGGAAATCAGATCAGAAGGCAGAATTTTGAATGAACACTGGCAAGGAGATGCTGCTGGTGGCACATGTGGCACATTTATATCTGCATGTGTATCACAGACACTTCACACTGCTGATTGTGTCAGCTGGACAGGTCACAAGTGTCTTGCAGGCATAACTTTTTCCCAGGCCTGCTCTAGGACTGGACCCTTTACCCAGGCAGCTGAATTGAAGATGCTGTCTTCAGACCAGAATCCAGCCAAGACACAGAGCTTCGGGGAATTAGAGGAATGGGACACAAAATCCAAATGTCCTGACACCACTTATCATCTCATTTATTATGCTCTGAGGAACTAACTGAAGGAAATGGAAGTAAAAAATCACCTACGTGTTGCTTTTCTCTCTGCTTGGCTTTCAGTCCTGTGGACATACAGATGTTTCCAATTCATCTACCCCAAATATTAGGCTCTTTTTCTGAATATGTGTCCTGGTATGCATAGTTATCAGTCTTGCTTCTCCTACCACGCCCGTGGGGTGATCAGCTGACCCCATGGGAATACGCATCAGAAGAGAGGGGAAAGGAAAGGTTGCTTCTGAGCAAGGGGGGATCTTTCTCCTAATGGAGTTCCTCTGGAGCCTGGAAGAGTAAGGGAGTTCCCTGGCCTGGAGACCACCTGATACTGAAAAACTAATCTGTTAAAAATAACACCCTAATTTGGCTCCTCTTCCGACCTGGAAAACGGCAACAACAAGGAATTTTAGAGGCCAAAAAAGCTATCAGATAATCAGCTGTGTGCCAGTCCCTGGGAATGAGCCACTGCTGTCCTGCTTAGGGCTCCAGCCTGTGCCACTGCTGGCTCAGCTCCCCAGCAAGGAGGGCAGCAGAGCAGAGCTGGGACTGACACCCCCAAAAGCACTGGCAGGAACCCCAAAGAGATGCTCGGGGCAGATCCACCCAGGGGAGCAACACCAGCCTCTGACACGACCAGATTCAGGTGGGGAAACAAGTGTGGTACCACAGCTCCTGCACAGCCCAGCACCCAGGAGGGATTTCCCCTCCCTGCCAAAACACATCCTGGGAGGAAACCTCTGTCCTTGTGGGTGGCAGAGTGAGGGCCTGGCAGAGCTGTCCCAGTGTGGGGACCCCCTGCTCCTGGCAGTTCTGTTGTTAGCACTGCTGGCTGCTCTTGCTTTGGGAAATAAACTGATCTTCCCTCCAGAGCACCAGCCTCTGATGACATTTGTCTGCAGCTGCTGACGTTGAGCCCGGAGCTCACTGTACAACCCTCTCTGGGACAGGAATGTGGAGGGAGGAAACGATCTGTGCTGATTTAGAACTGTTTGCTGTTGACTGGCCTAACCTTCCTGGCTCCATCATTTGAGCATTATTCATTTCTTCTCTAACTCAGCTTGAATCCTAGGAATTTCTGCAAGCTTCACTGCTTGGGACATTTTAGCTAAGAATGACTACATTTTTTTCTGTGTCCCTATATGAGGTCAAACTTGCTTAAAGAAATGCAGGCGGAGGCTGCAGTTATTTTGAAGTTGTCTCGTTCACCCCCGTGGGCTTTTGGATAAAAAAATACCCCCAATAAATTTTATCAGACTCCCAGGGTCCACAGTTTTCCAGGCAACAAGCAGCTGATGTTTGGGTTCACAGCTACCCCCTCTGCTCAGATAACAGTGATGTGATTTTGACAGTCACAGTCACAACTGGGAGAGCTTTTTGAATCTTCAGCATGGTGGCTTTTCCAGGGCACAGCTCCTTGCACTTCGGTGAGGAGGGGAGTCTTTATGTTGGGTTAATCCTCCAGGGGACTAAGAATATTGTGAGACATTTAGGATCTGGTCCAACACCTTTAACAGCCACTGTGAGGGGGAAGAGCTGCGTATTTTTGCCCTGTTCAACCTATCTAATGAAGCTTGCTGGTGTTGCTATTTTGGCAATGTGTGTCCCACCTATCCCTCTCCCTGCACGCCCCTGCACAGCAGCTCGTGGTGCTGAAATAGGTCTGTTGGTGTAGGCTTGGACTACCTTCAAATTCCTTACCTTTATTATTGTTGTTTTGGACTAGAGGGCAATCTTCTTTTCCAAAAAACAAGCCTATGTAATAACTACCATCAGGATTTGTGCTGGTACAAAAGTGCTGTATTCCACATCAGATCATTTCCTTTCACTTGCAGTAAATACCTGTCCTAAAATAAGCCTGGGTGCTCCTTTGGCTCGAGGAGGATGTTCTGCTCTTTCATTACCTCCATGGCAGCACCTTTTACGTGCATGGAGAAGTCTCAGGTAGAAGAAGACCACACTAAATATCAAATTTCTAAACAAAGAAGATGTGAAGGAGGTGTCTCATCTGTCTCTGGAGGTCTGCAGCACAAGCCCCTGGCACACAGAGCACTTGAGCCTCCAGGCAAAGTTCTTATTAGTCCAAATGTCCCCCAAAGGACTGAGTGGGTCTCTAGGAAACAAACACAGTGACCCAGACAGAGCACATCACCTTTTACTCATTCCTCCCAAGAACTTGCCCTGCAGGGCACAGCCTGCAGGAGCCCTTTCCCTTTCCCTTGTGGCCAACAGAGCTGCCAACAGTTTCCCCATTTTTATCACAGACGTGACCCTGCTCCTTCCCCTGATGAACATCTGTGGGCAATCCCCACTGGGGTCCCCAAGGATGCAGGCTGTGAATCAGTGCAGTGCTCCACCAGAGGCCCAGCCCATCAAAACTGCCAGGTCTGGAGCATGATCCAGCAATATGTTATCTTCTTCAATTCCTTTTTCCAATTTATCTTAAATTCTATCCTCCAATTTTTGTCTCTGCAGACATGACGTTGAAACACGTCTTGTTATTCACCGCCAAAGATAAAGAATTATTTCCTCTCTTGCACTTGTCGGGTCCAACAGGGCAGGCTAACCACACCAGGATGGGTTTGCTGAAGCCTAAATTCGAGAAATCAAGTAAGAATTTGAAATATGCAGGAACACAGCCTAAGTGTGTGAGAAAGGAGGCTCTGGTGCTGTGAGCACAGGAGCTCCCATGTGAGAGCTCCTCTTCTTTCTCCTGGGGCACAGCAACCACCCCCCCTTTGCCTCCCTGGACTGATGGGATGTGAGGCCAGGTCCCAGTCACTGTCCCTCTGGTTCAGTGGCACCGAAAGCACTCACTTTCTGTGAGTGGGAGAGAGCCTGGAATGACGTGCCTGTTACATGGAAAGCACAGCTCATTGCCTATATTTAGGTAGGATGAATCCAGGCCCTTCTAAAATGTTTACAGTGCCTTTTATTTGCGGCCTGAAGCGGAAGATAGCAATTATACACAGCCCAGATGGAGAAAGATGTTTAAAAGGAGACTTGGTTATATCAGGAACCCTGTTGCTTGCTTTTTCTGTTGGGCTGGTTTTTTTCGGTTCTCCTACAGAAGCAGCAGGAAACCTTTAGGGACTGGCTTTCCCTCCTCTGCTGATTCCAAGAAACAGCACCTCTTTGATCTCTTTTGGTCCCAGAACCAGGAAGCAAGTGACAAACTCACAGGCTCAGATCCTTATCTGGCTGTAAATTGGCACAGCCTCTGCACTTCAAAGAAACTCCCCTGATTTACACTTCTTTAAGACCACAATCCTCCGGGTCTTCACGGGAGGTGGGACCCCATGCTGCCGACCTCGGTCAGCAAATTACTTAATTAAAGACAGTCATTAAATAATCTTTAGCCCGATGTTTATTTCTGCAGGCTGCCGTGTTTACGCTGCTCGTTGCTGCTCCCACCGTGCCGGAGGGACAGGCAGCTGCAGCGGGGCTGCTCTGCCTTGGGGCTGGATTCCTGTGCCCCTGCTGCAGCTGCGAGCCTGGGATGTGTTAATATTTAGGTGGGGAGAGAGAAGGAAAAGAGCAAAACGCTGCGAAGCATCCCGGTGGAAATGTGAGGTGAGCATCTCTGCCCTTCTGCCTTCCTCCCCGCTCTCCAGTGAGCGAGGTTTACCTTTCGTCTGAGGTTGAGGCTCACCCAGAGCTCAGCTCCCTGTCCCAGGAGCAGCCCCACAGCTCTCTGTGCCCTTCATCCCCTCTGAGGATGGCCACAACAGGAGAGTGGTCTCCTCAGCTCGCGCCATTTCAGCTTTCACCTTTTTTTACCCCAAAACTATGTTTGTGATGTTAAATCTCAGTTCTCCCATGAAGGGATCCCTCCAACCTCCTCACTGTGCTTTGGAGGAGAAAGACTTGGTTCATTCTTCCCTATATGGACAACTGCTTGTCAGTCTGTGAGAAAGGATGGGACTATTGATACATGCCTTTGGATGCATCTTAGATGAGCCACTAAAAAAATGCAGTTTCAGATGTAGTTCTGGTGGGGATGGGTTCTCAAATGTCGAAGTTACTCTGTCAGGAAGGTCGTGCTGTCACAACAAACAATTCGCCAAAATAGAAACAATACCCTGGGAATCTGAACGTTGGAGTGGAAAGTCAGCTTCCTGGCAGATATTTGTGAAGTGCTTTGAAGATGTGAAGAGTGACACTGCTGCTAAGAAGTATTTGTTCCCCTTTTTTGTACTATGATGTTGCCAAGCACGTGTGCGATGCACAGAGGCAGCACCTACTCCACACTTGGGGGTTTAAAAACAAAGAACACGCAAAAACAAGCAAACAAACAAAACCAGAACAAAACAAATAAAAGCGACCAACACTGACAACCAAAAACCAAACCCAAATAATAATAAAAAAACCCAAACAAAAAACCCCATCGAAAAAAACCAACAACCCACCCCTCCATTTATATGAGAAAACCTCTGTGACATCTCTGCTATCAGCAGAAATATAAACAGTTCTGATTTAGCTATAGATTTTTCCATAGCTCTCACCACTGTGGTATCTGAATGACTCCACAAATATTTAATAGCTACAATAATGTGAAAGATTGAAGTATAGTTGTTTATATTTTGCCCAGAGGGAACTTAAGCACAGAAGTAATTAAGCAACACAAAGTGAAACAGGAGATTAGATACTGAATGCTGATCTCTTGAATCTCAGCTTATTGTTTGTTCTATAAGATAATGCCTGTTAGCTAAAAAAAAAAAAAAGGGAAAAAAAAGAGATAAGGGCTCTATGCAGAAACCCTTCAGTGAAGTTCTTTGGCCTGAGTTGTACAACCCAGATAAGATTATCTCAAAAGTCCCAACTAGCCCCAAAGCCCTGGAAATGAGGAACTTTCTCTAATTCCTTTGCATTTGGGTGTAAGTCATTCTGACAGTGTCTAATCCCCCGAATCAAGGCTTCAGTGGGTTGTGCTGGGTGTTTGTGTCTATCCCATGTCTCAGCTGTGTCATGTTCCCACCACAGGGGCAGGAGGGACATCCTCCAAATGCTCGTCTGAGAACGGGGGGAAGAGCAAGAGAGGGAAGGTTATAAATGACCCCCCAGCAGGAAAAATGTGAGTTAGAGTTCACAGGCTTTACAGGAACCAAAGGCAACCACCCAGGAGCTGCAGCTCAGCAGGAAGCTGGGCCTTATCATTCCGAGTGTTCGCGGAACTGCCGGCGTTTCCAAAAGTTTGAGATGCACCTTTTATACTGGAAACCGTTTCTCCCCTGGGGAGGGGATCATCACACTGTTAATTTTTAGCACCAGTGGAGCCTGACAGTAGAGTCTGGCTGCAGATGAGACACCATCTGATGTTCAGTCAAGGCCCAGCCTGATTAGTCATTCAGAAGGCAGATTTGGGGCTGCTTCGTGTTCTTCACCTCTGATAGCACTTGCAGCTACCCTGGAACAGCCCCACCACAGCCAGAGCTTTGCCTCCTTTGGCATGTGTGTGTCTCACATAATCCAGCTGCCTGCTGGTCTTCCCATCAGGATGGGACAGTCATGCCCTGGCATCTGCCGGGGTTCATCAGAAGGGGATGGGGGGGGCAGTTCTCCTCAAATCCTCTCACAACCCCCACTGCTCTGGGGTGACTGGTACCCTCCAAAGTTCAAAGAGTAGCCCTGAAGCTGAAAAACATTCTCAGCCCCGTGACATGACTGTGGTAGTGCAGTCTGAGGTGAATCAAGTCAAGCTTTTTGTTGACAAAGCGGTTCCTGTGGCAATGGTGAATAAAGTTCATTGCTCCCTGGCTCGGCTGGAAGTGAGCTCTCCATACCATACACCCTGGAGAGAGGATGGGAATGGGAAATTTCCCTGGATCACTGCACACAATCTTCAGGCCAAACCCCCCCAAATTGTCGGTTTGTTTTTTTTTTTTTTTTTCCTTTGGACCCTTTTGCTCAAAAAAGACCAATAACAGATGAATCTGTCGTGATACCTGGAATGAGCTTTGCCAGCTCCATTTACGTTCAGGTATTCAGATTGCAGAGGGCATTCCAAGGGGGAAGCAGCTTTCCTATCCACTGTTGGCCTTGTTTGCTGTCTGGAAACAGAGGTGGCTCTTCTGGAGACACTCCTGTTCTCAGCTGTTGTTCCCTCTCTGAAAGGAAGGTGGGCTGACCACGAGCTGGTGTCTCCAACAGGCTGCTCCCAGCTGTTCCAGGAGCATGGATGAGAAGAGACAGGGAAACGGTTTTGGATGGCTGGGTGGTTGTCTGGTTTTTTTTCTTGCTTGCTTTTCTGAGAGTTTTAAGAAGTTTAGGAGGGCTAGAACTAGACACTCCTTTTGTTTTAATCCTCCCTAGCAGGAAGACCATTTTCTTGGTCTGTAAGCCAGGACATGGCAGGAGGTTCTTGACTGCTGGAGCAGTCAAGGAGTTCTACAAAAATGTTCACTGAAAACTCAGTTGTGGCTAAAAAAAAGTTCAGGAAAAGCTGTTATGGGGAAGTCATTACTTGGGAAGGGACAGAGAACTACAGGATGATGTCACTTAAACCACAGAGTATACAAGTCTCGAAAGTTCCTTTCCTCTCTCAGCTTCGCTCCTCCTCAAGGATATAGCAGAATTAGAAAGGTTTTAAAAGGATCAGAATGAGAAATGCTTTTTTCAGAAGTGTATGGAGAGCCTATGACTGCTCAGCCTCATAAGAGATTACCCGAGACAGACACAACAAATGTCTCTACAAGCAGGCACTCCGTGGAATGGAGAATAATTACACATTGTTTCTAGGAATGGCAGCCTTAAGGTCATCAAGTGATGTTTTCACCTCTGTTGCAGAGGAGCAGAGTCCCAGAGCCAGCTGAGCAGTCTGGCCAAAAGCTCTCTGGGTGGGACAGTGCAGGAAGCATTTGGATGCCAGTTTCCCAAGTTCTGATCCCATTCCTTGCTTCCTGCAGTTCTGTGAGACATCTGTGACGCTCTGCAAGTAATTAATGTCAATTCTACACTAAACTAAAACCAGCAGTGGCTGAACAATGAGGATTCAGCCAGGAAATGCCTATTCATTGACCTTCCAATCCACTTGCATGTAAAACCTAGAGCAGACAGATTAGACAAAACTAATTTAGCTTCAGCTCCTCTTGCTCTGTGTCATCTCTGGCCATTGTCCTCTTGCTCTAAGTCAGTATTCATCTCTGCTACCAGGGAGATTTCGGGCTGTTTACATACTGAAATATTCTCCCTTTTATCTCTTGGGGTGGCTTCATGTCTCATTCCCTCTTGGCTTCACTGAATTTCTGATTCAAAATTTCTCATATGGGGCCATGCAAATGTGAAACAGCTCTGACCAAGGCAGCTGCTGCCCTCTCAGCTCTCATTTCTATGGAATGACTAATGCTTCAGCTTAGCATTTGGGGGCATTTTTGTTCTCTGCCCCAGTGCCTGGATCACTGGTATGGGATTTGCAGCCTACAAGGTTCTCAGCACGTTGGTCCCATCAGGACTTTGTGACTGATGCCATCTCTGGGAATGGCTCTTCTCCCAACCACCCAGTCTCATTCATGTCCTTGGCTTCTGCGAACATGCCCTTGGCTCACCCTGAGCAGAGGGCTGGGACCAGCCTCACACCCTCCATCCTCGCGTGGGAACGGGCTCCTGGCTGTCCCCTGGGGCCTCCCCAGCCCCACCCTTGCTCCGTTTATGTCTCACAGTCCTGTCTGGAGCCGCCAAACGACTGGAGCTTCCTGTGGGCTGGGAATGGCAGTGGTGGCTTCCCCGAAATGCCCATCATGGGCTGTGTGAAAGCTGCTGTCGGAAAGAAAACTTCCCTCCTGCTCCTGACAGGAGCAAAAGCTTCAAGGTGAAGCTTTCTGGAGGCCCGAATTTTTGGAGGCCCAAAATTTCCCCCCAGAAAGCTCTCCTCAAAAATCTGAATGGGAGACATTCAGAGAACATTTCTCATCCCATGCCAGTAAGGATCTTGCCAGCTTGTGTCCTAGGAAAGAGTGAGAGAGGCCTTGGATACGCCAGGGTATCAAGTCAAGTCTCTTCCTTAGATCCAGTGGAGCAGGAAGGAGATCCTGGCTCACCCATCCAAACACAGACATTGTCACCTGGCTGCCCCTGGGGCAGGATGTGTTCAGCTCAGGCTCAGAGCTTCTCTCCGGGATCAGGCAGCAGAAGGGACCAACCTAAGGCTCCTCTCTGGGGCTTTGACGTGAAGTCTAATCAAACCCTCGGCTCCCAGCAGAGTGGAGCATCCCCAGGCCTGGCCAGTGGCTGAGCAGCAGTTCTGTCTGTCATGGCCACCACAGCAGTGACAGGCAGTTACTGATCTGTTTAGTCCAGATCTCTCAGAGCAGCCAAGATCACAGACTGTGATCCTGCTCTGTGGCAGAGCTGGGAACAAAATCTGACCCTCTGAGCTTCAGTCTGGTGCTTTAACCACACGAGCACATTTGTGGTGTTATCTGCTCTCCCTCTTCGTGCACTCTGCTGTATTTTTCATGTCTAATTTGTTCCTGCTCATAGGGAAAAAAAATCCCCTTTCAAATGCGTATTGCAATAAACAAAAAACAGATTCATGGTCCTTAAAGGCCTTTCCTATTCTAAGTCTCCGTAAAATACATTCTTTGGCTGTCCATTAATTAAAAAGATTGTGAGACAGGAATTTTAAATCCAGTAACCAATCTATTCAGTTAAACAGTGGTACTGGGGATTTCATCCAAGCAGGGGTTTATGCCATTACATTACAGGAACAAGTCAGTACTGGAGCCTGGACTTCACATGCTCTTCACTACCCCGAGCCTTTAGGTATTGCATCCTTAGAAAGCCTGATCTAAACACCTCCTGCCAGCCCTGCAGGCACCGACAACACGTTAGTCCCTGCCCCGTGGCTGTCAGTGTGTGCTCACTGGTGCATTTCCTGCCTCTCCACGGGAACGAGCATCGTCACAGCCTGTCCTGTGACTTCCCACCAGGTCCTTCCCAAACCCCTCCTTCCCCCAGGAGTTAAACAACTACAACAAAACCAGCTCCTGGTGGGGACAGCTGATCATCTTCCCCTTCATGGCTCTGCAGGAACAGCCTTTGAGGCACAAGGTGTGCACGCTGCTGCTTCCAGCCCTTGCAGGTTCCTGCCCTGGGGTCTCCCAGGTTTTACTCCTACTTGCCCAGACTTGGTTGTCGGAGCACCTTTTGCCTTCTCTTGGGAGAAAACCCCCTCACAAGTGCTGTTTCAGATGCTCTCCCTGTTCTTGCTCTCCAGGACTCCTGGCATTTTCCATCTGTGCTGTTCCAGCCACTTTGCCCTGTGTGGCTTTCCAGCTGGGCGGGGCTGAGCTATAAACGGGGTCTGGCTATCTGCTGTCTCTTGGCACACAGCCCTGGGCTCTACACAGCTCAGCCAACCATTCCAGGCATTCCTTTCTCTGTTCCTCGCAAAGGTCCTTTTCACCAAGCCCTCCCCAGACAGAAAATCTCTGCTTTGCACACCCAGGGCTCGGGATGAACTCATCTCCACACCTCGTGTGCAGGAAGATTCCATGGCAGCCTGGAATGATGAACAGCCCCTGGAAGTGTGGGTGATGTGCAAACAGCCACAGAGATGCTCCGTGTTTCTGGACAGGCACTTCCACCCAGATCTTCCTCCTGCTGCTGCCACTTCCCAGCCAGAGCTGCTCAAATGGCAGCGTTTTGTGGAATGTGCTGCAGTTACTTCTTGGTGAACGTGATCCAGCTGCCTCTTCCATTGCTGCTGGCTCTGCAGCCCCAGAGGGGGTTTTACACTGTGGTGGCAAGGACATGTGTCCTAAAGATAAATTAGCTCCTCTGTACTCTTGATGATCAGGGAGTCAGAACTGGGAACTATTCAGGGAGAGAAATTATAGGATTATATTGACAATGGCCCTGTGTCCTGCAGTCAGATAGAAAAGTGTGGGGCAAGGTAGCCAGAGTTTTCAACACCTAGTTGTATCTCCCAGAAGCCTTCCATGCCAAAAGCCCATCCAAGTCCCCTGTTACTGCTCATTTGCAAACCCAGGCTGGATATCCAAAGTCCAACGTAGCTAAAATTTCCAGGATCCCTCAGCTCTCAGCCTGGCCCATCTCGAGACAGGCAAAAAGAACTGAAAATCCCCCCAATCTGTCTGATCATTTGGACTGAGAAATTGCATCCTTCAGCATCTGTTCTCACTGTGGCCATGGTGACCTCCTGAGATTCCACATCTCCTTCCTAGAGGGTCACCAGCTTTGCTTATTCACTCGCACACCGAATTTTTCTTGCAGTGACTGAACACATTTTGGAGCGAACACACAGCATCTCTGTGGTCTGCTGGGAGTTTGGAAAGGTCACCACAACAGCATGCCTTCTTGGTCCTCTGCAGTGCAAACTTCAGAGCTCTGAATAAATATTTGGCTCGTGCTATGGACAGCTCCTGGAATGTGGCTTCTGGAATACCTGCTCAGGCTGAGAGGACACTTCCTCCCTTCAAAGGGTCTTATAACTGGAGAAAGGACTTTTTGGAAGAGCCTTGCCATGGTGCACTGGGTGTGCTGGGTGTTGCCCAGGGGATGCTCCAGAGGAAATGGCTTTTCTCCAGCACAGTCAGACCCTGCAGTCTGGGCTGTGGGCACTGACCTCGTCAGGAAAAGGGCACTGGGGTTTTCAGTGAGAAGCTCAGGCCAGGAGGGAATACTTTATGTGCCTTCTGATCATCTGCTCCAGGGCTTCTAGAGCACATCCCGTTCAAAGTGTCCATTGTTAGTGAGCAAAGAGCTGAAATTCCATTTGCAGTGCAGGGGGTTTAACGTGTGCCCCTGTGCTCTGAGCAGTCTGGAACACCCAGCACGGACTCAGGGGTTTGGTGACTGCAACCACAACAAAGTTCTGGGGGGCTGCTCCAGTGGTGACTGATGAGTTACAGGCACACCAAGCCAGATGCTTTTCCCCAGAGTTTCAACTGAAATCTGACTGTCATATTTCTTGGGCTGGCTTTGTCTGCACTTCTGTACTGATGGACCAGCTGAGGCCTATAAAGTACTCACAATTAGTTTTAAATAAATTTAACCATCTCTCCTAATTTCATACACCAACATAGGCTTCTCTTTTTTTTAGCTCATAATGAAAAATAAGCTGGTTTTCTTACCTCAGGCCTCTTTCCATGTTATGCTTGTTCAATCTTTTTCAGATCTAAAAGTTCAGGTTCCACCTACAGTTGATATATTTGCTATGTCTTAGAGCTCTGAGAAAATCATATATGGATCTGGATGACATGTTTCAGTTCCTGGCAGTGTCCTTCTTGTGAGATTTTTTTCCTGTGCTTCAGTTCCCACACAGGATACAGAAGAATAATCCTTTCACCCACTGTTTTTAACCACTTATGCCAGTTATGCCTGTTTAGTCCCTGTTTGCAGAACATCTCACATGGCCCTGATCAGAGATGAAGTCTTCAGACACTACCAGAACCTAAATAAAAATGACATTTTTTGGGAAAATAAATGCTATTATCCATGAGGAGTTCCCAGTGATGTGAGCTATTTGGGTGCAGGATTGTCTTCAGAAGTATTGAAAGTATGTAGGTTATGGTAGATAAGCTGTAATAAACACTGGGCACCTGTTCTAGCTGTCATTTGGGGCTGGGGCAGAGACCATCAGGCTCCTGAGGTCCTTTGTGCTGGAGTTCACTGAAGAAATCAGGCTGCCCCGAGCAGGAGAGGCAGGCACTGCCAGCAGCAGGCTGGGGACACTGCAGAGGGGTGAGTTCTTCTGACACCCTCTCCAGCTATTCCACAGCAGCAGGTAGCAGCCCTGAGCCTGGGGATGTTTCGGGAGTTATATGTGTTTGTACTTCGTTTATTTACGTAATTTTTTTTTCCCCATTCATAATCTGATCACCTTCACGTTCCAGGAAAAAAACCCCAAAGCCCCAGTGCAAACAACTGTTGCCCCACACAGTCAAGACTGTTTTCATTTACTCCATTACGGCACAGACGGGTCGGAAAAGAATCTTAGTCACGACTCTGATGCTGCATGAGGGGAAATTCCTGGGCAGTGAAACAGCACAGCAAGACCTCAGAGCTTTCTTTTTTTTTTTTTTTTCATGAGCCCTCTACAAGCAAACGCCAACCAAACCCTTTTTAATGATTTGTCACCGTTTTATTGTGGTCAGTACTTCACATGCAGCCCTTCTCCTCTGCGGGGACTTGACCTGTATGGATTTCACCTTTCTGGTGTCCTGCCCAGGTGACTTTTGGCTGGGAGCAGGTTGGACAGGGCTTGGAGCAACCTGGGATAGTGGAAGGTGTCCCTGCCCATGGCAGGGACTTGTGACTAGATGGTCTCTAAGGTCCTTTCCAACCCAAACCCTTCCACGGTTTTATGAAATCAGAGCTCAAATAGCACTGGAACCTCTTACATGTATATTCCTGTGGCTTCATATTTCACCCTTCAGGCTTCTTATCCCTACCACAAATTAAGTAATAAATGACCGCATCTAACACATTTCATACCACTCCTGAAGGCTCCAGGGCCTGGACAGTGCAAACCACAATCTGTGAGGTGTTAGTTACTCCCTGCAAAGAGCACCAACATCGACCCAGTGACCACACTGTCCCAGGGGGGAAGGTGGGCCCCTTTTAAAGATGGGAAACAGGCAAGGCTGGGATCAGTCTGACCCAGAGCAGCCTCAGGTTTGAGTCACTCCGGGCTATCCTTGGGGAGGACACTCCCGGGGGGCGATTCACCTCCTTGGGAAGGCAGTGCCCAAAGGACACCAGATGAATCACAGCCCAAAAGTGCCCCCTTCTCAGTCCTGACTGCCAGGGGAGTCAGGGCTGACTCGGTCCTGCACAGACATCCAGGGCCACGTGTGAGGAATCACATCCTCTGGGGCTGGGCCAGGACAGGGCTAATTGCAGCCAATTAGCAACTGCAGCAAAGCCCAAAAGCTCTTCTTGAACTGGTAGTATAAAATAAAAGAGTATAAATAAAATAATAAATACATAGACCTAACCAGTGCTCTGGTCTGATGGCTTTACCATATTTATCCTATTTATCCTATTCACACCTCTGCAGTGACAGGAACTCAGCACACCGTGGGCTCCAGGAAATGTGGCAGCTTTCTGCTGCAGTGGCATTGCCAGGGACAGTGAAGGCCCTTCCCTGGGGATCAGCCTTTGTGTCCCACAGCACGCTGCACCGAGTGTGGAAGCTTGGAACACCACGAGTGGAAAACCTGACCCAAAATACCCTGCAACTTCTGGTTTGTGTTATTACTCTCTGTTCCCACAGTTACTGCTGCACTCCTGAGCTCAAAACAGCAGTGGAGGAGCCTCTGCCACGACTTTTGTGATGGAATTCCTTGGTAAACCCACATTTCCCTGTCAGGGATCACGACTGCCACGTGTGTCCTGTGAAAGCCCCTGAAGTTTTGGGGTTTGCTTCAGTTGGGAGGCTCAGTTTAGTTCGTCTTTAGTTTGGGGACGCAGTTTTACGGAGTGAAATTTTCAGGTAAATGAGTCAAACCCGTGTGTCTACAACCATATTTAGATTTTCTGAGAAACGTGATCTCATTCAGAGAAGTGTCAAGAAGTTTTCTGTGTCAATGGAAAGCAGAGGTGCTCGGCACCTTTGAAATATTATCAGCCTTGAAGTGTCTAAATATAGGTTTTAAGGCTTAATTTGAGAACGTGGTTTAAAACCAAAGAAAATTCTGTGGGTTTTCTTCCCTTGAATGTCTACAGGATGTAAAAGTTCTAGTGCCATGAACTGTCAAATACTTGTGCTTTTGATTATTTATCAAATTAACACTATCTGATGCATAAATTTAATTATCTCATTTTAGGATCAGTTATACGTTTTAACAATAATTTTCAAAAACAAAAGGGACTTTTATAGCCGGTGTGAGTTTTCAAAGGACACCCACTGAGCATGTGTATTATCTTCAGCAAGATGACATGTTGTCCAAAGCTTAGATATTTTAAGTCAAATTCAGACACGATTTACAATTTGCATCACTTTTTCCAAACAACCTGTCCCATGGAAAGTCCCCAGCTGTAAAGGTTTCACAAAAAGAGCGGTGAGGGTATTTGGCACCAAGCCCCACGGACCATTTTAAAAATTAAACTCTAAAGAAAAGAGTTTAGGGAAGGAATGTGTGGTTTAAAACAACTAAAGCAGCTCACGCTGTCCCCTCCCTGGGAGCCCACGGTCCTGCTGCACAGCCCTAAAGGAAACAAAACCCTCCTCGGCCCCAGGGTCCTGCACACAAAGGGCTCACAGCACACACACCTGACCATGGGGATGCAGCCTGGGCTGGTCCGGGGTGGGCTGGGGGGGGGACAGAACCTCTGGGCTCGCCCCTAAACCCCCCCAGCACGCCCAGAGCCTCACAGAACCACCCCACTCCCCGGGGCTGGCTGGGAAGTTGTGGAAAACCGTTCCTGAAAAGAGGAGAAGCAGGCGAAAGCCTGGCTGCAAGTTTGTTTGAGTTTGGGCAACAAAAATGTGTCTGGGCTGGCTCTGAGCAATCTTGGCCACTGCGGGGTGAAAGTGTCCAGGGTTTCCTCAGGTGACTGGCTCTCCTCTGGCCTTGTGCTGGGAGCACTCCCCTGGGAAATGTGGTAAAAAGGAACAATTTTATTGTCGTTATTCCAAAGACTTGCACAAGATGATTTATCTTGGCAGCAACAATATCTCAGGAAGAAACTCCTGCCTGCTGCAGACACATCCCAGATGTCCAGTCCCCTCACGGGGGACAGTGAAAAACCTCTAAGGACAGAGCTCAGGACATCCCAGTGTCGTTTGTTTGATCTTTGAAGGCTCTGTAGGCTCTTATCTGTTTGGTTATGCTTATTACTGACCAGCAGACAACTCCCAGACAGAAATCCTGTTTCTTTATGTTCAATTTCAGCCAAATTTGGAACAGCAGCTTAAGAAACCTGACCTTTCTGCATAGCTTAACGTGAATCCATTCCACGCTTGAGGCTTCAAACATCCCTGACAGCTTTAGGAGAGAAGACTTTAAGTGTTCATTGCCTTCAGACCTGTAAGTCTGTGACCTTCAGTTAATCGTGTGTGATGCTGCAATATTACACTTCAGCCCCTTTCTTGTGAACGAGGACCCAGTTTCCACCAGACCCAGACACGAGACGTTCTCAGACAGGGTTAGAAAACAAGCACTGATGAAAGCGATTGAAATGAAAGCTGCTCTGAGTGCGCAAAGGTCGCCAGGTAGGAGTGAAAGCAGAGGAGACGCCGGGGCCGGAGCAGAGGAAGTGCAGAAATGGCAGCAGACGGTGCAGTGGGGACCTTGGTGCCGGGGAAACATCGCATCACAGCCCGCGGGGCACCCGCCGGCTCCGGGGGAGCTTCTCCCCTCCGGCCCCGGTGTGGGGGTCCTGCTCGGGCTGGCACAGAGCTCTGCCCACGCACGGGGGCACGGGCGGGTTCTCGTGTCTCGCCCTTCTCAGAAATCACCGTCACACCCGGGGGGAGGGAGTCTGAAATCCCGCTGAGCCTCCCCAGGCCACGAGTGCTGAGCAGCTCATCGCAGCCGAGGCAGCCCCGAGCACACCCGGGCTGCCGAAAAGCCAGGGCTGTCACACAGGGCCGGGGGGTTTGGCCTCGGAACATTCAGCCCAGTACGGGACTCAGAGTCCAGGGGCAACCTGAGTAACAAAGAAGGTCTGTCTTTTTTTACCTGTGCTGCGCAAAACTGAGTTTAGCAGCTGTCCCAGACAAATCCCCTAGAAAATCAGGCCAGCAGGATGATACATCACTGACTGTGTCCCTCTGCTGCTCAACAGGAACCCTGATGCAATGTTTTTCCCCATTTATGTCATTGGAGCAGATCCAGTGTTTCCTGCTTGCCCCAATACGCTGATTAATATAATTAACAGTCATATCTTATGATTATTCCAACCCACTTATTCGACTCAGCCTGACCAGAAATTCATTTCCCTCTCAAGAAAGGGAATTACTTTTATTACGATTATTATTATTATTATTATTTTGTTTCAGACTCCAAACACCCTTCAGTTTCTATCTGTGAGTCAATCCCCTCCAGCTGTGAACCCACCCCAAGTTCCCTGGAAAAGCAGCTTTCGTGCCTCCCAGCATTGCTGTGAGAGGATAAAAGCATCACACTAAGGGAACAATCATCTTGCCTTTATTCTTCAGCACCTTTGCCTTCACTCTGAATTTTAATGTGGACAAGAGGTGCCAGCTGGGGAGTTTTGCAGACTGAAGTCCCCTCCACTGTTGTAAAGCAGGAATGAGCATAAATTTGGTCTAATCTCATGGAGGCAATCATCACAGATACTGGGAGTCCTCCTGGGGACTTTATGGGTTTTGGATAAGGAAACCCATTCCCTTCATCAGGTGTGAGAGATGGATTAGGCATAAATGGAAGCATGGAGTTTATAAAATTTAGCCTAGGAGACAGCAAGGTTTGTGCCCTATATCGAAGTTAATCCCATTGGATAGAAATAATGGAAATTTCACAAGGGCAGAGGTGCAGGTTGCACTTGGTTACATCTGGGCTGGACCAGGAAACAGAGTTTGGGTTTAAATAGACAGCCTAAAACCATGGGGAGAGTCAGTCACTGCAACTGTGAGCGCGTTGGTCCCGATCCTGAGCTCAGTGACACCCTCTCTGCCACAGGGCAGATTCAGGGATGCCTTTAGACAGACATTAACTCAGACATACAGAGAGAGCTCTGCCCACCCATCAGAACTGTTAGGAAGCCCCAAAACTGGCTTCAGAGCCAGTCCTTCCTCACCCCCTGGACGTGCAGCTCCTGTTGGATCTCTGTGCAAACTGTGGATGGGCTGAAGCCTCGGGAGGGTTTTTTAAGCCTTGTTACTTTATTAGCTCTGTTTATCTTTCTGTTCCGTGATGACAGCTGAAGTAATCCCAGCCCTCATGAATAAACTCAGAGCTTCACCTGTGTTTAGTTAAAGACCACGAGGTCCAACACTCCCCACAAACACGGCCTGCCCAGGGGAGCCACACATCCTGCGCTGTGCTGGAAATGACACTCTCCAAATTTGGTGTCTGTTTGGTGCCTAGTGAAGCTGGTGGAAATACAAAAATGCTGGCAGCAGCTAAGGAAAACAGCTCTTTGGTTTTTGTTCTGTTTCATCTCAGCTGAAAGTTTGCCAAGAGATGCCCAGTCCACCTCCTGTCTTTACAAACCGGCTGAGTCTAAACTTACTCTGCTTGTTTGTTTGTTTGCTTGGTCGGTTTTTAAAGTGTCTGACAGTCCACGTAAAACACTGAGACAGAGTGTTACTGGACGAGTTTCAACCTTGCAAAGAGAAGGAACAGCAAAACAAAACAAACAAACAAAACCCTCTCGATAAATCTCCAGTTTGAACGTCACATCTGAACAAACCACTGGCAGCCCTTTCTGCTCTGGGGTGAACCTTCATCCATCCCCCAGTCAGCCTTTCAGCCAAAGGCTTTTTGGGCCACGTACAGTTTCTTCAGGAAGGTCAAGCCCTCAGCCTCCAGTCCTTCTTTTGCTGGCAGTCTGGAGCCTGAATATTTTGGGACAGATGTTCAGGGCTGTGGGTCACTTAAGAAACAGGGGATCTATTTGCCTTTCTTGGAGTTAGTCTGGAAGATATTATTCAAAGCTCTTTTTGCTGCATGATGAATTTTTCATTTTAGTTTTCAGCTCAGAGGTCTGTTACCTATTTTCTTGCTGCTGACAAAATAAACCACAAAGAATTTCTCATCTCATTAAAAAAAAAATAAAATCTAACAGTGGTCCTGTATGGAGTTCTTAAGAAAAGGGCATGTAACAACCACAAAATGTTCAAGGCAAGTGGAGAGAGCCATAACCTTCATCCAGGGGACACTGACAGCAACAGTTTGTGGTGCACAACGTGGGCTTTCATCCAGTTGCTGCTCTGTGCAGGTTGTGTGGGTGCACCAAGGTAGTATCTCTAATAATGTCCGTGGGGACAAAGAACAGAAGAATTTGCATCCTCAGTGAAGCAGGGATCCAACAGATGATGACACTGAGTTAATGCCTGGGTGCCCGAGCTTGTTCCCCAAATCCATACTTGAAAAAGAATGTGGAAGGAAAAGGGATTTTGCAGTAGGATGGGAAGATGCAGCTTGGTCTTGATGAAGTTTCAAGGACTTTGAAGGATTGTGGGCCAATCTAATATGGAGCCTTTTCTCTAGACAATAAGAACAATATAAGGGACTGTCCAACTTCTGAAGAAACTGTAGAGTATCAAAAAACTCTGGAAGATAAGCAAATACCTTGTGGCAATTAATACCCAACCCAGTACAGGCTTTCAGGCATCATCTCTCCAGTAAACCAGACACCATGAGAACCAGCTCTCTCCTCAAGTGCCACTAAGCACAGCCTGGCAAACAGCACAAGATGCTCAGACACCATGTTTTGGTGAGAAATAGCCTTCAGCAGCGTGGCCATGGGCTGTCAGGGCCAGCTGGTGTCAGTGCTGCAGGGCAGTCATGGGCAAGTCCAGTTTGCTGGTGTGGGCACAGCCTTAGAGGGAATGAATGACCCAGGCACGCTCAGGGGGCAGGAATAACGGGGCTCTGGGGTGGGACAGTTCATGTGCAACTCACACCCAGAAGAAAGGGAGTGTCCAAAGTCATTTCCTGAGCCTACCAGGAACAATGCTTGTGCCTTCAGGGAAAAGAATCACAGAAATGCCAACATTTTACTACAGACTTAGGACCTGAGCCCTACTCTGGTGCCCCGGTGCCTCCTGCAAACAAACACTGGAAAATGAACAAGCAAACAAAAAAAACCCAAAAAAACCCCCAAAAAAAAAAACAAAAAAAAGGGAAGAATTTCTGATAACTTCTGCCTGGAAACATGGCTGCAGTGGCTGTGGATAATTGATAACAACATAGACACAAACCAGACACGCTGTCCTGGTATTTGTTGGCAAGAATTGTCCAGCGACTCAATCCAAACTGCTGCAAGGAGGGTGAGGTGGGAAGGGAGCCCGGGCACCCTGCACAGAGCAATTTATATCACATGTTACACTTCACATGTGGTGTTTTTTCCCCCACCTACTCACACAGGAGGTTTGTGACTTTAATCTGTTTATTTTTAGTAGGAAGCATGAGTAGGTAAATACGTGCTCTGAGCTGGTATTTTAGGCAGGAAGGTTTAATTGTGCGTGTGCTAATTGTTGTGTTTCTGGGGTTGTTGGTTTTGGCCCGGCTCCTGCCCACCCCCACAGCCCAGGGGAACAGGTCCTTTGGCTGCTGGCACAGACACTCCCTGCTACTGCTGCACACACGGAGCAGGGCGGGGGTCCCACCCCCCCACACCCTCCCTGCCCTTCTTCCCTAAGAAACTTGGAGCTGCTGGAAGCAGCCAAGTCAGTCTTGGGAAAGAAGCCTCTTGTTTGTGTGCAGGACGAGTGGAAGGGAGGCTGTGGCCACGCAGGGTGTCCCTGCTCCACGCCGAGGTGTTCAGGTGAGACCCGGACTGAGCCTCTGCTCTCGCTCTGGTTCTGCTGCTTCTGCTGCAAGAAGCGACAGGAGCAGCTGCCCCAGAAGCTGTGCCCACCCTGCTGAGCTCGTTGGTGACCTGCCCCTCTCGGCCTCCAAGAAGATGCTCAGGTGGGTGGGAAAGGGAGTCTGTCCCTCCTGCCCACATGGGAATCCTGCAATCCCTCGGGCACCTGTGCAAGCACTTGGCCCGGCCCCAAATCCCACAGGCAGCATGAGATTGCTCAGGCAGGCACAGACATCTTTTAGGACATCCCTGCATGGGAATGGTTGCTGAGGAAAACTCTGTAACCTGCTAAATCTGCACTGAACTCGGACCCAGCCCCCTCCTGACTCCTGACTCCTGATTCCCTCTCCCGATTCCCTGCTCCCTTCAGACTTCCGGGCTCAGAACCTCCGAGGGTAAAATACCACCAGATTTTTTTAGAAACACTCAAGTCAAATTCCAGACTTGATTTATATGCTTTGGGTAACGTCACTGAAATAAAACACAGTATAAATAATGCCAAAACCCATAGACCAGATAGGTAAATAAATTACAAGGTATTGTAAAATGACACGATTTTGATTAAAACCAAGAACAGAAAGGCAGACCAGAGTTTAGGCTTCAAATGACCCAGGTCAGCTTGGACTAGCTGAGGACCCATCAACCAAAGTGTTAACGTGCTCCCCTTATTTTCTAGACTGTAAACCAAACTCCAATTAATCACCACCACCCCAAGCAAACAATCTCCTCTAATCACCTTGTCGTGACAATACATCTTTGTAGTATTGCAGAGGCTCAGGGACATCTTATAAACAGGATGTAAGAGAAAATATATTAAAAAATTAACTAGATTACTGTAGTTGCTAAATATTATTCCAAGTTTCATAATACTATGTACTTTATGGCCCACATATAAAACAGCAGCTGCTGTTAGAAGAGTTTGTTTTTCCACTCATAATCAAATTTTGGCTCGTGGAAGGCTGTTATTTTTCTACACCCATTTTTTTTCTGGGAATTGTTGCACCAAGCACAGACAGAAAAAAAAAAAAGGGGGGGGGGAAGCTAACTCTTTCTTTATGGGTTTCCTAACTCTTTCTTTATGGGTTTCCTTATTTTTGTCTGTCATCCACCCACCTCCTGGTAGCTCTGCTCTGTTCTGTTTGTGCTGCTGGAGACACTCATTCTCTCTGCATTTCTATTGCTAAACCAGGGCATTTCTCACATCCTGTGTCCGGGCAGGTTTTTGGTCCTCCATGTTTCCCTCTATCCCCCTTCTCTGCTGAAGTATTTCATCTGTGCTTCTGCTGCCACACAGCCACCGAGTGAACCTCAGCACTGGGCTTTGACCTCTCTTCCCCCTCGATCTTGACATACCCACAGGGAGCTCTCACTACCAGAACCTGCATTTCAAACACACTTTTTTTTTTTTTTTCCCCAGAAATGAACACGTTTTCCTCCCAGATCCCACCTCTCCACCTTCAACTCCCAGATCTTTGACTCTTTTTCCTCCTTTCCTGTCCTTGCTGCAGCACTTCACTCACTCCTTTTCTTTCGTTCCCAAGTCCACACTTCCCTCTTGGAGACCAACCCCTCACACAGTGCTCAATCACACAATTGAAGTTACAAACACAGCTGTCCTAAGACCTCTCCTTTTCTACCTGTACTGCTCCCTGACCTTCATAACTGGGGCTCTCCCTGCTGGGACCAAGATCCAGACTATTATTCCACAGTGCAATGGCTTATCTCTATCTTCTCATCTAATTTCTTTTATCTCTTCACATTCTTGGCCTTGTGCCTTTGCCCTTTCCCTGTGCTCATCTGTCAAATGTCCTCTTTTCTTCAAAGCACTGCTTAAAATTCAGCTCTCCAAGCAGCACTCCTCTTTTCTAATCCCTGGCAACCTCAGATAATCCTTGTGAAGAAACATTTTCTCATGTTCTTCCACTGGTTTGACTCGACTACATCAGATTTCAAAGCCTCCTAGACAGGGAGTATGTCTTATCTGTAATCTATAAAATACTGTTCACATCTAAGCCACCCTACAAAGGTTATCTACTAAATGGAATTCCCTGCAGTGTATTTATGATCAGCTGCAAGAGGATGAGGAAGACCAGCTAAGATGTGAAGTTAACCGTTTAAAGCCTAAAACAAAGAACCAAGTGACATGGATTTAGCTTTCAGATGAAAGAGGGTAGATTTAGATTGGATAGTAGGAAGAAATTGTTGGCTGTGAGGGTGGGGAGGCCCTGGCACAGGTTGCCCAGAGAAGCTGTGGCTGCCCCAGCCCTGGGAGTGTCCAAGGCCAGGTTGGAGCAACCTGGGCTAGTGGAAGGTGTCCCTGCCCATGGCAGGGGGTGGGAATGAGATGATGGGCGTTAATGCTGCTTCCAACCCGAACCATTCTGTGATCCCATGATTTTCAAGTGAGATTTTGCTTTGCAGTATAAAGGAATCACGATTTGCAGCTCCATTTGAGCAAACAGCTGAGTTTTGCTTCATCACCTCCACCCAGGAGGAACACACTGTGGGACACGTGCTCAGCTCTGTGGAGCATCACCTCTCGCTGCCTTGCCCTGACAGTGATGGTTGTGGTAACAGTTAACAGTTGACAACCACATGGCCCCCTCAGGACCATGCCCTGACCCTGCCTGGCTCTCTGGGAGAGCTGTGCCCGTGCAGACAGGCTCCTGGGAGCACATGCTAGATACTGGCACCATGTGTGCTGCCGTAAGTCAGGGAATGGGAAAAGAGAAAAGTGGCTTTTGAGAATTCAGACTGATCCAGGCTGCCCCTCGGTTCTGTTACAGTCACTGAAGTGGTACCTCTGGACTTTCTTCGTAGTAGGAAGATCGTTTTGGAATAAAGGGAAAGGCAGCTCAAAATATGCCCCCCTCACTGAAGCAAGTTCCAACCCAAAAAACTCCATCCCTGCAATGAGACTCAGGGCTTGCCCAGCCACCCTGAGCAAACAGCTCAGCACATGACAGCAACTGCCCTGTCTTGCACATAAACTCAGCACCTGGACTGCCTTTCCTTGGAAACTGAAGTCAGAATGTGTGTCTGTTCCCAATGTCCCTGTATTCCTCCCAAGGGAAGAAGGACTCTGGCTTTGCAAGTGCAGCCTTAGTGCTGGGGCCAGGAGGGAGGAAAATGGGTGTTAGCAGCAGCTAATAAGGTCCAGTTGCTGTGAATGCTCCTCAGAGCATCTCAGCATCATTGTTTTGGAGCCATGTGAGTTCTGCTGCCAGGGGAGAAGAAAGGAATTGCTGTCACATGTTTTCAATGAACTAACCGTTAGCTGATACCCACCATTTAAATATATATGCATTTATGTATATATAAAATTGCCAGAAGTGCTGCAAACCTGGGGAAACAAGTAATTTCCTTCTCATTTGAAAAACAAATCTCAGCACATAATTAATTAACCGGAACCAAAGCTCGAAAGCAGGTTTCAACTAGTGCAGCTCTACTCCCAGCAGCATGGATTGATGGATGAAGATTCCCTTTAAACCCAGTCAAAACACCTCAGCCCAACCCTGCCAAACACTTCCCCTCACATCAGAACTACAGACACCCTGGACATCACTGCATGGCTGCATCTGCACAGTCACAGCTGTGACTTCCACGGATTCCTCAGCCTAACTCGTAAACTTGGATCCAAAGGAAGCAATAAAGCTTACAGATAGATGGATAATCTCTCTCTATATATAAATAAAATGTAATCTAATAGCAAAATAAAGCTAAGAATGAGCACACCTCATTCTCAACACCACAGGTTTCCTCTGAGGAGCAGCCAGTGTGGGGAAAGCCCTGGAAGGGGATGGCAGCTGGGTCCTGCCCTTCAGGCACCACCCAGGGACCTTGCAGGGGAGGGAGGAATCCTGCTGGAAGAGGGATGATTTGCCAACTGGAAGCCACACCAATTAGGGACAGAAGTAGCAGGGCCCTGTGGAGAACTGCTGAGTGAGGACACGGGGTGAGCAGCAGCTTGAGGTGACAAAAACTGGCCGAAGGAAAGACACAGCAGTTGGTTAATTAGGTGAGGGGGGGCAGGAGACTGGGGAGGGGGGGACTCCAGAAGATGCATTTTTCTATTTACATGATTTTTATTTCGCCCTCAGTTCACACAGTATCCAAGCAACTCAGAATCCCACACGGATTTTCTCTTTACGCTCCCCTGGGGAGCAGGGAATGGCCCAGGGCTGGGGGAGCCAAGGCAAAGAGCAGAGCAAGTGGTTTCTCAGCCTGGGGGCAGAGAGACTGTCTGACCACGATGATGCCAGCCCTGCTCAGCCTCTTCACCACAAGGGCCTGCCTTCCCCAAGGGAGGGAACTGCTCAGCAACCTGCCGGGGTTAACTGGAGAGGAAAGGCCTGAGGACAAGAGAAACACTAATCACAGGATCATTAGGGCTGGAAAAAGACCCCCAAGATCATCGAGTCCAACTGTTAACTCAGCACCAGAGTGTTCAGCACTGAACCCTGTCCCCAGCTGCCACATCACAAAGCATCACAAACACCTCCCAAATCACCTTGTTATTGTAACAGTTTTCCACCAGGAAAAAAACCCCATTCTCATCATATCTGCGCCAAGCTGAGGCAGAGCTCTCACTGCACAGCACTGCTGGTCAGCTCAGGAGGGACAGCAGTGGGATGGCCCCGAGGGGAGGCAAGATATGGGTCATTCCAGCCATTCATGGGGGGGGTTTTGCCACAGGCTACATGAAAAGAATTCCTGCATCCTTCTCCACCAGGAAGCCAGAGTTTTCCAGCTGTGCTTCCCTCCATCTGAATGCATTTTCCCCACCACAAAAGCACAGCCTTGTGGATTTTAGACTGATTGTTCAGTACTGGCACAAGAAGGAACATTGCTGGGTGATGTTCCAGTCACCTGGGTCCAGTACTGTCTCCCTTGCTTCAGCAAAAGGCTTTTGTGCTTAGAAGTCCAATTTAAAAAGTCCACCTGTAAAAGCAGAGCAGAGAGACACGTGAAGAGCAGAATAAGGAATTGAAAGCAGTCTGGTAAAAAGCATAATTTTTCTATTCTGGCTGACTCACGGAATCATTTGGGTTGGAAGGGACATTAAAGATCACCCAGTTCCAACCCCATAGTGAAGAATTCCCTCTCACAGTGAAGAATTCACATTTATAATGTCATGGTACACAGAACGACTGGATCAAAGAATTTTGGGGTTTTCTAGTAGTAACTTGATTTTTTTTTTTTTGAGCTATTTCCTTAGTCAAGAGATCACGAAGCAGCACAGCCCAAACTGCAGCAAACAGAAGTGCAGGAGTGTTAGGGTTGTTCAGAGGAAGCTGCTCACAGGGGGATGCAGTTTGGGCTGTTCCAGCTGAGGTTCAGTGGAACATCTGCACAGGGCTGTTTATGCCTCCTCACTGCACAGCTGGAGAAGCCTCGTCCCTGGAGATGTCACCATGCAGGTGACATCCAGCACAGGCACCTGCCCTTTGATTTGTGTTTTCCGTCAGCAGTTGTGTGTTTTTGAGGGGCACAGGCTGGGATCACACGTTTGGTTCACAGCTCAGCTCAGTCCTTCAGCACCCACGGAACACAAACACAAACCCGGCCCCGGGGCTCAGAGAGGAGGCACCCCTGGAAGGGTCAGGCTGTCCCACACAGCAGCCTTCTCTCACTCCCGTTATAATCAAGGTGTATTATTTTGGCAAAGCAATTTACTTTTTCAACATGAAGGACTCCTAGAAAGTGAGAGCTGACAGAATGTTTTTTTGCCTGGTGTCTCTGCAGTCCAGAAGTGGCTGCAGGGACAACACACCAGTTAAAAGTCGGGAGAGGAAAACAAATATCCCTATTTCTGGGAACACTGCAGCTACAACACTTTGTTCTGACTAAATTTGTGCTACTTCCTTGTGGCCTGTTCTCATGCTGCTGTTAACCTCTTCTCAGACCAAGATAGTGTTCCTATTTCATGTCCAAAACAAACCAAGGGCAAAACCCAGAAAACACAGCACAGACCAGGAAAAAAGAAAAAAGAATGTGTGGGTGGGCAAACACTGGAACAGGTGGTTGAGTTTCCATCATGGGAGATTTCCAAAAACCCAGAGGGACGTGGTCCTGAGCACTCTGACCCTGCTTGGAGCAAGAGGGTTGGACCAGATGATCTCCAGAGGTTCCTGCCAGCCCCAGAGATCATGTGTGGGCACGAAGGGCTGTTCCCAGGGCTGTATTCAGGTCTTGGGCATCGAGAAGCTTCTTGTGAGGAACTTCCCTCTCTCTCCAGGGAAGTCAGAGATGGAAAGCTGACAAAAACACTGAGATGCCATTAAAAAACCAACTAGAAAACCCCCTGCTTTTCACAAGAGGCCAAGCACTAGGCAAAACTAAAATCACAGGGAGTTTTGAGTAGGGTCTGATCTGGAGCAGTGTTTGCTGGACAATTCTAACAGTCAGCACAGAACCACTGAATGGTTTGGCTTGGAAAGGACTTCAGAGATCATCATGTCAACCCCTTGCTGTGGGCAGTCCTGGGCTTCAAAAATGATTCCAGACCATGTGGTTCCTCTTCAGTCCACAGTGCTTAAAAACTTCTCCATATCTTTCCTGCACCAAACAGTCCGAAGACCCTTTTGTCTAGAAACAGTGAGCAAGTTCCCAGGCACCATTTTCCCATTTACAGCACTCCAGCAACTCAGTGCCATAGGAAGGACACTTTGCACAGGCTGTTGGCAAACATTCCTCATGGTTTACACCCAACCTGAGGAAAGGAGAAAGTCCTGAGCCCAGCACAGACACACAGAGCCTAAAAATAGTTTTCTGCAGCACAGACGAACCCCAAAGCAGTGTGATTTTTCTAGTTCATTACCTTAAATTATGATCAGTCTCCTCTGGATTGAACACTGCCCAGCTGAAACCACCTGCCTTTGCAGTGCACCTGTGGGGATGACACCCACATTCTCCTGGGAAACCCTGAGACTTCAGGAACTACTTATGCATTAGAAACAAAGGCATGTGGTCTTAAGTTTCCCTGAGTTTTAATTTTTTAAAAGCTCTTGGGTAGGTTTTGATTTTTTTTTTTTAAATCCCATTTATTTACTCATGTGTTCTGTCCAAATTCCTGATACCAAAAAATTATCACCACCATCCCTACCCTTTGTTCTCTTCCAAGGAGGGACATCAGATTCATTTCAGGAACGAAGATGCAGCTTGTCAGGGGATGGGCTATGGAAATGTTACCTTGCACACTGATGTATTTTTAGCAGCTCAGGGATATTTATAGGGCTGTGAGGGGCTGGTTCAGGGCTGCAGGATGAAGTCAGTGTCCCAGGGGCAGGTTGGAAAAAGCTGCACATCTGCCAGGCAGGGCAAGGAGAAGGCAGTGATGCCTGGAGTTCATGGGAAGGGGAGAAGGCCAAATGCTCCAAGGATGCCTTCCTCCAGTCATTATCAAAAATCAAGTAACTAAGGAAAAGAATTAAAATATTGGCCCTAAATATTAGCTCCTCTTGTATATTCCTTGTTATTAAAGGTATTCATATGGTGAAGTGCTGAAGCAGACAAATTCAACAAAGAGAATGCCCAAAACACAGCTCCAGTTTGGGAAAGCAGCAGGAGAGGAGTCTCAAGAATGAACACACTGATCACCAAAGTCCCTTCTTCTAAATTTGTGCCACCAGCCCCAGACATCCCCAGCACGTGCTCCAACCTGCCAACCTGGAATCAGTCACTTCTCACACCAACAGGAGAAGCTTTCGGGTGTTTAACAGAGATCTGGTGCCTTCAAGGAACTGTCAAATAGTTCACTGCAGTTGTTCATATCTTTGCTCCAGGCACTCCTAAAGAGGCAAAAAAGGTCTGGCACAAAAATATCAGAATAAACTGGAGCAGAACTCCACAGTGCAGTGAGAGCATCAGGTGTTAATTCACCTCAGGCCATGTCTTAGCACCTGTTTTTGGCTGGGGAGAGCACACACACCTTCACCAGAACTGAAACTAGAATGTAAGGAACGTTCCTGGGCATAAGCACTTCAGAGAAATCTTACTTTCTCTGATATTCTCATGGCCTTCCAGTCCTGGATTTGTCAGGGGCACCTGAAGCCCTGCAAGAGCACAGGTGACCCTGAAAATCTGATACAAGCCAGAAGAACCGTGTGTGTCACTTGCTTTGGGCTTCTCCCAACTGGGGCTGGACAACTACAGACCCTTCCTGGGCAGCAGAAACCAAACCAACACCCATTTCAACATAAAGGTAACACAGAAATCATTATTTTTGTAACCCATTATTCCAGCATTTGCACGTTGAATTTATCAGGACACTTCTCTACCATATTAAACTACATTATTTTGGAACTAGTGCTGATGGAAGAAGAAAACAGAAGGGGAAAAAAAAAAGTATATGAAAGTCACAGTGACTTAATTTCTAAGATAACAGAGGTTAGGTGAAAACCAAGAGCCCCACCTAGGGGTTACTGTGCGTTCTAACACAGGTGGATATTCAGGACAAGTGAGATAAATGGGTTTTAGGGTTTGTATTTTTCCCTTTGAGTTACTCCAGTTGGAATTTAACCTTTACTACAATATCAACAGTAAAATCACAGCTTAAAAAAAAAAAAAAAAAAGACTGAGGCAAAGAGCTGTATTAGACTTTGGATGAGATCTACTTACAGTAGTACTTCAGCACCAAACCGTGGGCAGTTAGGCTTCCAGACGTATGTACAATTAAATGATATGGCAAAGTCGTAAAATGCTTAGTTATTTATAATGAAATCTATACAAAACAGTTAAAAACGTGGTTTTATATACACATTTGGAAAAAAAAAAAAAAAAAAGTCTTGATTACCAGAATGTATTAAAACTGGTTCTCTCCTCCCCTCTGAACCCAAACCTGTCTCCGTGACCTGGAACTATCACAAACCCCAATGTATTGCTTCAACAAGCCAAGGCATAAGGCTCATTTTGGAAACCTGCCCCTGTGTGCCCATTTAAGCTTTTAAACTCCCCAAATGGTTAAACTTTAAGAACAGCGTGTAAGAGTAAAATACAGATTTTTAAAAGCCTTACATCACTTCTAAATTCACAAGTTCAACTTGGAAAGACATTGAACCACTTATCCCCAGTTTTTGAAAAACTGATTTATAGCAAAAGACACCCCCCCCACTCAGTTTGTATCAGAATTAACACAACTGCCTGTTTCACAGGAACTTTTTCAACAACTTGGCCTCACTTTAATAAATAATCAAAGATTAACTGGAGTAGATGAGCATTTTGTGCACTTAGGGCAAAAGAAATGCCTCATATACCATCGCCCTACTTCTTGTAAAGCATGAAAACAAAATCCACCAGCAAATCCACTTTTCTATCAGTTAGTGATTTTGCTTATTTCCAAACATTCACCAACAAGAATTTAAAAAAAATATATTTTTAGTCTTATGAAAAAAAAACCAAACCAAATCTTATCTCTAAGTGAGCAAGAAAGCTGACCAATTCCAAAATTCCAGCACTGTCAGAGACACTAGTCTTCTCTCACATGCTGTTTGAAAATACAAGCATTTATTAAATGTTCTCTTTTTTTTTTTTGATGGTGTTTTTCTCAAGGAAAGGACCCGGCAAAGTGACGACCCCTTTTCACTGGGAGCTGTTTCAGTATCTGGGCAAGGGCTTCCAGAGCACGAGCTGCAGAGTTTGCTGCAGTGTGGTGTCTGAGCAGGAGTACATTCCACTGTCACAGCTTTACTGAATCTTGGCAACTACATCTTTTCTTCTCTTTGTTTTTTCTTTTGGAAACAGATTTGAAGAGGCAGCTTCTGCGACGCCGTCCTGTTAAAACACACCAATGCTCCCACGAACAACTCCAACGGGCAAAGTGCTCCAGGACATCACAACACGAGGGCATCTTGGATCCTCCGAATCCCAAGACATTCTAAAGTGCACTCCAGCATCCCAGTAGCTCAGGATTGCTCAGCAGAGCTCCGGGAGGGGCTGGGCTCGGGGCCATCCTCGGGGCCACTGTCCCCATCCTGCTCCATCGCCGTCTCCTCGTCATCCAGGCGCTGACTGGTGAAGTTGTTGAGCTCCAGGAGCCCGCTGGGTTCCACCACCACGTTGGAGCTGGAGTGACAAGGGATGGAATAGTGAGGGATAGTCTGAAAGAAAGAAAACATCCAAGTTTAGCAAACGGTTTGGACAGGTAAAGGCGTCTGGGCGAGCACAGGCACTCGGGGAAAAAGGTATTTGGTTTCCAAGGGCAGTTTTTCCCAGCTAAGGCTTCAAAGCATCCTTTCACTGGATTGTGAAAGGTAAAATTCGAATGATGTAGCTCTTCAGGCCCTGATCCTGGCCTTTGATCTTCCCTAAAGGTCTGTGACAGCATAACCAATGCCCATCATCCACCGCTCCCCAAACCCAAAGCAGAGAGAATATTTTCTTCAGCCTTATCTTGTCCTGATCTTTTTCAGACAAGCCATTCTGATGTCCTGGGTTAGAGGAGACTCACAAGGATCACTGAGTCCAACTCCTGGCCCTGCACAGGACACCCCAAGAATCCTGTGTGAGCATTGTCCAGGTGCCCTGGGATGACTAACTCTGTTTTCTGTACTAAACTCAATACAAGCTCCAGCCCTGTTCAGGGTTGCAGCAGCACAGAGGCTGTGGAAACACCACAGCTGTTTATTTCTAACCTATTGTTATTATTTATATCTATTTATTTCTGCTTATACTTTCCCAGGTTGTAGAAGCGAAATCTACAACTTCATACAACTGAAATTCCAGGCAGTATTTGCCTTTTGAAAGAGCTCATTGGGTGCCACAAGGATAAACAGGACAGGTTCTCAAAACATAGAGGTCTGAAGTAAAACAGAAATCTACTTTTGCCTATTTAGGGAAAGGAGGACTATAAATGAGTACAAAAATGATGATTTCTACCACAGAGAAGTTAGTCAGCCCCAGTGAAGATTTTACAAAGTAGCACGAAAAATTTGAGACCTCTGTACCCAAATTGTTTCCCACATCAGCAGCATTTTCACTGTAACACAAATGATACATAATACAACCATTTCAATCCACCTCTCATTTGTGTGAGCATAGGCTGTGTCAGCTATTACTTATATCCATATTATACCACTCAGAAGACTTCTATATTTTAGTTGACATTCAGACAACTTATTACAACATAAACCATCATATTTAAGACAGCAGAATCAATGAAAATATCAAGCATCAGTTAAGCAATAACTCAAGGCATATAGGCTGAAGATCAACAATCATTTAATCTCAGAAGTGGTAAGTCTGGTCATAAGTGAAGTTAAAAAGCTCCCTTTTGAATTCAGACCTTATTTGTTAAACTTTCCCAGTAAGTAAAACTCCACCATGCCATTTTTTGTACTAATTTTATACTCAGAGGTAACATTAACAGAAGTGACAAAAGACTCTAGAACACAGTTCCGTACTCGGTGTCGAAGGCCACATTTTTACCCATCTCAAATGAAAGTACTTTGTAAAATGAGATGAGCTCGGTTGTTTCAACAGAAGGAGGAAGACACTGAGGATGCAGCGCTAGAGAAACTCCAGCTCAATTTAAGAACAACGACACACCCTGAAGTAGCAATCCATTACAAGTGTAAGAGCAGAAGAAGAACCCAAACCCACTCAAACACCCTCCCGTGGCTGCCACCCCATCAGCCACGAGTTCGCTCCGCTCAGCCTTCTGCCTCATTGGCTCTGCTCTTCCCTTACCTGGACGACGATCTCCGAGGAGCTCTCTTCAGCTTTCTTCTGTGAGAGGTTCTGAATGTGCACAAACTGGTTTGCTGGGGGCACTCCCTGTGCCTCGGCGGGAGCAGCAGCGGGAGGGGCTGGGCTGGGCTCTGTCCGGGGCTGTTGCTGGGGGGTGGAGGTTGTTGCCGTCGTCCCTAGAGCAGCCACCCGAGGCACCTGGGGACAAGGTGACGACTCTGCTTCACTAGAGACTTTACTAGTGGACGTGGCCTGCTCTGGGGGATCCACTACCGTGTGCTCTATGTTTGCATCAGTGTGAGCTTCCACCACAGACACTCTCAAAATATCTGCTACTGCTGCCTCCGGGGGTGCCTGCATGGGAAACAGGGCTGGTAACCGGCAGTGCCAGCTGGGGCACACCACTGCCACCTGCTACCTCTGACACGACGGGAGGCCGACACCCCCCGAGAGTTAGCTCTGTGACAGTGGATCCTTGCATTAGAGTTGGATGTTGCACCTGAAAATCAAATTTTTGTTGTGCATATCACAGTTAATCTTTTCTTATTGAAAACCTAATCGGTATTTCCGAGGACAGAGTGGCACAAACAACATACTTGCTGTTAGGAAGACAGTTGAAACTCAGTGTTTTAACAAAGGAACTAGAAATGATAGGGCGACAGTTAATTGAAGCCTGGGGAAAAGCAGCTTCTTAGGCTGCTAGGTAAGGATTGTAGCAGTATAATCCCACGGCAGCCTCATTTTCCTTTGGGATTTACAGCCCCATGGGATGTCTGCTAAAGCCTCTAGTTTTCACATGTATTGCTGAAAGGGCCAAAAAAAAAAATTAAAATTGTACCTTTCTGGAGTTAGTTAAAATACATTTTTTTTTCCATGTTCCTCAGTCTTTACATTTTTCCCTCCCAAGGAAAATCAAATTACTCCTGTACATGAAAGCCATATAATTTCAGGAAGATGTAAACTACAAAGGAAGAGGAACAATGGAGAGCCTTAGGAGACTGCAGTCTTCACTTCCACAGAAATAAAAAGTGCTATGGGAATGGAAATTAGTAACGTGTCACACCTACAAATTAAAAGAAAATAACTAGGGACAAACTCCATGCACCAGTGGTGGCTGAAATCAATAAGAACTGTCCAACAAAACACGTTTGTGAGCTCTATGGATCTTTCCCCTGTGACATGTGCTGCTCTTCCCTAGTGCCAACCTTCTGGCGATGGACACCAGCGGAACGAGGAGTTCTCGTGCCAGGACAAAACACTGCTACACAGCCCAGGGCTGGCTGGGTGGTTTTGCCTGACCAGCAGGACGTGCATGCTATCAATATTCCGTTACCTGGCTCGCTGGCTGCTTGTCTGAAGAGGCAGGGAGCTGCACTGGGCTCGGGGGGGGCTGGGGTTGCACGTAGATTTTTTGTGCCGTTGGTGCCTGCTGCAGTTTGGGCAGCTGCTGCGTGGTTTTTACTGCCAGCACCTGCACTACAGTTTGCTGTGGCTGTGCCACTAAGGTGGGGAGTTGCCTCTCTTTGGCCATCATGTGGTGGGGGGGGTGCTGTGCATCTGGTTTGCTCTGTGCTTGCTCCTGCTGCAGGGGGGTTAGCTTTTGATGCCTTATGGAAAGCTGGGGCATTTGCGGGAGTTTGTGCTGGATCTGGTCGGCCTGCAGGTGGATTGTCTGCTTCTGCTTGGTCTGGAAGCACTGCAGAGTTTTCACTTGCAGTTGAGTCTGTTCCAGCTGTGGCTGACTCAGTTTTTGCTGCTTTTGTGCCTGGGACTGTGTCAGGGCAGATCTGTAAAACAGGCCAGTCTGAGGATCTAAGGTGTCCATCTCTTCCACTTCTCCCTCCTCGGTCCCAACTTGTTCACTGTGTTTCGTAAATGCAGTGTGACTGCTTAAGGCCTTAAGGAGAAGAAGTTAGAGCATGTTAGTGAAAAGAAAATGTAAGAATACACAATCTAGAAATAGTTTTTCATGTTTCAAATGGACTACTTTAACTTATTTTGCCATCACAGGCTCCCAATTCGTGTGTACTAAGATAGTATTACATGGGATTCCACAATACACATGCAAGAAATAGCTACTTTTATCATGTTAAACTGTGGTACATCTCTAGGTGAGAACATTAACTGCATCACTAATCCTCAGGGGGGTTTTGTACACCTCACTTGAGTCAGACTGAGGTTCAAAGCCCCCCAGGGTTGCCTGGCAGGTGGACATGAAGCAGCAGGGAGTAGTAGGCAGCTGAACCAATAGCTCCATGTTCAAACCAGAGTCTCTCTGCACAATTTTTACTCTGCCTCTTGAAAGCCTAGTCATCTTATCCATGATTTCCTCTGCAGGTCCCCATAGGCCTACAGTCTACCTTATTTCAGCAGAGATCCTCCCTTCTCCTTCCTTTCTCCAAACTGCAATTTTTCTTGGGTGTGGCACAAACGTCTGATTTTCTGAGGGATTTGAGGGAGTGAGCAACCTACACTCTACACTTTGAACACCACAGGATAAAGGTGGTCTCCGCAAGGAGGAAGCAGCCTCCTCCAACACCCATGGAAATCCACCCCCTGCCAGGGGTTTGGAACCCCAACACAGAACTGTTCTGCAGCACAGCTGAAGTGCCCAGAGCTTAAAGCCCTGCAGAGCTGAGCAGGTCCTGACCAAAGGCAAAGGAGTGGCTTCAGTAAGACTTCACCACAAGCTGCAGTGTTTGTTTGAAGTGTTTGGGATCCTCATGGTACTGATCTAAATACCATCTGACTTCTGATTCAGAGAAGTTTGCCTTTTCACCAGCTGAAGCCCTCAGAGGGCAGGGACAGTGTGTGCTCTGGGTACTGCCCAGGTTCTGCTCAGCCCTCCTCCCCCTGCACTGCCACCAACATCAGCTGAAGAGTCCAGGCCCCTGCAACACAACCACCACCCTCACCACCAAAACACAGTCATAGAAAGGTCTGGGCTGGGAGGGACCTTAAAGCCCATCCAGTGCCACCCCCTGCCACAGGCAGGGACACCTTCCACCAGCCCAGGTTGCTCCAAGCCCCATCCAACCTGGCCTTGGACACTTCCAGGGATCCAGGGGCAGCCACAGCTTCTCTGGGAACCTGTGCCAGGGCCTCCCCACCCTTATAGTAAAGAATTTCTTCCCAATATCTAATCTAAACCTGCCTTCCTTCAGGCCATTAAGGTAATCCTACAGTTACTAACTTGCCCGTACACCGAACGTTTTTGGTGGCAGCAACACGACACATTCACCCAGAACAAGCCCCGGTCCTGTACAATTCATAGAGCCTGCTGCTGTGTACAGACTGCTGGGAAAAGAAAGGGTCCAACCTGCTGCATGATGTGGGTGATGGCTCCCGTGGAGGAGGCGGGGATGGATTTCACCACCACGGAGGTCTGCGTTGCCGTCTGCGACTGCGCCACGTGCTGCAGGAGGGTCCGCGGGGGCTGCGCCGGCGGCGGGGGCTGCCGATGGCTCACTGCAAGCAAAGAGCTCAGTGCCACTCCTCCAGAGCCTCCTCAGGGCTGCACCAGGGCACGCCAGCCTCAGCTGGCACTCCAGCCTCAGCTGGCAGCACGGAGGAGCGGGAAAGGTCCCTTTGCTCCGGCCTCGAGGGGCACAGCTACTCTGAGAAACCTCCCGGGGGGCTCGCTTTGCTCTCTGTTTCCTGAGTCACCATGCTCGGTCCAAAGCTCCTCTGGCCTCCCTCTCCCAACACACCAACTCTGCTTATGCTCCATTGCCAGCTGGGTTCTTTGTACAGCACCAGTATAACATGCAGAGCACGAGTTAATTCTGGTTTTACGCTGGTAAAAGCACTTCCACAATTGACTGCAATTAAGAACAGCAAGCCTTGCTCACTGAATTTCTACCACTGAGAAAATGCACAAAAGACCCTCCAGAGCACAGGCTAAATTTGGGAGATTAACACGTAGAAAATATTTGGGTATTATGAAAATGAGTGAGGCTGATCCAACATGACCTTGTCACAGGCCTGTGTCACTTCTGAGAACAGATCCAGCATGAGTTACAGAGCTGTGGTGTGGGTCTGTAATTAAATAGGGGATCAACAGAAAAACTACATGCTGCTGAGAAAATAAACCAAACAAACCATTCTATATTGCAGTCACTGATATGAATCCAAATCACTTTATACCTGTCCATATTAATAGGCACATATTTGCTTTATATCTTAGTTACAAAATATTTCATAACTGAAGGAGAAGAAGCAAAAAGTTGTAAATTCAGTTGTAGCATAACTTAAAATGAAAAAGTTTCTAGTGACCTTCCTGATTGTTAAGAGGAAGGTCATATTTTGAATTAATATGGTAATTTTCCTTTCTCACTCCAAGAAAGGAGATGGATGATATCAATACCGGCCTGCATGCTGTGCCAGATTCATCCTGGACACCTCCCAACAGTTCCTAAGCAATTGAAAACTTAATTTAAAAGTAAAGTTTCTAACCTATATGGTTGTGTAGATATTCTTCCGAATGTGAACCAATACAGTGTTGTCTTCCTGAGTCTGCAGACAGACAAGAAATGGTGACACTGAGATGTGTGAAGTGCTCCCTTCACCTCAGGAGGAAGCACATGGCGAATCCCAGCTCCCCCAGGGATTGCAGTGTGCCTAATCCTTTGCTCCAGGGGCACGCAGGACATTTCACACCACACTACAGACTCTTTACTATCTTACTACTGAATTTTTAGCAGAAAATACAGCTCTGTGGGTTACTGATAAATCCAGAGAAGCACAAATTAAAAAAGCTCAATGATCTGCATTCCCTGGCAGTGTTCACAGAAACTGGGGGAAGGGACAAAAATCTAAGAGCAAAATAAACACTTTTGTGCTGCAGCAGAACCTGCTGCTCCTCTGCCCACAGCAGCCTGCAATCCTCTGGGAGATTCCCAGATTTCAAATCAATGTTTACAAAACTCCCAGTGTTTCAAACAGTGACATCTCCAGGAAGTTCTCAGCTTTTGTACTTTGCGTGGCTTCTAAGCTGCAGAAAAGGACAAAGACACTGACTGCAACTCCCCATCCTGCCTGCCAAAGGCCCTATTTTACATCAGGTTGCACAGCAAGACCTGTCAAAAACTGGAACCTTGACCATGTGCTCAATGCACAATATCCGTGCCAGGGAAGGAAAAGTGCTCTCCAGTTAGCAGGCAGTTATTTGTTGTGCTTTGGAGTTTGTTTTAAGAGAGATCCGAGGGAGCAGGACTCAAACATTCAGAATTGTAGCAGATACAGTAAGTGTTATTTAGAAGAGTAACAATAACATCCTCCCCAGCTCCAGTTTCACACAAATTTAGGCCGTACAAGGGATGCAAGCGAGGGGAGGAAGCACAGAGCAAAATATCAGATTAGACATTTAGCACTTAAACCACTGGAGTTACAGATATGTACCTAAACAATTCAATACAATTGTTTTATTTATTCCTCTATTCAATGTGGATTTTCAACATGGTTCTGCTTTCCTTTTCCAAAGAAAGCAGGGAGGGAGACCAACAGTGTGGACTCAAGAAATTAAAATGGAAAACAGGTAATTTGATCCTCTCATGAAGTGGTTCACACCTAATGTTGGGGAGCATCAGAGAGACAAGGACTTACACAAAATGGATGTCCAGATAGGAGGAGTCAGGAGTTTAAAAAGTTAAGCACTGAATTCCAACCAGAATTTGAATGATTTAAAGTGCAAATTTATCAGTTTAAAGCTTTCCAGCAAATGAAGAAACTGGGGACCACATCAGCATGCTAAATGCACACCTGGCTTTAACTCAGGACTAAATGGGTTTTAACTCAATGTCTGACTCCTCTCAATATGTACAAAAACCAGGATACAGTTCCTGTAACTTCACCTTCCACTTTGTCCTTACTGGACGTTTTCCTTTAAGACAAGTGGGACAGTCTGTCTTCTTCATCCAGGGACCAGAAAATCTATTCAACCGTGATGTCTTAAAGCAACAACCCTTTGTATCAGTTAGAAACATGTTCCCTTATGGCCCAGCAAAGCAGATACAACCTCTGTCCCCTCACAGGGTCTCAAGAATGGAAGAAAAGACTCATTTCCTCTACAGAAAACTACAGTGAAAGCATGAAGGTGAAACCTATTGTGAGAAAACTGCAAAATTAAGTCCCCAGACTTCAACTGCAAACCCACCATCACAGTGCCTTAGACACACACTTACCAGTTGTGATATATTCAGCCACTAATTCTGACTCTACAACAGCAATTGAAGGACTTTCTGGGGAATGCCTCTTTTCTTGAGTCATCTGGATTGGAACAGCCATCTGGCTCAGGTCAATGGTGGGCTGCCTTGGCTTCGATTCCAACTTCTCCTTCACTGCTTCAGCAGAAAAACATTAAGTCAGCCTCTAACACACAAACCTCCAAAATAAAACAAACCTCCAATATAAATGCACCAGTTCAATTAAACAGATCATGAACACTAGAGAACAGATGCACCAAATCCATGCAAACAAACTGATACAGGATAAGAAGAAAGGAATCAAGCTGATTCAAGAGAGGTGCTTTTCAATTACAAAACTTATTACAAAGGGTTGCTTAAGCAAAAAATAACCTTTGAAGTTATCCTAGACAATCTCATGGGTTTTCAGACCTGTTGTCTGCTGAAGTTCCAGCAAAGCTTTTATTGTGGAAGTGGCTGACTGAGATTCACTGGATACATCCTGGTAAATTATTGTAGGGCTTGTGTCCACAGCGATTTCATGTTCTGACCAGTCTTGACTTCTTGAAGCAATCACATGGACCACAGGCTGAGAATCTGTTTGTTAAAGAACAAAGGCACATCACAGAGTCATGGAATGGTTTGGGTTGGGAGGGACCTTAAACCTCATCCAGTGCCACCCCCTGCCACGGGCAGGGACACCTTCCACCAGTCCAGGCTTCTCCAAGCCCTGTCCAACCTGGCCTTGGACACTTCCAGGGATGGGGCAGCCACAGCTTCCCTGCCCAACCTGTGCCAGAACCATTTTGGGCTGGGGGTCTCTTGTCTGACTTCTTGCTTTAAAGCAGTTTAAAATTATACTAAGTTATTCATTATTCATTAGAATTTTGACCACTGCCAAGGATGCATACTCTGATTCTGCAACACTAGTTTCTATTACAATTGACTCTTGAAGTAAAACACTGCTGATGTTATGAACGATTTCCAGAAAAAAAATCCTGTATCTTAGTTTTTTTTCAAAAGACTTTGTTCCAAAAATCAAAGTTCAGAAGGTTTCTCTGTATGTTGAATTTGCCTTGGATTGAACTAGGTTTTTTCACAAGGTTTTAGCAGTTCAGGTGATCAACATGCATTCAGCATTCTGAATTAATGGCTCCTAAATTTTGATTAGTTGTTTGAATCTTCTAAACTTCTTAAAATTCACTTAAAACGGCAGTATAGACCAACAGTCACAGAATTATACAGAAGGGGTCCAAAGGATTCTCTGAGACATTTGCTTATATTTGCTGCAGTGACACATCCTCTGGTCACTTCCAACCAGAGGCTGGGTGCTGTTTATGCCCTATTATTTATGCTCCTCTTCCACACACAGAGCTGCACCTGTGCCATGGCTTGAAGCCAGGGCAGCATTCCCATTGGGACTGCATGTCTGATCCGTGTCCTGGTGCACATGCATGTGCATTTATAGAAGGACCAGAATCTGTGCTGTCCCATGGTAGCTGTCAGTCATGCAGCAGAGATGCTGTCACACAGGGAAAGCCAGGAACTGCCAAAATAACCCCAAAACCTGCTACACTGCCTGTCCCCTGGCAGACCCCCAGACCCAGGGAACAGGGGGCCTTGTGTGACAAGCTGGAGCCCAGCAGGGAATCGCTGTGTCCACTTTTCAGGAGAAATGCCAGCGCACAGTAAGCAGCTCAAAAGGAAGATAAACAAAAAAATAAGGGCACAATGGCACTTTGGCGTAACAGGCTGGGTGAAAACCTGTGCTGGCAGGAGACACAGAGTTATGTGACACCTTGGGGACGGTCCCCTCGGGGTTTGCTGTGACACCAACACACCTTGAGAGCTCTGGGAGGACTCTGTGGACGAGGAGCTGCTGTCGGTGTAGGTCTGTGGTTCCTCCTTCACCTCTGGCAGAGCTGGGGCCCCTGTCTCTGCCACCCTGGATGCCTGCTGCAACGTCTCAGTCACCAGCTGCCTGGTCTGCTCACTCACCACCGTGGCCTGGAACGTCACTGGCTTTGGTTTGATCAGGACCTGATCACACAGATACATTTGTGTACAGTCAGAGCACTCGACAAGAGGGGGCTGAGCAATCAGAGCACAGGGTGCCACCAACAGACCTGGTGCACCACCTACATAACATCCACATTAGTCACAAATCTACCTCTAAATTCAGCAACTGATTATGAAACCACAAAGCCCAAGTAAATGGCAATGCACAAGAATGCACTTCTCACTCGGTAATTTGAAGTCCTAACAAAATAAACCACTGAAGAGTCATTTTTCAGGACTAGATACTACTCTAGTGTGGTAAGAGAAAGCTGTGCAAGTGAGCTGGGACATGCACTGCACTGGGAAGGACAAGCACCTCCACAGGAAATCCAGTCCTGAACTATCAGGCACACAACACGTTATATCTGATAAAAGTTTAATTCTTTTAAACACTAAGTGCAGCCAGAGAAAAAGCTGAAACTGAAAGCACCCAAAAATGAGCCTGACTCTGTGTATTCAGCCCCATCAACCACACAAGGTTGCAGGGACAACCTGAACAGACACTGAGCAGAAAATAAACTTCAATAAAACCTCAGATTTGATGGACGACCTATGTCCAGACTGTGCATCTTTATTTCCCAGGATCTAACCATTATCTGTCAGACTTAAACAGGCACCTAGAGCCATGACCAGACAGTTTCAGCTCTGGAACAGGCTTAGTAAATCCTTTTGGCTTGCTCAGGCCTCCAGAAAGAGCCAACAAATGCAAACACTGCTCGAGAACTCAGAATCAAGGTCACCTCGTTCCACCACTGAGTCTCATTCCCCACAGACATATATCAATCCTGCAACAAATGAGGCAACACAGTGAAAAATGATTTACTTCCCATTAAAATGGAAGGGTACATTCCAAGACAGAAATGGGTCCTCACTGTACCTGCGTTTTCCCTTGCTGCCCATAAACAATTTTAGTTGGGATGATTTTGGTGGCTGGCTGGACCGTGGACCCTATTCCTTTGGGCTGTGTAACAATCATTTTTGTGATGGGTCTTGTGGCAGTGATGATAGCAGGTTTTGCTCCTGCTGGCACTGCCTGAATAGTTTTCTCCCCCTGTAGAGAAGCCAAAGTTTACAGGTTAACTTTATGAAACTGTTCAGTGAGACCCACTTCTCTAAAAAAAAAAAAAAATATATAGTTATAGATGAATGTGTGTACCATGAAATAAACTTGCTGCTGCAACTAGACTTACTTGAGACAAAACACATCAGAAGACCAAGAACAAAAGAACCTACAGCTTTGAATGGAAAAAGCTACCAAAATCCCCTTTTCCATTACTTTACCTTCTGAACAGCTCTGAAGGGGTGAATAAAAAGGAGTAACTAAAAGACACTGAGAAGTTTTTTGAAGTTGCTTCAAAGACTTTACGTAAGCTGGAACTTTCCTCAAATCTTTCACAAATGTTTTTGAAAACCTCTAATTTCTATTAACACTGACTGTGGCAAGACATCTACAAAACTTGAACTGAGATTCTAAAAGGGAATTATTTAAATATAGATTTTTGTATTATCCTCAGGGCCAAGACATTAATTACACATGGACTTCTTTTAAACAAAGTTCACTTCATCAACAAATGCAGATTCACAGCTGTGCCACAGGAATCATCTGACTATGGAATAGTGCTGATATATGAACAGACTTTGCTTAAGAGCAAAGACACTGGACGTGCTTTTTTTTTAAGCTCTGCAGAGTAACAAACCAAATGAGTAACAACATTAGTTGCCAGTTCTCCTAATATTCCTACCAATATCCACCAAATAGGAGGAAATCCCAAAAAACATACTTGTTTCAGAAATATCCTCCCATACTCCTAGTTCCTATTGTGTAACAAAATAAGATTTCCACTTGTCTGAAAATACATCTTGGATTCTGAAAATCAGGAAAGTTCAAAATTTAAAAAAAAAAAAAATATTCCTAAAATGTTTAGAAAAAAACCTCTGTAGTTCTGCTACTAAGCAGCCTTTAAAATGTTACATTAAATGCATTAAATCTCACAGTTCAATGTAGGAACATTCATTATTTTCATTTACTAGTACTTAGAGGTGAACTCAGTTGATGCTGGAAACTGGATTTTATTCTTAGTACACGTGTCAGGTTATCCAAAAAATAATTCAGGACAGTACAATGCTCAGGTACAGGATGGTACAGTGTCACACACCACATACACTGAAAGGGGGTTCCCCTGCTGGGAAGGCACAATTTATTTCTGCCTGTTTAATATAAACAGTTGGGGATACAAGTTTATAACCCAGGACCCTGGTTCTCCCTAGAGCACAAACAGGGGAAGATTCCAGTCATGTTCAATCTACTTCATCACTTCAGCATCACAAAGGGAAAAAAGGCAAGTTCAAAAATTTCTATTTTCCTTTAACTCTGAAAACATTCCCAGCTGGCTTTAAGCACAGAGTCCCATCCTGTGGCCCACAGTGGCCTCCCCAACAGCCCTGACACCAAGGCATGCTGGGGCTGTTAAGGAGCTCATGCAGTGGGCTTTCCAGAGAGCCCAGGGCAGCAGGAATGCAGCAGCACCCACGGCTCACCTGGCTCAGGGACACTCAGAGCCTCACTTACCCCCGCGTTCAGCAGCGTCGTGACAACGTTCTTGCCTGGAAGCCCTTGGATTGTAGTTCCTTTCCCAGTAGTCTTTTGCACAACAATCACATTGGGTTTGGATGTCATTGGAATTGTGGTGATTTTGGTTGTAGTTCCTAAATTTTTGCGGGAAAAGAAAGAGTGTGCAGTTTATCCCATTTTGTGTATTCCCCTTCACTGTGGAAGTCAGGGGGTTACAGAGGAATCACCGTATTTAAATCTGACAAGCACAACAAGAAGCCAGCCTCATCTGGAATGGGAATTCTTGTTATCCTCATCAGGATCAGTCACAGCTTTCCCCACATTAGCTGGTGCTCAGGAGAATGATACTTGCACTTGTGTATAAATTCACTAGTAGACCTAGAAATCGTTTTAACAACTCATCATACCCACAACAGGCTAAAAAAAGTTATTTGCTCCCAAAGAACTGCTGCAGCATCCCTATATATGATTTTGTAGAAATCAAGACCTGAAAAAACGGAGGTACCTCTGCCAGATTCCAGCCCAGAGTGGGTTTCCTGGATAGCTTGTGCAGCACTTTCCAGGGACTGGAGCTGGCAGGGGCCATGTCAGGTCTTTGCTAAGCAAAGCTAAAGTCCAAAACATATGCTAAGAAATTGTTACTGGTATAAGTGTGCTTGGACATGGTCCTAAAGAAACCCTATCTTTAGAGGCTGGAGAATCCCAGAATGGTCTGGGTTGGAAGGGAACCTTTAAGATCATCCAGTCCCACCCCCTGCCACGGGCAGGGACACCTTCCACTAGCCCAGGTTGCTCCAAGCCCCGTCCAACCTGGCCTTGGACACTTCCAGATGTGGGGCAGCCACAGTTTCTCTGGGCACCCTGTGCCAGCCTGGAACTGGCAGAGAACCCAGGCTGGTCAGCAGACTAACAAAAATAAGCAGCAGGGTCTGCACGAAGCTGGGAGGGAAAGCTTAAGTTAGAACGTGGGCTAAAGGAAGGACAGGCTGACACTGATAAAATACCAAATAAGATGGAGACTGCACAGCTGAATTTAACATATACAGTTCATTTGTATTCTGGTTCTTTGGACGTGTAGTAGAACAGAGAAGGGCAGTATAAGATTATAAAATGCCTTAAACTGGGGCCAATGGTGTTTTCTAACCTTTCTGCCCACTGTACAGCACAGCAGTCCCACCCCACATTTCCCTTTTCCTCCCAGGCTTCCCTCACATCTGATGTTTCCTTCTTAAACACAAGAACTGCTGCCATCCTTGAGAACACTTCACCTTCACAACTTCAACCTATTCCTTTCCTCTTCATGCTCAGCTATTTTTCTTCTGAACTCTCCAGTAAAGTTCCTAATAATGATTTCAGCATGGAACCCACCGGACAATCAGAGCAGGCCTGAAGTTATTTCTGCAGTAAGTCTTAATATCAAGGTACTCGTATGCCTACCAGAGACAATGTTACTGCTGATAATCTTCCCTCCCAGGGTAGCCAGGGACTTTGGGACCACGGTGATGATGCTGCCACTGGTGGTTTTGACGTAGGTGGCAGCCCCTGGCGTGCCAGCCATGCGAGCCCCCAGGGACGGGCTCACGGTGGGCCGGCTGTACGTCGCTGGAGTGCCTGTGGGAAAGAGAGAAGGAGAAAGCTCGCTGTTAGAACACGATCCTCTGACAGCTATTTCTGGAAAAATAAGTTAGTTTAGGAAAAAAAAACAACACCAAACCATCAGATTTATTCAGAGAGATCCCACACTGCGGCCTGTTGCCACCCTTCGCGACTCTTTAGTAGCTTTTTTATACCGACTTTAAATTAACATCCCAGTCCTCTGAAGTATTTTAACAAATGTTCCATGACTGCCTTATTTTAATTCATGTCCTTGTGCCTAAGGCTGTAATTCTCAATAGATGTTTGCATTCTACCAGTGTTTTTGCCTTGTGCTCCCTTAGAAACCCAAGAGTCAGGAACCTGATTGCACTCCTAAAACTCATCCCTCCCTATCATGAAAGACACTCCTCTTACAGGACAGACTGTTTACAAAGAGCACCAATGACTGCTCTAAATAACACTCTTAGAGAAAAACAAAATTTACCATGGTGATGCAATTCTATGGACTTAGCACACAGCAGCACAAAAGAAACCTAACACGCTAAAAATGCCGTTTTTTCAGATATAGTCCTTTTCTGGATGGAAACACAACAGAGTCCACAAAAGAAACTTGCTCAAAAATCATAAGTCAGCAGCTCCACAAACATTGCAATTCCCTTCTGCTTGTACTGCTGCAGATAGCACACTTAACGGGTAAAGATCACAGAGCAAAACAGTTTGTTATAGCGAGAAAGATGTGTGCACAATACATGTTTTACCAACTAAATAAACTGCAAAATTGCTATTTTTTTTAAATGAATTCAAGAATGTACCTGTGAGGTACCTGAAAAGTCGTAAAAAGAACATGAACCCCTAGTTTATGCTAAGGACAAGAGGAGATGGCCTCAAGTTGCGCCAGGGGAGGTTCAGGTTGGATGCTACGAAAAAACTGCTCATGGAAAGGGTGGTCAGGCATTGGAACAGGCTGCCCAGGGAAGTGCTGGAATCCCCACCCCTGGGAGTGCTCCAAAGGCATGTGGATGTGGCCCTTGGGACAGGGTTTAATGGGAACATGGTGGTGCTGGGGCAGTGGTCGGACTTGGTAATCTCAGAGGGCTTTTCAAACCTTAACATTTCTATTACTTGAATATTCCCAACCCATGCTAAAAAACCAGGAAATAAGAGTTTTCTGAAAACCAGGATAAACTGCCTTTCAAGTTTTCCTCATGCAAGTTTACAATCTGAACAGCCTGCATTATTTCTGATCTTTAATCAATTACAAACACAAATACAATTAGATGCCCAGAAAAACACTGGGAGTTGAAATGTCAATTTACTGGCCTTTCCATAAATTCACTGCAGGACTATGAGCAAGTCACCTATCTTTTAAAGCCCATATGTGTAAAACAGGAATGATGCTGACCTGTCTGCTGGAGTTAAATCAATGTAAATTTTGTAATATAACGTGCTACAGAAGTGCAAAGTATCTGTAGAAGCTGAAAGAAAACTTCCTTTAAAAAACCCCAGTGGGGAAGGAACAATGATATTTTTGTGTAGCAATTCAAAGATCACAAGAGGAGTAAAAGAGCCCTCAGTGCAAAAATCCTGACGTAGAATAAATAACAGCAGGAGTGTGAATGTGCTGTTGTGCTTCCTGCTCAGGAGAGAGAAGTGGGGGTTTTTAACCCTACTGAGCCATGTCTGGTCACCTGGATGTCTGGGTTTACCCTCCCTTCCCTTCTCAGAGCCAGAACTTACCAGTGGGAGTAGTGCCCAGTTTAGTTGTCATGATAGTCCCATTACTGCTAACCACCATAATGGGTGAATTGCTACTGCTGGGCAAGGTCGCTGTAACTGGTTTGGGAAGGATTTTACTGGGCTGCACCTGTTGAGTGATTATTTTAACACCTAGGAAAGGAGAAAGTCACTGTTAAAATACAGGCACGATAAGTTACTCTCTGAAATGCTTTCTCAGACCAAGGCCCAGCGGGCAAGTAGCCCCACAAGGCTTCAATTCTGAGCCCATGTATTCTTGATCCTGAAAAAAAGTTATTTCATTTTTGGGGGCTGGGTTTTCTTTGCTTGGGTTTGGGGTTTTTTTGTTTGCTTTGCAAATACCAAGGCAGCCATCATCTTTGCCTTTCAAGTGCCTGTTTCAATTCCTAGCTACTCCCACTGAGGCATAGGATTCCATACCATCATTGCTTGGTTTGATGTAATTTTTAAACTTTTCCTGGTCCACGATTCAAAAAGAAGAATGTTTCCCAGGAGCCAACAGGTTACAATCAAGACTGAATTGGTTCATATATAATGAACCACCTAAAAGTGAAGTAATTCTTCGACAATTTAGTCTGTAAATCCTAATGGGTCTTAATTAGTCTAGACAAACTTCGCCACCCTGAACAAATTAAAAAAAAGCCTTTTGCACAAGGAGCATTAGTGACTGTAAGGAAGCAACTGTGACACTGGCTAGGGAAGGTTATTTTAAGTAAACTGTTCTCTTTCCTCTTGATTTATTAGTTACCTTGAAGCCAAAAGGAACTGGGCTTAAAAAATGGTATTTCTAAAGAAACTTTTAACTAAAAAGCACATTGAGCCTAAACCCACGGGAGAAGACAAGGAGTGAAGCTCTTATTGATCAAATATTGTTCAGTGATGGGAGGATGGAAGCCTTTTATCTGCCTTCATTAGCAGCTATTTTTTCCTCAAGCAATGGTCCTAGAATCCTTAAGGAAGTTTTATCAAAGGACAGAAGTAGCTCTGTTTATTTTTTCGTTCTATGGTCTATATTAATTCTTTGATCTAAACAGTATGACTATAAAATGGTAATTTTACTGACATTATTAATACAAAATACTAATTTTATGTTAATATAGATATATAAAAATACTTTGCACTTTTATAGCATTTCTTCCTTTAGAAGTGGGTAACTTTGCAAGCATTACTTCTTTCTGAGATAAGAACTGTATGCTACTGCAGAGAAAAGCCAAGGAAGAAAGATTACATGACTTGCCCAAAGTCAGCTGAATGAATCAGTGTTACAAAAAGGATCCAGTCCAACCTCCAGATCTAATTGTATTTGTTTTGACAAGTACCTCAAAAGTAGGGTTTGATTTCTGGACCAAAGAAAAGAATTAAAACATGGATTAACTTCTTTTTCCAGTTGATACAGTTGAACAGCTCCTGGATCTTCAGAAAACTGGTCTCTTCCAGGCTGCCAATCACATTACTTTTGAAGTCATTTACATACCTCTCAACCTCTAGAGATAAAACATGGTCTGTAACACCTGAACCAAAGAAGAAGAACGAAAGAACCAAATTCTTTAATGAACGTTGGCTGCAAACATGCAAACACCTCCTCCTGCCGAGGTCAGAGCCCAGCGCTGCGCTCAGATCATCCAGCTCCCCGTGCACAGCGTGGGCAGGACCCTGCGGCCACAGCTCACCAACACGACCCCAGAGCAGCCCCCACTACCTGATTCCTGCTTGATCTGAATGGTGGGCTTGATGCCAGGGGGCAGCTGGGCCTGCTGGGGCTGCTGCTGGGCCCCCGAGGAGGGCACCAGCTGCTGCTGCTGCTGCTGGGCCGGCGGGACCTGGTGCAGCTGCTGCTTGGGAGGCTGCTGGTGCTGCTTGGGGAACTGCGCCAGGAGCTGCGAGGGGCTGCCCACCAGAGCCTTCGGGGAGGGCAGCCGGGTGGAGGCCACCTTGATGGCTGATGTGGACACACCTGCGGGAGAGCAAACGGGGGCAGAGTGAGCAGCGCATCGCCAGAGACAGACACCGCCATCCCCAGAACAACTGTGCATTCCAGCCGGCTTTGCTGCTGGAAAAGGCATGGGGATCTGTGAGGGAACAAAGCTCCCACGTAGCACAACTGCTCTGTCAGGAGGCAAGGGAGTTTAACTTTCTTTACATTGGGAGGGATTATCAGTTTATGTCCCAAAATGTTTCACCAGCATCTTCTGCACTGACACTGACGGCTGCAAAAAAACTGTTACAGAGATTCTCCACCTACTGTATTTTAGAATTAAAGTCTCTTCCACAACCAAACCCAACTAAAAATCAATGGTTTCAACAGTCTGCTGTAAGCCCTTCTGCTCTGTGGATTAGCATCTGATTATATTAATAGAAGCAATATGGAAGGAAAATACCTCCTCAGCCTTGATATGGTTACCCAGTTTTGTAGTGTGGAACAAGAATGGAAAACACGAGCCAGGAAAAACTGTGATGTGACACTTGTCACTGTCAGGTGGGGGTTTTTTAAGTGCTGCTCATTAAGATCCCTTCATTCACTCCCAGCTTCCCTTTCAAAGGTTAGCTGGTGGCTGTGAAGCTGAACAGTCCAGCTGGCACACACAGCTGCAACTTGAAATCAGAAACCTGAAAATTTTAATCAGGCCCACTCAGGCCTTAATTATAAAGGACTTTAGAACTGACGTGCTGATAAAATACACAGATAACGAGATGTAAACGCTTCTCTACCTCTCATAATTGTCATCTGGGCGTGTTAAACTGAAGTTGTGTTTCTTTGATGTTAACTTTGCATGTTTTTGTAAACCAGGCTTTTAAGAGAAGCAATCACCTTCAAATATTGGAAACATCCACTTCCATGCAGCAGGTGGAGTTCTCAAAGCCAGTCATTTGGAGGCTGCAGCGTTTTAATGATCAAAAACTATGTCACACCGCCCCACCACATTCTCCCTGAAAAGAGGATCTGCACACTTAACTGTCGAAGTAAAGAGGAAAAAGAGTTCAGCAAGAACTTTTGTGGAGTCTCTTGGCTTAGTTCCATCAGCAGACTCCTCCCACACCTCCTGTGCTTTACCCATCACACCCCAAGTGACACTGCCCGGAGCGTCATTCTCCAAAGCGCAACCCCTCGGATAAGACCCCCTGGAAGGGCAGAGTCAGGGCCATACCTTGTGCCACGGTGGACATGACCACGGAGGGCGTGGAGGACACGACAGCAGTGACAGCAATGGTGCTGGCAGTGCAGGGGGCAGCGGGGCAGCTGCTGCTGCTGCTGCCCACCGAGGGCTGGGCCGCCGTGATCACCACCGGCGGCTTCTGCGTCGTCGAGGCGATCACCGACGTGGGGACCAGCTTGGTGACTGCTGCATAGTTGTGGGACTTGGACAGGATGTTGGGTACAAAAGTTGAGCTTGGAGAGGTGGTTACTATTATCACCTGAAAGAAGAAAGAAAAAAGAACAACAGGAAATTCATTTGTCCCTTGCACGCGTTCAGGAGCATAAAATTGCAGTTACGGGCCCGCCTGTGTATTTAGTTTTAGAGATACGTGATTATTAAGAGCACTTAAGAGTGTCATAATCACATTTGCTGGCAACAGAAAGTTTCAATTATTTTAAAGAAGTGGTGGTAAACATTTCCTCAAAATTAGAAGGTTTTTTTTTTTAAGGAAAACCATTACTGTGCAATTAAAATAGCATTATCTCATGTCTGAAGGCAAACAGACAGAAACGAACTGCTTGACTTCATTATACTGAGCCAGGAAGCCTGAAGCCCATTTTCAATGGAACTGAATGGAGGTTCAGCAAGATTTAAGCACCATTCTCCCAAACCTTGCACAAATAGCAAGAAATGGCAATGAGAGAGAATAGGTGATGGGGTTTTTCTCTTTAACAATTAACAAGCACTTGCTGAGCCAGTAATGGGAAATATTTTTGACCCACAAGGCTGTAAACAACATTTCATCAGTGCAAGAAAAATGGTTGAGGTTTGAAACATTTTCTGCTCTAATTAGTGCTCTCAGGAACTAGAAATTCTTCCTTATATGCCTGAAAACCATTTGTTTGAAGAGAATAAACATCATCCTAGTGCAAGTTACAATTACAACTCTATGAATCTGATCTGACATAGAAAACCAGAGAATTCACGACAAGATTGGAAGAGATCTGTCCTTAAGCAGCTGACCTAGAAAACTAAGCCTTTATTATTATTTATTATTGACTATGGGGACAGTTTACATAAAGAAAACTTTTATTCTACTTATATGTACCTTCTTGTACTTACACAGTTAAAATAGAAAAAAAGCACAGAAATACAACATATCTTCAGTTTACCATGCAAGAGTATTGAGAAATTATTTTAATAATGCAATTGTTCCAATAAAAATTTAGTTTATTAAAATATCAACTTATTAATGATTCCATGTAACAAGAGCACATAGAATGAATCTGGGCACAATCAAAGTCCTGAAGACCATTTTCTTCCTTCAGGGACAGAGAAAAACCACCAGTCCAAGACTATCCCTTAAAAACACATGATTTAATCATGCAAGGAGTAGGGCCTGTAAAGCACTGCAGCTCAGCAGTGACTGCTGTACCATGACTAAGCAGCTTTGGGTCTCTCTGTGCCATTTCATCTAACAAAATTAACACAGCAGAACAAAGTTCAGTGAACTTCATGTGTGAAGTGCATCCAGAAAACAAAATTTGGTTAAAAATGTAAAAGCTCAAATCACAACTTTCATACTTCTGAAATACTATTTTCTCACGTATATGTTGAAAGGATCAAAAGAATCTCTCTTGGTTACCAAAACTGCATGACATGTTTTACAGAGACTGCTTGGCTTTAAACATACACACACACACACACACAAAAAAATCAAGTTGGCTTTTTTGTTGTTGACTGTAATTGTTACAGTAAAAACTAATTCCCAACATACACTGAAATTAGTCCTGTCAGCTCCATTTTGACAGACATCCAAACCCAGTTCCTGAAAAATAAAGGTTCTGACTGCCAGGAACTTCACTAACTGGATTCCTTCTGTGTCCTAGACAGGGGACTTTATTATCAGACAATCCAGGAACCAGAGCTGTGACATTATTAGTTGTTACCACAAATCTGCCTTCACCCTACTAAAATGTCAAAGCAATTCAAAAAGTTGCCATGGAGAGACGAGGACCTTCATTCATATCCAAGAGCTCACAGTGAGCTTGGAAATGTGCTGCTGGATATGAGGGAACGGGTCTGACATTCCACTGAAAACTACGGAAGGGGACTTCTCCCACCGAAACGATCCAGTGACATGTTTTGGCACATCTAAATCCAACAAAAGAGGGCAGTGTGACAAGTTCAGATACAAACTCTGCCCTGGCTGCCTCACCAAACCAGCACTGAGTTTCCTGTCACTGCAGATCAGTAGGAGTCAGATAATACTGTGCACAGCAATCCCTAAAATTCCCATGTCAGAACAGGCAGAGGCACAACTGCAGCAAACACCAACAGTCCATTCTTTTGGAGATTTAATACTCTCTGTCTTTAATTACCATGATATATAACACCCATACTTAATCCAACCCTACAGACACTTAAGGCAAAACAATTGTTTGTGCACAAAAGACGGGCCTAACGAGCAGCAGGACGGGTGGTTAAGCCCTGTAGCAGCTGTGGATTTGCTGCACTCAATGCAGGACATTTACTGGATGGTTCATGCTCACTCGTGGATTTCTATGAAATTTGATTAAGGACACTTATAGAACAGTGAATCAAATGAAAGCATCGAAGAGCCCTGGAGTGGGAAAAGGCCAGAGAGAGCAAGATCTTTATTGCACACTACTTCAGTTAATCTTACTTGGTTTTAAAGTTTCCAAAAACCGGGACATGGGAACCTGCTAATCCAAAGAGAGTCATAAAACAATTAAGACTAATAGAACAAACACCATGTGAAGGTTTGAGCTCAACAGTCAGTCTCTCACAGTCAGAAAAAAATGCTTGTTAGTGGCCAGCCTACCATCAGTCTGTCAGCATCGAGGCCAAATTAACTCCACAGAGACACCCCCCTCCCTGAAGTCTGCCTTAATTAATAACTGTGCCAAGAATGAACTTGGGCTGAGCCATTCATCTTTTTTTTTTACATCTTAAGAACAGAAAAACAGACACATCTGAAATGCTTCCTAAAGCATGGGAAAACAGTCATGCCATAGATTAGGCACGTAAAAATCTGAGTCTAGTATACAACTTCAGCAGGGAAAACCTTTCCCACACACTGCACCGTGGTGGAAGCTGGGCACACTCAGCTGAAATAATGCAACTGATTTTGACCACTGTTAATGCAGAATGAGAAAGTAGTACTGAAAGGAAAATAAAGCCCCCCAGTCTTTGATCAGCTCCAAGAGTATGCTTTATAGAGCCAAGGAAACTAGCCTCTAGATAAAAAGCTTGGCAAGGGAAAGCCCATGCCATCTCTCCTGGAATTCTACTACTGCAAAGAATAATTATAAATAAGCAAAATAGAAATAAGAAAGATTACCTTTGACCAACAGTTGTTACCATCTGAAGGCTGTTCAGTGGCCTATGTGATCCAGTTCTCAGTGGACTAGTGTCCATATCACAAAACCCAACACCACAAAGGGTACTAACTGGCAACCTTGCTGGCAGTCTCACCAGAGAGGCCAAGAATTGAATGAGCATGGAGACTGAATCCCCTCTCATCCCTAGAAGTGGTCCCTTCAGGTCAGGGTTGAGGCACATGGCTGGGGCAGTCTGGGGGAAGCTTGCACTCCCGCTGCCTGTGCTGTACCTGTTCTGTGGATAAAAAGAGGGCTTCAGTCTCCACGGCTGTCAATCCAGGTCCTTTCACACACAGCTGAACTAAAGGCACACAAGAGCTCGGTTTTCTCTCGGTTCGGTTTAACGAGGGATTACCTTATCCCAAGGGCAATCCTTAAAAACCAGCCAGACAGCTCACAGAAAGGAAGAGTCAAACATCACATCTTACTCATTGACAGAAGCAGAACAGAGGAACATTTGGCAGCTCCCCCCACATACCTTCTGTGTTGTGGTGTTTGTCGTCTGCGTCGAGGGCTTCGTGAAGGTTATTTTCACAGGCGACATGTGTGGTGGCAGGGAGTTGGCAATGCTCTGCATTATGTTACTCATTTTGGGGCTGCCACTTACAGGCACTGTGATAGTTTTAGTGACAGGAGTCACTGCCTTCGGGACTTCTTTCAGGAGCACGGGGGAAGAGCTGGAGGAATTCGTTCGCCGCCTTTTGCGGGGCTTTTCATCGTCGTCCGAGCAGCTGACACCTGGAAAAGAAACACTTCTGCTCAATTACACTGCTCCCAGGGCTTCCCAAAACACTACACACTCCTGGAGTCTGACACCCTCTTGCAAGTAAGGTAAAAAGGAACAGAGGGTAAATTACATCTCACGGTCACAACCAAGCTGGATCACACCTCAGACACTCTCAGTCCTTGGCACAGACCACACTCACAGTGCCAGGAGCCAGAGGCAAACCCTCCCAAAAACCCCAGCTGCTCAGTTACTGGGTTACTTCACTCAGGTTGACAGATTCAAAGAACACAAGAGCCAGCACAGGGATTTCATTCTGCCTCCAGAAGTTTGACTGATGAGGGGTTAGGGTTGGCACAATGCCACGCACATTTCAATTTAAAACTTCTCACTGCACTGGTGGTGGTGGTGGTTTTGTTTGCAGCAACTGCAAAGTTTATCCTCCTACAGTCTTCTTGATTTCAGCCTTTGCACCTACTTCCATGCCATGCTTATCCCTACAGTATCCTCCCTTTCACCTCAATACAGCACCTTGAGATCCTTTTTTCAGTTTAACTATGAGGATCTAACCTCACTTTATCAGCTTTTCCCTTCTTTGGTGCATTTTGAGCAACAGATATAAAGCGGATATAAAACACAGTCATGAAAAACAAACCAAGCCCAGGCTCAGAAGAGTTCCTTCTGCCTCACAAGCATCTACTGCACACATATAAAAAAAATCTGCTGCACTATTCAGCTCAGTAAAGGATAAAAGCGTGATTAACGGATCTTAAACCCAAACGAAACTTTCCAAAGTAGGCAAGAGGTTCATAAGTTGGTCTAGATTACAGAAAGACACAATTTAATAACCAAATTCTTACAGCTAGTGGGTAGCATCGAAGGCAGTGATTCCGAGATTTATGTTAACCAGTGTCAAGCTGTTTAAAAAAAGAAACCCAAACAACCAGAGAGAAGCTGAAGAGATGCAATCCTGCTTGTGCAGGACAACTGAAGACAACTGAAGATCCTGTTCCCTGTGCCTGGGGCTTGAAGACAAAGAGCCCCATCACAGCAAAAAGTAGCCTTGCTGCTGGTAACTCGAGCAAACTGGGTTGGCAGTCAACCTCTAATTAGGGTCAAGGTCTAATTATGGCCAATCTCTAATTAAAATCACATTCAAGCATTCAAAAAGTGAAGATGCAGGAATTAACACGGACAAGGAAGTGCCCAGTAGCACAGCAAGTAACTTCTGAGGACTGGGGTTCAGTGCCAGCAGGAGCCCCAGCTCCTCTGCAGGTCCCTCCCCAAGGACAGCAGCCGTGCCCACAGAGGGACCCGGACCCAGGGAAGAGAAGCAAAGGCTTCGTTTGAAGCTGGTTTTGAACTCCAGCCCTCAGTTGTGGCTGCAGCAGCACAAGGAAACTCTAACCACAGTTTACTGCCCCAGCCTCGTGGTGATCTCCCTCCACACAGGAGAGGTTTGGTTACATGACTTCAGGGTTTATCATGGACAGGCTTTTAAGTATTACTCACACAGTGAGTGCACTATGCAAACTTATAACTGTGAGTGCACTAATCACACTGAACACGAGCAGGAGTTTCAGAACCTCAGAATCCATTTGAATCCAAAGTCCACAAGCAGCTGGAATGTTAGGACACAGCTGTTATTTTGCTGGGGCATCAAGAAATACGGAAGAGAGAACTATTTATTTGTGGTCCTCAACCACAAAAAAACCCCCAAACAACCCAACAACCAACCAACCAAGAAGTAAGAAAGTAAGATTAAACTAGCAGAGCATTATTTTATGTTAGGCACAACTCATTTCATCCCCTGTTTTCACTGCTGGGGTTCTGCAGGAACGTTTTTCCTTTCATGTCACGTTAGAAATTGCATTTGTACAAGGTCAAGCACAGGCATTCAGCTCAAAGGTAACCCAGGTCCACTGTAAGTTACCCCTGACAGGTGAGGAAGCAGAGGCAGGGAGGGGTTAATGGCTCAGTGAGGCTCTGGCTGGGGAGAGGGCACCCCACACACCAGTGCCAAAGGCAGGACTATAACTCACACCTCCCAAATTTGCTCCAGAGCGGCTTTGTGAAAATTAATGGGACTGATGTAACATACTCTGACAGACACGTGATTTCTTAAAAACAAACAACAAAACGAAGCACAAAAAGTGGGGGGAAAAATGAAATCTAGGGACAGGTAGAATAAAGATGATCAACCCTCTATCATGTGTCTAGACTGGTTTGATACTCATTACCATGTAATAATTCAATAGAGGTCTACATTAAATTTTTAAGATGTTAAGAACATTCTCCCCTGAATCTTTAAACTGAAGCCAAGTGATTAGTGCATAAATCAGAAGAACCTTAATGCAATGGGTTCCCTGGGCTGACACAGCCACTAAGGATGGTGGTGTGCAGGTAACATTATATTTAGGTACAGTGTGACATTTCTGCCTGGCTAGCAGCTCATACAAATGCACACATAGAGCAGAAAGACTGAAATAATTTAAAAAATATTAAAGATAACCACAGCAAGCATAAAAATACCACTTATAACCTTCGCTGTTAATCTTTCTTTGTCATTTTGACAGGTACCAAATAGGGACTAAAGGAAACATTTTAATTATTAGTAAAATAAACTACGTACACTGAGGGCATACACATGAGGTTGCACTCTGCTTTTAGAGCTAGTTAATTTATTAGCCAAACAAAGAAGGGGACACACAAGACACAAAAAAAAGACTGTTTCTATTTCCAAATTTAAATACATGAAGATGGGAATCTGGTTGGAATTCATATGAAGCCTTCACAGCTGCCCAGGAAGGCAAGTCTCACTAAGACTGACTTCCAAATCAATCACAAAATGGCCAGACATAGTCAATATGTAAGCACATAAATGCCTGCCAAATTGCATCCTAAAAAAAAAAAAAAAAAAAAGTCTGTGTCAACTGTGAAAGTGGAAAGGAGGGACCTTTTCTAACTCAAGTAAGTGAATACTATGCATTATTTAAGCAGAGTGAAGAGGGAAGTCCTCTGCAGAAGCAACCAGCAGAGCCACCTTAAAGACAAGTTCTCAACAAGATGGATTAGAAATCCACTGATACACAGCAATTTCTATGTTTTATTTTCGAAATCTCTTCCCCTCTTGTTGTCCTTGCAGCATTACTGCTCCCTGCAGCATTCTGCTGCCAGCGGATTCATCCTGAACACAATTTCTCGGGAAAAGGGAAGCGATAAATTCATTCTTTGACCTACATGAAGGCACAGAGGCCTTCAGTGACTTGCCCAGGGTCTGAGTGTTTAACTCAGCCTGTGCTCCAGCCCCCAGACTGTCCCTTTCCTTCCCTCTGGTGCAGCAGGTGCTGGGATCACTTACTTTTGACGTACACAGCACTTCCACTTGGCAAGACGACTACACTGGAGGCTGGGCTGGCGGGCCTGGGGGACTTCACTGCTGCTACACTGCCACCTGGAACTGGGGTGGATGTTGGGGTTGAAGTGGTACTTGTGTAGGAATAGCAAACCACCACTGAAGAGGAGAAAAGACACCTTCCATATAACTGCAGTGCAGAATCCCATTATTCTGTCGCTGTGTTAACAACTGGAATGGAAGCCAGAGACCCACTGGGTCATCACCCCCATTCCTGCCTCTGCAATCCTGGCACTGTGGAATGCTCCCCAGCTTGAGCTAAGCGTGGCCACGGAGCTCATGGCCTTCAAAGGCAACACAGAAATCTAACCTCCCTCCTCCTCCCACCCCCAGAAATCTGTGCTGCCAACGTGAGCTTTTTTGGTATTAATCTGATGTTTTACTTCATAATTTGTTCTTTTTTATTTTAGCATTAATTCAATGCTTTGATCTTTCTGCTTTTCTGTAAACAACTGTATCTAGACTTCTAACTGATAGAAAAGTGCTGTTGCCTCTCCCCAGCAGTACACCAGCTGAAACAACCAAAATATTCCTTTGGTAAGGAAGATTGATTTTGCTAATCAGCTTTTTTAAACCATTGCTATAATACAGTGATCCAGTATCTCACAAAAGCAGGATGAAACAGCCTGTTTCCAAGAAGTGTTACACATGTTCCAGTTGCATAAAGCACAATTCAAGCCTGTTCAGCCAAGCCAGCTGGAACGTGTACCACCATTATTTCAAAGGCATAGGGAAAGCAGAAAACAACTTTTTAAAGTGTTACCCTGATCTGAAAAAAAAAAAAACAACCAACCAAACAAAAAACCAAACCAACATTTTCTTGACTTCTACCAAAATCTACTTACATTCTTAAAACAAAGTGTTCTGAAGTGCCTTTGATCACTTACAGAACTCTACCAAATCTTAAGCCACTGGTACAAGTTTTTAAAGCTTACAGAGCTGAAGAAGTTAATCAGTGAATGTTCCCTTCATTTCCTGACAAACTGGGATTTTTTTGTCTCAGTTGCCAGTGTGCTCCCCAACACAAAGCTGCCAGATTTATGCTGCAGAATACTGGAAAGTATCTTTAAAAAAAAGGGGTTTTTTAATATTTTCTGTGAATAACGTATAATAAGAAAGATTCGGGGTTTTTTTTTTTTTTTTCCATAGAACCACAGAATCAGAAGGGTTTGGGCTGGAAGGAACTTTAATAAGGCTCATCCAGTCCCACCCCCTGCCACGGGCAGGGACACCTTCCACTGGCCCAGGTTGCTCCAAGCCCCGTCCAACCCGGCCTTGCAATACCCGCTTTGATTTCTAACACCGATTTCTGCCGTGACGTTATTTCCACGCTGCCCCGGGCCCCAGCAGGGTCCCCTGCGTCCCTCACCTTCCTTGCTGCCGGTGTCTGCAGGCAGGGGCAGGGAGGAGTTGTGCTGCACGGCGGCGTTGGCCACGGCGTTGGCGGTGACGGTGAAGGCCGTCTGCGGCACCAGCCGCGGCATCAGCGGCACCAGGCGACGGCCCTCGATGGACCACTCCGAGGAGCTGTTGGGGCCAGACATGCTGAACAGAAAGGCACAGCCTGTAAGTCTTTGCCCAGTTTCTGAATGCTCAGGATTCTTATTTAAGTACCTTTTCCCCCTCTCCCCAGCGGTGAAAGTCTAAAAGGCAGTTCAGGACATACTCCAGCACTGACGTTCAACTTCCTTTGTTCAACTTCCTTTGTTTCACGAGGGCCCTCACCTCTCTCAGCTGACACAGAAAACCTCCCACAGTAAATTGAAGAGGTGATTCTTCTCTTACTGTTTTGTTTTACAGGGCTCAGAAGTGTGTGGGCATCACACTCAAACTCCCTGATTAGGTTTGCTACTATTCAGGCAGAGTTGGTACCCTCTACTTCTGGATAGCAATACCTAGAAACCCAGCAGATTTCATAAAAGACTCCTGAAATGGACTATGTTACAGGGAAAAGCCCTCAGCTTCTAATGCTAATCTTGTTTGGGCTGAACAGGAGAGTTCAAGACTTATCAAAGTAGCCCCAAACAAGGTGACAGAACATGAAATTATTAAAATACACCCTGAGCATCTTCCTAAGCAGAAACCTGTCTCCTGCTACCACTTGCTCTTGCCTTAGTACTTACACACAAACTAGAATGTTTGTTAAAAATGTTGTTCTTACCTAAGTGGAGAAGTGTTTCTGTTTATGACTATTTTACACGAGTCATTTGTCAAATCACCAAAACCAAAATGGTAAATTGTTTTCCAATGTCGTAGTGTTCTTAAGCAAATCAACCCACTTAATATATTAATATATTAATATATTCTGAAGAACAACTTCTCACATGAAATATTGCAAGCAAGTTGCAGCAAAAACTACTACAAATTAGTTTGTAAAACACACAGGATCTGTTCTGTTGTTAAATCTCTATATGCTTCAGCATTCTTCATACATATTCATGCAGTACAAAAGGAGCTTCATGAGCTGAGGTAAAAATACATTTTAAAGCCAAACAATAGAGAGTACAAACATTCCATATAGTAAAGTTAGCAAAGTCAGCCTTCCTAATGAGTTGAAGAATGATAGAAATCAAATACTGTATTACCAACCATCACTCACAAGGAATTACCACAGGAAGGATAAAGAGAAGCAGCACTTCACAACTGCACTTTGTCTGGATTATAACATCTCACTGAAGTGCAACACCTCAGGGCAAACTATGCATGATCTGTAAAATGCTAAGACCAGAACTACTAACTCAAAAAGAAAACCCGATTCAAGAAAAGAATCCTGATTTGACAACTACATGCTTCTTTTTCACTATTTTTTCCCCTTTCTTGAAGATTGTTAAGTAACTCAAAGGGACATAACTACTTGTTCTCTTGCTCCCCTGCACCTCTCAGAGGTCCTTTCTACTCTGACCATTTCTCCCCTCTGTGCTGATGCACTGCTTTCCACTCATCTCTTCCACCTCTTCCCCCTCCCTTTGTCTTTCCTATGTAGCTAAGTCCCTCTTAACATAACCTTTCCAAACGGATTAAAATAAAACTGAAGGCGAACCAAGAAGTGAGTAATAAGGCAAACATGTTCATCCTGCTTAGGAACTTCTCTGTTTTCTCCATTCTCTGTTTCTTCTGGTCTGTCTTACAGAAAGCTTTCCATGCCACCAGACTGTGTCTTACATTGTACTTGTACAGTGCATGGGATAGCCTCAGATCCAAAATCTAACTGTACTAAAGAACTGCTTCTAGTCCTTGATGCGGACCTGACACGGCAATTCTTTCACCCACACGCTGTTTTAACTACTGTTCTTAAAACCACCATCGATCTTCAAAGTCCCATCATTCAGCTGAGGCCTAATGGGTTTTTCCAAGGGGTACTTGTGGCAATCAGGGCACCAGGGCCCCGTGACTCACTTGTGTGCGATGGTGGTCAGCCGTTCATCATTCACCGCCCGCCGCACCTCGGCGCGGTGTCGCTCCGTGGAAATGCTGTGGAAAACCAGCCATTCATTTCAGTCAGGGGGAGACATGAACATTTATCTAAAAGCTCCAGCTGAAATTAAACTTATGATTAATCTGCCTCGGAGACGAAAGGGAGCGGGCGTTTACGTTCAAGAGATTGTCACTTAACTTTCGCGGTCACGGGGAGAAAGGGTGAACTGTATTATTGCTCCAAAACATTACTGAGGAACAAAAAGAACATTACTGCTTACAGGGTACCCCTGCAAAACAGCCAGAATCCAACCTCCTAACGGGAGCGATAAATTTAAAGGATATGGCAGAAAAATTCACCCAGAACACACAGCTTTCGTTCTTGAGGCACCTTGTGCTCCAAGACCTTGGAGTCCTACCTTGACAGAACCCCAAGCCAGCACACACTCATGAGCTGGCTGCAGTCCTCTAACACTGCCACAAAGCACCAAAGACAAGACAACAGGCCGTGGTTCTTGGTTTAAAGAGGTCAGGGTTACCTAAGCACTTTGGAGAGTTCTCCCAGAAGATCCTTCTTCTCCTTCGTGAGGTCTCCCTGCGCACGTAAGGCACTGATGACACCTGCATAGGCCTCCAGCTCTGAGGGGAGAGAGCACAGGGTGGTTCTGTTTAATGCTCACAGCACAGGGGAAAAAAACCACACACTGTTTTCCTCATTACTGACAGCATTCTATTAATTTTCAAAATCATTAAGAGGAACATGTCTCCCAATTATTCAGCGCTTTTCAAAAGAGATTGATGAGTTAGAGCTCTCTCAGTCAATTACTCTGCAGCATGAAGCATTTCTGTGAAACAACTGTCTCATCACAGAGGATTATCTGGTTTATAAACCCAAGTGAATATGTCAAGCTCTCTCTGAGCTGACAGTTCAGGCAAAAAGCTTGAAGAAACCATCCCCAGTTTGGAGAGTAGCTCAGAATTCTCTAGGAGCAGGAGAAGGAAATCTTTTAACATGCATCATTATTACAAATTCCATAGCAAAGCTTGGCCTGGAAAAGAAATACACTATCAAAAGAGCAACTTGATTTTTGGTAATGCCTTTCCTTAATTAGCATGGAGAACATCAGCTCCAGTTTGTTAAATATGATCATCATAATCTTTTATGCCCATTTACTTGATATGTGCAACTGCTTGCACCTGAAAAGAATGCAATACACTGAATGAAACCTGCTCTCAAAAGAAACAATCCAGCTCTTCCGAAACTTAGAGCCATCACAAAGACTAACTCACAAAAATGCAACTCTGATTTACAGGAAATTCGTAATTCCAGGTAACTGAGATGTCATGCCATTGGTGTTCTAAAAAATACAACAGCAAAAGGTACTGAAACTTCTGAATTTTGTCCTACTGAGCAGGACCTAATGCAAATAATGGAGCCTGCTAATTGGCCAAAGAATAACCTGCTATTCTCAGCTTCACAGAGTTCAAGGTAACATTCATCAAAACTCCTGCTTTAAACCAGAAATACAAATTCTTTTGGATGCCTCTCATTTGACTCGCCCTTTTCAGCAGCCAACCCAAACCAACCCCACAACAGATCCCAGCTAACCAAAACCAGGAATAAAAGGTGCAGGCCAAAACCTCACACCTCTGAAGTTTGCTGCAAAAGAAAAGACTGATGCTGTTCTGAAAAGCTTTCAGTGCAGGATTCCAAAGAGCTAATTTACAAATCAAATCAGGGAACTGTGTTGAAAAGAAGTCCTGCTCTCCTGTCCTGCTTAAGCAGCCAGAACACAAAGCAGAGTCACTCTGGTTAACTATGCAGCCTGCACAGGGATGCTGAGTGACCTACAGAAGCATTTGAAGCTTCAGTTATAAAACATTTGCTAATTAATGCAATGGTTATTACTAATATCAACATTTATTTAGACAAGCACGTTACAATATTTAAGATACTAATGATTTTCCTCTGTTAACAACTTAAAGTAATTCTCAGCCACAACCATATAATTATTTAGCAAGGATAGACTTTTTTTTTTCCCTTCTGCATTATAAATAGAGATCCTCTACACTAGAGCTTTAAAAATACACATTCTGGTCTTTTGGAAGGTAGTGAAGATTACAGAGAGCTGTTAACCAGCTTGTGTCTGTGCAGCAATCACTAACTGGGGCGCTCTCTTTCCAACACAGAACACATCAAAACCCAGCCAAAACAGGTTTCCCAAAGAAATATCATTATTTCCAGCGGGAGGTGCCACCATCACCCAGCTCAGTGACAACCAGGAGCAGCAGCAGGTACCACACCCCTCGGGATGTGTCCCAGCCTCACCTACTTGGCTCCTGCTGGAGTAACCCCGCTGCTGCTGAGCCGTCAGCCCAGTGGGATGCTGTGCTGAGAGCTGGGAAAGCAGGGCTCTGGGAAGCAGATGGATGTTGCTGGATGTGAGGGTCAGGGCCTGCAGCCTGTCTGCAGGGAGAGCTGCTCTGCTCTGCCTCAGCCCTGCCCCGCTGGCAGGGCCCCCTCGTGGGGACACAGCTCGTGCCAGCAGAACAAAAAAAAAGGGATTCTTTTTTTAAATTTTTTTCCCCTTCCTGTCGGCCCAGGTTATGTCAGTGAGGGAGGTGTAGCTGCAGCCCTGCTTGGCTCAGCTGCAGGGCAGGGCTGTGCCAGCACACCCGGCAGCTCGGGGGAAGGGTTTTTCCGCGCTCCCGGCCAGCGCAGCTCCGGTCACAAAACTCAGGAGTGCACATCCAGCCCAAAGCCTCTGGCATCCTGCACTTGCTCCTCGTCTTTGTACTTCTGAAGCCTTGCTTGAGGCTCAGGGCTGTCACCTTAAGAGATGCCCATCTTATTGCAGGGCTGAGTGCGACATCTGTGCCACCCTTTCAACAGAATACACATCCCACATTCCCAAGGAATGAAACTAAAAGGGCAAAGGGAGGGAAAATAAACTCTCAACTCTCAAAACATCAAGTGGATGGCTTCACAACGTGTGGGAACCTTGGCACAGCTAGGAAACAGAGCACATCATCTCTGAGCATTCAAGCAAAATGAGAACAGGAAAAGCTGTCACTTGATGGTCACAGGAAGTCAGAGGGAGCTCAGCTTTCTTCCTGACATCATCTCCAACATCATGGTCCTCAGAGTGAAATCTCAAAAGAAATCTAAGGCTTTTTTTTCTTCCCTTCTAGTATTATACATCGTTTAACTGGCAAGAAACCCCCTTAATTAAATAAACTCAGCCCCAAGAATTCAAAACCAACTGTTCTGGATCTGATCAAAGGTCTAACAAAGGATTCTCTCTCCTGTGCCAGCCAAAAGAGGATGCTTGAGGAAAGAGCAAATGTTTTTATTACTTTACAAAATACAAAAGCATCTCTCCTCATACACACAGACCCACGAGGGCAAAGCACAAAACCACGTCCCAGTACCCATGCCTTGGGCAGGGGGCTCAGACACTGAGCTGCATTTGAAACAATGCAAAGAGCTCCTGTGGCTGTGGCAGCTGAGCCAGGACATGGTTCTCCCCCTGCCCTGACGTGTGTCGCTGCAGATCACAAACCAGCACCATTTCTTCCCCCCCCCCGTTTTAAGTCTTCACAGTAGTAACTTTAACACTTGAACTCAGTCCTACAGTGCCAGTTAAGCCAGGGTTCCACGATATATTTTTTGGGTACAAAAAGGTGTCTAAACACAGAACTGGGGGAAGGGGGGGTGGAAACAAAACAAAAAAGAACCCCAAAGACTCTCCTCTCACAGAGCATCTTGTTGCATGATAACAGTGGCAAAAAAAAAAACCCAGCAGTGCAACACTGCAACCAGGACATCCACGAGAGATTGGACCAAACCAAAACCACTCTCCTCCATTCACTTTGCTGGGGCTGAGAATATCTACCAAACCTCATTTTAACATTTTGAGCCAGGGTTGTCAAACCAATGACACGTGGAAGATGCAGGACACTACTTGCAAGTTGCCTGTAGATGTATTATTCCATGGAAGCAGCAGGCAGGCAAATCTCAGAAGGGCAAACACACAGAGCCACAAATTGCATCTTACTGTACCCAGTTTGCGCAGGATCCTCTTGCACTCATCCCTGCTGAGGTCCAGCAGGGTTGGCCACACCACAGGCATCCTTCCCTCGCGTCCGTGCTCCCGCACAGCTCAGCCTCGCTGGAAAAGGAACAGAAACGCTGTGAGCCCAAGTCCGCAACGTATCGATTTCCCGAGCCGATGAACGCGGGCTCCTCTCAGCCCGCTCCCGACTCCCGGACACGCTCGCTCCATCCTTTGCGATGGCCCGCAGGAATCCGGCAGTTTCCCGAGGGTACGGACTTCCTACACCCTCTCGCTCAGATCATCGCCCAAGCCTTTTTACCGAGTTCCCCGCCTCCTCCTCGAGGCTCTTCCCCGCCGGGCGCCGCCGCTCCCGGGATCGCCGCTCAGCCTCCTCCCCCTCGTTGTGCACAAGCACCTACTGCGGGAACTCTCCCGCACGCTCCCCTTGCCCCCGGGGCACGCATTCTGCACCAGCCCACTATACGGCAGCGTGGCAAAAGCACCGTGAAAAGCCCCGCTTTCCGCGCACCAACGCCAGCCCCTTCCCCCCAGAAAACACCGACCGACCGAAGGCGGGAGCGCCTCCGGCCCCGGCGCATCGCGGACCGGGGGCGGCGGGGCGGGAGCGCCTCCCGCTGCACCGGAGGGAACGGAGGGGAAAAGAGGAGCCGGGGGCTCGGCACGGCGGGGGGTGGTGGCACCGGGAACAAAAGCCCGGGCGCCGCCGCCGCGGCTCCGAGCGCGGGGCTGGACGGAAGGACGGACGGACGGACGGACGGACGGACGGACGGGCGGAGGGAGGGTCGGTCTCCCACCAGGGCGCCTCCCGGGCACTCCCCGCCCGCCCTCCCCGGCCCCTGGGCGCTGTGCCCCGCCGGGCTCGGGGGAAGCATGCAGGGAGGGAGGGAGGAGCGGGCGCTGCTGCCCGCGCCGGGCGCGGACGGGGCGCTGCCCCGGGCTCGGGGGGGGCGGCGGGTCCGCGCCGTCCGGGGGAGCGCAGCTACCCGTGCCCCCGCGGCGGAGCACTGCGGGGCGCGGGACCCACCTGGCCGGCCGTGCCCGGCTCATGGGAGGCGCGGCGGCGGCAGGACCCTCCGCTCCCGTTCCCGGGGCCGCGCTCCGGTTTGTTTGGTGGCGGTGGCGGCGGTGCTTCCCCGAGCCAAGATGGCGCAGCGGCGCGCTGCGCATGCGGGCGCGCCGCGGGGCACGCCGGGAGTTGTAGTCTCCGCCGCCCCGTGACAGCGAGGAGATGGAAGAGCGGGTGCCAAGATGGCGCGGAGCGCGTGCGCGGCGGCGCGGAGCACGCCGGGAGCTGTAGTTCTCTCGGTGTCTCCCGAAGCGGCGCCGACCGTCCCGCCATGGCCCCGGCGGGCGGCTACGGGCATCCGGAGCGGACAAAACACCGCGCGTGTCCTCTGCGCGGGCCGGGGCGCGCGGCGCGCTCCGGAATCCAAAATTTCAGGGATTGACATCCCACCGCCGCTCCTGGAGCAAAACCCCGGGCAGCTATTGGTCGCCTCCAGCTTCCTGAGTTAAAAGCGGCGCAGGAGGCGCGCGGGGCTGCGGCGAACCGCGTGTGAGCGAACAACAAAGGGAACGGATCCCGCACCTCCGGCCCCCTCCCAGCGCTGCGGGGGCTCCGCGCCCCAGGACCCCGCCGCCGGCCCTCTGCTGCATCTCACGGCCATTAGCACTCGCTTTCCTGCGCATTTCCACGAAAAAAAAACAAACCAGTATACGGTATCTATTTAAAAGCCCTCAGTCCAGACTACAAATAGAAAATAAACTGCCTCCGGGGTGCAGCTGGAAACCAACGCGCCCGATTCGTGACTGCACAAAATTGTTGCAGCGAGGAAGTATTAAAAAAAAAAAAAAAAAAAAAAAAATCCCGTCCGTGAAAACGCCTGCAAGAAACGGCTGGAAAACCTCCCCAGGGCGCCCCGGGCCGGGCTCTCCGGCTCTCGCCGATGGACACTTTCTCCCTGGCTGTTCCCTGTTGTTCTCACAGCGCGGTAAATCTCGACGGGCTGGTCAGTGACTCGAGATGTCCTCCTGGCACAAGCATCTCTATTTTAGCTTCATTCTGTTGCCCTCGCACCGCTCCTAAATCCCCTCTTCCTCATCGCCCTCCCATCCCATTTCCCCCCCCGGCTGAGAGCAGAGCAGGAGCCTCGGCAATGTTCGGGCACTGGCACCTTGCCAGAGGAGCCTTTTACACACAGCCTCGTCAGCCGGAGATTGTCACCCGGGTCTATTTGCATTTAAATCCACACGGATATGTGAGCTGCTTTCACTGGAGACAGCTTTGTGCTGCCAGTCAATAGATATTTCCCCCCCTCTATTATAATACGTATTACATTCAACAAACAAATCTATTTTACAAATCCTAACTACTGAGCTCAAAGTAGCTAAATTCGGCAAGGCTCGAAAAGACATCAAAATGCCACTGTGTATCCAGTTGAGCATCTATTTAAATACTTTGGTACACCGAGGCAAAATCTCGATTATGTAACCTCGGATAACGACAAAAATCCCTTCCTTGTGTCATTCTGCAGCATATCAGGGAAATTAAAGCTGGTACCCTCTGCAATCTGGGGAGGCAGATGCAAACCTCCACCCTCTGTGGTGTGCTGTGTTGGCAAGGAACACATAAACCGGCTGGGAAGGAAGCAAAGCCACTCCTTGGGATAGGAAGCCTCAGGATAAGGGGAAATATTAACGTTATCGCTCCTCTGAGCCACTTCAGTCCTTATCTGTGGCCACACTACAAACCCTGGGTATCTCTGACAAACTGCTGCCACTCAAAGAACGTGTCCCAGATCAGCAACTGGCAGAATTCAGCCCCTCTGGGACCTGATTTGCCTGGGATTTTAGGGTAGCTGGCACCTTCACAGACTGTCTGTTGCTTTTAAGCCCAAATCGACTCCCCAGCAAATTCCTTGCTCCTGATTTTGACCAATCATTTTCACAAGGCTTGGTGTGATACAGGGAGCGAGAGAATGTTAATGATTAAAAATATAAATAATCCTAATATAAATACCAGAAATTACACTGGTCCCGGAACATCTTGCAAGTGAAAGTTTAAAGTAAACTTACAGTATTGTTGCAGGGTGAAAACAGCAATGGGAAACGAAAGCATTTGCAAAGCTGAGAGGCTGATACTGCTGTCACTGAGCAGTTCCCAGCACAGCTTTGGGCAAAAGTTCCTGTGCTGGAGGATCTCAACGCTGGGGATTAATTAGCAAGGCTTGTGCGGACAAATAAAGACAGCAAGCAATCAGGGGAAAGAAAAGATGGCTCAGACCCTCTCACTCTTAACCCCTTCATGGTGATGTGACCGTTTCAGAGTGAAACCTGATGGAAAACCTACGGAAACCATCATTCTTTGAATCAGGACCATAAAAAGATTCCAGCGAAATTGGGAAAATGCAACGGGAATTGGGTCTGATAAACTCCTGATGTTGTTGTAGATGTCATTAACTTTAATTTGCAGAAAGTGAACCTTGAGGGAGGAGCTGGGATACAAACCCTGAAAACGGGTTCTGTGGGATTAACCTGGTGTCCATTTAGTTCTGACACACAGGTTATCCCAACAACAACGGGGCTGTGAGGCTTGCAAGGGAATGTCACAGTGAAAACAGCCAGGAAAGCATTTCAGACCTCAAATATTCTCTTGGGAACAAATGTTTAATGGAGGGAAATGTGTGGAAGTGCACCGTCACACTTCAACAGGGCAATCAGACAATAAAGGTATCCTGACTCGCACCCTGGGAAGGAGACAGGCAGCTCATGCCCAGAAGCACATAGAACGGGTTGCTTTACACTACATTTTCAGTATTATTACACCATATTTTTAGTTTTACACCACTTATTTTTATTATTATTATTACACTGTATATTTTCAGTGTTATTACGGATGATAATAACAATGGAACACAAACACCCCCGGGGGCATTTAAGCAAAGCCTGGACGTGGACACTGACATTGGAATGGGCTGCCCAGGGAAGTGGTGGATTTGAGTGGACACTGACATTGGAATGGGCTGCCCAGGGAAGTGGTGGATTTGAGTGGACACTGACATTGGAATGGGCTGCCCAGGGAATGGTGGATTTGAGTGGACACTGACATTGGAATGGGCTGCCCAGGGAAGTGGTGGATTTGAGTGGACACTGACATTGGAATGGGCTGCCCAGGGAAGTGGTGGATTTGTGTGGACATTGACATTGGAATGGGTTGCCCAGGGAAGTGGTGGATTTGCCGTCCCTGGAGGTTTTTAAGATGAGAGCAGATGTGGCACTGCGTGCCATGGTCTGGGAACCACGGCGGGGTTGGATCAAGGGTTTAACTCGACGACCTCGGAGGTCTTTTCCAACCCGGTTGATTCCACAATTCCATGGCGCTCAGTGGCACAGTTTAGTTGACAGGGAGGTGTTTTGGTCACGGGTCGGACTCGATGGCCTCAGAGGTCTTTTCCAAGCTCGGTGATCCCGCGATTCCGGGTGTGCCAGAGGGGCGAACCCCGCCGGAGCGCTGTCCGGACCGGACCCGGCCCTACTCCAGTTGGAGGGCGCGCACACCGGAACACGGCGCGGTCCCGCCGCGCATGCGCAGGGGGCCCGGCAGGGGCCCGTCGAGCGCAGGCGCGGGCGCGGCGCGGTGCCCGCGGCGCGGGGCACTGTGGGAAGGAGGCGGCCCCGGCGCGGCGCTGACTCCTCCGGGCCGCTCACAGCACTGTGGAGCCGCCGCGGCCCCTCCGGCCCGCCCGCCCTGCGCGCCTTTAAAGGGGCAGCGGCCACCATGCCGAACTTCTGCGCCGCGCCCAACTGCACCCGCAAGAGCACCCAGTCCGACCTGGCCTTCTTCCGCTTCCCGCGGGACCCGGCCAGGTGAGCCCGCGGCGGGGCCGCGCAGCGCCCGGCTCTGCCCTCGGCCCGGCCCGGCGGCACCGCGGCGGGCAGGCGCCTCCCTCCCTCCGTCCTTCCCTCCCTCCCGCCCTCCTCCGCCCGGCCTCCCTGCCGCTCACCGCCGTGCCGGTGCCCGCAGCTCGGCCCTGCCCGCGGCCGCGCTCGCTCTGCCGCCCGCGGGGCTGCGGCAGCGGGCGAGCCCCGCGCCTGCGCCGGGCGGGGCGGCCGCGGGGGCGGAGAGCTCCGGCCGTGGGAACGGGAACGGGAACGGGGATGGATGGAGAGCTCCGGCCGTGGGAACGGGAACGGGAACGGGGATGGATGGAGAGCTCCGGGAATGGGAACGGGAACGGGGATGGATGGAGAGCTCTGGCCGTGGGAACGGGAACGGGAACGGGGATGGATGGAGAGCTCCGGCCGTGGGAACGGGAACGGGAACGGGAACGGGGATGGATGGAGAGCTCCGGCCGTGGGAACGGGAACGGGATGGATGGAGAGCTCCGGCCGTGGGAACGGGAACGGATGGAGAGCTCCGGGAATGGGAAGGGGAACGGGAACGGGAACGGATGGAGAGCTCCGGGAATGGGAACGGGAACGGGAACGGGGATGGATGGAGAGCTCCGGCCGTGGGAACGGGAACGGGGATGGATGGAGAGCTCCGGGAATGGGAACGGGAACGGGATGGATGAACGGGAACGGGAACGGGGATGGATGGAGAGCTCCGGCCGTGGGAACGGGAACGGATGGAGAGCTCCGGGAATGGGAACGGGAACGGGGATGGATGGAGAGCTCCGGCCGTTGGAACGGGAACGGGAACGGGGATGGATGGAGAGCTCCGACCGTGGGAACGGGAACGGGAACGGGGATGGATGGAGAGCTCCGGCCGTGGGAACGGGAACGGGGATGGATGGAGAGCTCCGGGAATGGGAACGGGAACGGGGATGGATGGAGAGCTCCGGGAATGGGAAGGGTCCCGGGGGATGGAGAGCTCCGGGAATGGGAAGGGTCCCGGGGATGGAGAGCTCCGGCCGTGGGAACGGGAACGGGGATGAATGGAGAGCTCCGGGAATGGGAACGGGAACGGGGATGGAGAGCTCCGGCAGTGGGAACGGGAAGGGTCCTGGGGATGGAGAGCTCTGAGAATGGGAATGGGGATGGAGAGCTCCGGGAATGGGACTGGTGCTGGTCCTGGGGATGGAGAGCTCCGGGAGGGCTGGGGACGGGAATGCTTGGTTTAACTGGATGCTCACAGTTTTGGAAGGTGCACAGGCATAGGGCAGTACCGGTTACCTCTTTCCTAACAAACAGTAGGTGCTTAAGGCTGAATTTTTTTGTGATTTATACATGATATTTGCTTCCTTCCTTCCTCAAAGCTGCTTAACCTGCAATTTTGAGTGTGGTTTGAAATTCCAGTTTTATCTTAAGACTCTCTAATTCCTTTGCTCACGTGCAGGTGCCAGAGATGGGTAGAGAACTGTCGAAGGGCAGACTTAGAAGATAAAACTCCAGATCAACTCAACAAGCATTACAGACTGTGTGCTAAACATTTTGAGACTTCCATGATATGCAGAAGTGTGAGTGAAAACAAGCAATTATTTATTGCACCTCGGAAAACGTAACATTTTCCATGAGAATGCTCTGCCTTTTAATCTTGGAGCTCCTGGGTAATTGGTCACTGGGAGAATTAATTTCTTGGTGTTAATGTTGTCATGGTGTGGGACACCACGGAGGCTCCCAGCTGTTGGCACAAAGGGTGAGGTGGAAATGAGCAGCTGGGGGAGAGAGAAACAGCTGCCCCTGCTGGTTTAAGGGGTTTGTGGAACACTGGCCTTCGCTGCAGTTCTTTCCTCATGACCATCTACAAGTCTTTTCTTCCTTCTGCTCTATTCACAGATACGTTTCCCTTCAATATAATCTTTCACAGTAGTGTTTTGTGGAATTCACAGTTCTGCTTAAAGAAGCAATAGAACGTTTTCACAGTGGAAATGTTTAGTGGATATTTTCTAGAATTGTGAAATAAGTGATAAAACCCAACACACAGCAGTAACAAAATGTTTCCTTCCCGTTGCATAAATGTCTTTTTCTGCAGAATGCTGAATTTTTAATTTTTTTTTTATTTTAAGTCTGTGTTTGCTTCCAGAGCCCCTACAGGACGGTTCTGCGGGATAACGCTGTGCCAACGATATTTGACCTCACGAGTCACCTGAACAAACCCCACAGCAGGTATAGGAAAAGGATAAAAGAGCTGGTGAGTCTTTTCATGTAAAATTATTGCTGTGATATCAAAAGAAAATAAAAAAGGAAAACAAAAGAAAATAAAAAGCTGCGAAAGGAGAAATTGTGAAAAGAGAATCTATTTACTAAAAATTATAAAATTATAAAATGCATATTGAAGAAACTTCTAATATAAGCATGGGTATGTTAGCAGTAGTAACAGACTAATTTCATGTAGTTAGCAGATACAGGTAATGGCACCAAAACACTACCTGAAGAAAACTCCTTGTCTTAGACTTTCTAGCACTTTCTGGTAAATATTATCTGGCCTTATCTACAACATTTGTATCTGATCTTGATCTGTTGATAGTTAAGATCCTGTGCAGGACATTATCATCAATATGAGTTCTTTGTTTTTCTTTAAGAGTGAAGAGGAAATAAGAACACTGAAGCAGCAAAAGAGTAAGTGGGCAAAAATAATTGAGATCATAAAAACTTCATTTACTAAAGCTGACAAGGTAATGCAGGACACATAACTATTAGTTTGTACATGTACAAACTCTTTCCAAACTACTCATTCACTTTTAAACTGGAAACATTCTCCTCTGGTAACTTAAAGGTAATGGGTTTAGTGAGGGGGAAGTAAATGCTGTGTCTTACTGTGGACACTGATGGTATTTCTCATTTTGCAGTTGATGAAGCCTTTGAACGGCAACAGGCAACTCAAGAGTGCAACGAAAGCAATGCCCAAAATACTGTCTCAGAGGAAGGAGGGCAAGGACAGGAGGAAGAGGCTGTTCCCTTGACGCTGGAGGAGAGAGAAAACAAGGACTACCTTAAATCACTGTTTGAAATCTTGATCCTAATGGGGAAACAAAATATCCCTTTGGATGGCCATGCTGTTGATGAGCTTCCAGAAGGTATTTTTGCCTCGGACAACTTCCAGGCTCTGCTGGAGTACAGGATAAACGGTGGAGATGAGGTCCTGAGGAAGCGGTTCGAGATGACTGCGGTCAACCTCGAGTACTGCTCCAAAACCCAGCAGAAACAAATGCTCGAGATCTGCGAGAACTGTGTCAGAGAGGAGACACTGAGGGAGGTCAGAGACTCGCACTTCTTCTCCATTGTCACGGATGAAGTAGTGGACATAGCAGGAGAGGAGCATTTGCCGGTGCTGGTGAGGTTTGTGGACGACTCTCACAACCTGAGAGAAGAATTCATAGGGTTTTTGCCGTACGAGGCCGATCCCGACATGTTGGCTGTTAAATTCCACACAACTATTACTGAAAAGTGGGGTCTAAACATGGAGAACTGTCGGGGTCAAGCCTACATTGTCTCCAGTGGGTTTGCTTCTAAAATGAAAGCGGTGGCTATGAGACTCTTGGAGAGGTATCCCCAGGCTGTGTATACGCTCTGTTCCTCGTGTGCCTTAAACGTCTGGCTGGCAAAATCCGTTCCCGTGGTCGGTGTTTCCGTTGCACTGGGAACAATGGAAGAAGTCTGCTGTCTCTTTAACCAGTCTCCACAGTTACTGGTAGAACTGGACAACACCATTTCTGCTCTCTTTCAGGACAATGAGGAGAAGGGCAATGAGCTGAAGCAGATCTGCCGCTCCCAGTGGACGGGCAGGCACGACACCTTTGAGGTGCTGGTGGACCTCATGCAGGCCCTGGTGCTGTGCTTGGACGCCGTGAGCAGCGACTCGACCGTCAGGTGGAACAACTTCATCGCTGGCCGAGCGTTTGTGCTCTGCAGTGCCCTGACAGACTTTGATTTCATCGTCACCATCGTCATCATGAAAAACGTCCTGTCTTTCACGAGGGCGTTCGGGAGGAACCTCCAAGGCCAGACGTCGGACGTGTTCTTTGCAGCTGGCAGCTTGACGGCAGTGCTGCACTCCCTGAACGAGGTGATGGAGCACATTGAAGTTTACCACGAGTTTTGGTTCGAGGAAGCGACAAATTTGGCTACAAAACTGGACGTACAAATTAAGCTGCCGGGAAAATTCCGCCGGGCACAACAGGGGAACTTCGACCCCGATATAACGTCGGAAAACTACTACAAAGAAATCCTGAGTGTCCCCACAGTGGAGCATATTATCCAAGAGCTCAAAGATATATTCTCAGAACAACATCTGAAAGCTCTGAAGTGTTTATCTTTAGTGCCCTCGGTCATGGGGCAGCTGAAATTCAACACGTCGGAGGAGCACCACGCCGACATGTTCAAAAATGACCTGCCTAACCCAGACACGCTGTCTGCCGAGCTGCACTGCTGGAGGATCAAGTGGAAGCACAGGGGGAAAGACATCGAACTTCCAGCTACTATTTATGAAGCACTTCACTTGCCTGACATAAAGTTTTTCCCCAATGTTTATGCACTGCTTAAGGTCCTGTGCATCCTTCCACTGATGAAGGTGGAGAATGAAAAATACGGGATAGGGCGGAAGCGCTTAAAGGCCTACCTGAAAAACACCTTGACAGAGCACAGGTCCAGCAACCTGGCCCTGCTGAACATAAACTTTGACATAAAACACGACCTAGATTTGATGGTGGACACCTACATTAAACTCTATCCAGATAAAGTAGAATTTCAAGAAGACGGTATTCCCCCAAACAATTCCGAAGTAACGGAAAATGCTTAATTTTTTAAGCTCTAACCAATCTGTTGAAACAGCTTGTTCTTAACTTAGGTTTCAAAGCTGGGGGGGGGGGGGAAGTGAAATGTGAAAAACATCACTGCAATTGTGTTCCCATTTTAGGCCTGGGACTGAAGAAGCTGTGGTCAGTGACCTAAATTATGTGTTGTTAGTCCACACTAAATGTGTTTGGCAAACAAAATCAAGCCTGAAAATAAGCCCATGCTCTTGGCAGAGGGGCTTTCTACACCTGACTGGCTTACCCGGGGTGCTCCTTTACTTCACTGCATCGTGGGAAACGTACCTGATGGTTGTAGGAGCTGATGGAGCTGTTACATACTCACTGAGGAATTAGGATGAGGGAAAAAATATCCCCAAAACATTCAAAGGAGTATAATCCGTTTAAGTTCTGTTACTTAGGATTTTATTCTTTTCGAAAACAGTTTTCTTTTCAGAGGAGTCTTTGGTGTGTGTTTCAGTGGCATTTGGGAGGGTGGTTCAGGTGTTGCACGAGCCCCGTGCGGGGCAGTTCTGGTGTGAGTGACTGTCAGTGACACAGGGGTACATTCACAGTGTCCTTGGCAGAGTCATCCCCCCTGTTTACATTCCTTTGTGTGAGACACAAACCCTTGATTTCTTCAGGCTTTTAACAGGCACGGCAGGAGTGTTGGAATTCCTGAGAGCCACTAAAAACGTATTCCACAAACATCTGTATCTGTTCGCTCCCTCCCGGCATCCTATTGTATGTTTATTTGTAAACTCACCCAGGACAGATTAACATAAGAGTTTGTTTGTTTGTCTAGAAGTAAGATTGAAAATATTGCTGTTATTTTTGGCAAGAACGAAACATTTTTGTACAGTTTATTGCGATTTAAAATAAAATGTGAATTGCTTTGTACGTAGTGTTGAATTTCTCAGTAGAGCTGTGCCTCTGGGACTGTATGTTCTGTGAAGGTGCCTTTTAGTCTTGGCAGGTTTTTCTCTCCGTTGTTTTTGCAGTTGTGGTGAGCAGCACTGTCTGAAGACACAGGTAACTGTGACAGCACTGCCGATCTGTGTGTTCTGCTGAAGGTCTTGGGAAGTATTTTGAGGTAGCATTAATTGAGATAGCATTAATTCCTGTGCTGTTACTGGTGGAAGTTCTGTCAGCCAGGCAGGAAGAGATGAAGTTGGAAATGGCTGGAAGGTAAGAGTTTTGCAGCTATCCTGATGCAGGCCAGTTTTGGAACTCATTTATAGGATCACAGGATGGTTTGGGTTGGAAGAGACCTTAAAGATTGTCTTGTTCCACCCTGTGTGGATCCTCCAATGTCTGGTAAAGGGTAAGGCCACATCCAGCCATGTGCTGGAGCCAGGGGAACTGCAGGGGCTCTTGTGACTCTGCAGGACCCTCCTTCCTTCCCCATATTTGTATGGAATTGGCCAGTGGGTTCAAAGGTATTAGTGGAAGCCTGATAAACTCACACAAGCACCCCAGAACATTTACAGGGGTTTTAAAATCCTTTTTATTTCAGAAACGGGGCTAAAAATACCAAGTCAAAGAACAGCACGTAGAAGAAGAGCATGCAGGACTGTTAACACCATTTCTGCCTGGCAATTTGGTATATTCTAGCAGACAAACAGGGTAATTAATTTACCCTTTTTTTTTTTCCTGTGTAAAAGCCAGACATATCAGGATTCTTTTAGCTTTTAAATGTGATACACCCACCTCCTTTGTGCTCAGCTGAACGTGCTCAGGAGCTGTAGGGATGTGCAAGGAAAACCAGGAGGGAGAGCAACTGTCACCAGCAAATGCATCCCATTTCCAGTGGGGTGGGAAAGCATGAGTGCCACAGATTTAAGCTGGTTACTCTGCAGCCCCCAGCCCTAGCTGTGTGTTCATGGCTAGTGCCTTTAAAATCAGGTGCCATTAAAATGTCTTCTTTCACATATTTTCAGATTTCTGGACCAGCAAAGGGACTTAAAGATTGTAATAATCTGGTTATGGATTACAAGAAGGTTAGAGAGGGACTTGTGACAAGGGTAATGCAGTGATAGGACAAGAGGGAATGGCTTTAAACTGAAGGAGGGGAGATTTGGGTTAGAGATTGGAAAGGAATTCCTGGCTGGGAGGGTGGGGAGGCCCTGGCACAGGTTGCCCAGAGAAGCTGTGGCTGCCCCATCCCTGGGAGTGTCCAAGGCCAGGTTGGAGCAACCTGGGCTAGTGGAAGGTGTCCCTGCCCATGGCAGGGGTTTGGAATGAGATGATCTTAAAGGTTCCCTTCCAAGCCAAATCGTTCTGTGGTTCTATGATTCCCTGCAGGTAAAGTGGCAGTGTTTCCTCCTCCACTGAGAAATTTAATTTTCCCACTGCTGTGTTATATTCTTAAAGATTTGGAGCTTTTTTTGAATGGCTTTTTGGTTTCCTTTTGGGTTTTTTGTTTTGTCGGGGTTGGGTTTGGTTTGGTTGGTTTTTGTTTTCGTTTCATTGGGGTTTTGTTTGTTTTGTTTAGGTTTTGTTTCATTTGGTTTGGGTTTTTTTTATGTTTGTTTGTTTGTTTAACAGCCGCCAGAGCTGAACAGTGACTGGTTTGTCACTATTCACTTCACTTCTCCAGGGAAGAACAGACTTGGACTAAATGGAGCACAGAGATGTTCAACACAATGGGCAGTGGGAGTCTGGAAACAAAACCCCGTGCCATCAAAGCCAAAATACAAAAAGCTCTTAACAGCAAACATATTTGGAAAGGACAGATGGAAAAAGAAAAAATGACTCCTGAGCTGTGTGACAGGATCATGTCAATCAACCCAGCAGCAATGGCACATAGAAACCTTCCCATGTGAGCAAAAAACAGAACCAGGCAGGATGGTGACACCTCCCCCTCCTCAAAAACCAGGAGGGAGTCAGGGTGACCGTGGCCCTGGGAGGCTGAGGACAGGCAGAAGAAGCACAGTGGTTATAGCAGTGCTTTGTTTCCATAAAGCTGGGCTTTGGGAGCTATAGGAAAGCATCATTTCAATACGTTTTTTTCCACAGATCAGTTAAAAAGTACAGCCTCGGGCTCCCAACCAGCCTTTTTTCCGCGTAGCAGAAAGAGGGTGATAATCGGGGTGTGCAGAGAATGAAGCAAAGCTTCACTCCCGTACACTCCCTGGTGTATTGCAGTGTTGTTTTTGCCACTAGATGTCCTGCTGACCCCGCGGGCCACGGGCTGAGCTGCTTTCCAGGAACGGGAGAGACCAAGGTGGAAATCCAGCTGTGACCAGGCCTGCTTGTGACTTCAGTTCTCAGGGGATTGTCTCTGATTGATGGCAGCTCCTTCACACAAAGAGCCTGGGAGAACTTCCTCATCTATCTCCTTTTTTCAGGTGTCAGAATGGGAATAAGGCTCTGGCTGTCCCCCATCACTGGTCCTATTTCAGAGTACCGGTCTCCTGCTCTGACATTGTGATTCTCGTCCCCATCCCATCTCCCTGATGGTCTCTTCGCTTTTTTCCGGGGGGGTTTGTTCTCTTTGGCACCTACAAGTGGTGTGGACTGAGATGAGCTCACCACTCGGTGTTTCCAGTCGTTCCTGGCAAAACTGAGGAGCTTTCAACACGAACTGACACCTTCCCAATCTCTCCGTGTTCCCAGGACTGTTCAGGGCGGTGTCCCAATGCAAGGAAATTCCAGGGATGCTCAGGAGTGTATCTCAGCGGAGGAACCTGGAAGAAAATATCAGAGAGTTCGTGTTTTAACAGCCTTCCCTCGAGATAATGGTGAGGATTGGAGAGTTTTCTCCTCTTTCCATTATTTAGCAATTATCAGAAGGGAAGTGCTGCACGGGATGGGTGGGGCTTTGACAAACAAGTGTGTGATAGAAATTCCAGGAGTGGCAGAAATGGCCACCATATCTTCTGGACAAACAGGACAGCACAGGCAGGCTGAGTTCAGTGCCAGGAGCTGCAGGAAGAGAAGGTGGGACCCAGAGCTTGGGCTGGTCCCTGAGTCTGATCTGACACCTCCAAATAAGAGACCTAGAATGGGAGGACGTGTGGGTCCCTCCTCTCTTCACCTGCTCCCACTAATGGAAAAGAGCTCCTGGGGCACACTGAGGAAGAAAACTAGGGAGGTTTTGTGTGCAAATTGTGCTCCAGCGTGGAGACTATTTCCAGGAATCAAACAGTGAAACATCACAGAAAACCCCTGCCCTAAACCTGTGATTGCATCCACTGAATTAAATGGTATTATCTGTGATTTGTCCTGGACAACTGGCAATGACCGTAGCACTTAAAAGGAGTTACATGGGGACTTTTTCCTCTGTTTGAAGTCTGGTTGAGTCTAGCTTAATTATCTAGTTTGATCTAATTCATCATCCAGCTCATTGGCTTTCATTCAGGGGGTTGGAACAAGATGGTCTTTAAGGTCCTTTCCAACCCAAACCATCCTGGGATTCTGTGACAGGCAAAGGGAGTAGGGAAGATGCAGAACAATAACCAAAATGGCTCTAAGCCCGTTGCTGCATCCCTGTGTTTTATGATGCCAAGAACTCCCCCTGCCGTGAGTCAGAGACGTGCCCATGTCTGTGCCATTGCATAAATGAACTGCAGCTCTCTCGTTATCCCCCTGCAGACCAGGACTGGGGCTGGATCGGTGGGGCAGAGGGAAGTCACTGAAACGTGGAGCAGGAGGAGGCAGCAGGAGGAGGCAGCAGGAGGAGGCAGCAGGAGGAGGCAGCAGGAGGAGGCAGCAGGAGGCACAGGCGAGGCATTGCCAAAGGGCTTTGTTGGATCTCCCGCTTGGGGTGGGTTTGCTCAACCCCGCTGACCCCCCGCTCCCCCTGGTGCTGGGGGAGAGCACGAGGGGATCACCTATTGCTGGACTCAAGTAGGTGAGAACTACCCCCCACACACCTCTTACAGAGGAAAAACCGGGAAAATCCAGGCGTGAATGTCCCAGTGACAGCTGTAAGACACACCACGGCCAGCAATCAGCTGAGCGTGAAGGGTGAGAACAGGAGGCTGAAAGCAGGGCCGCCTGGGTGCCAAACGGGAGAGATTAATTCGAGTGCGTCAAAGGGAGGGGAAGCAGGACCTGATAATCTGGGGCGGCCCTTCTCCGGGATGGGATCTGTGGGCTGTGAGCTCACATCTGCAGGGAGGCAGCTGGAGCCACGGGGACGGGGGCTGGTAAGGCAGGACTGCATGGGGAAGGGGGTGTGTGTGCTCTGAGGAACAGTCCCAGAGCAGGCAGGGGACGTCTGTGCCCAAAGTCATCTCCAGCTCTTCTTTAGTCATCGTTTTAGAAGAATAGTAGTTCCTTTGGGGATTACTTGGAGTGTTGTCCGAGTAAGGCAGTAATCCATGGAGCAAATCCCCCCCCGGCCTTGCTAAAGGAGGTGATTTCCCTGCAGTGAATAGAGATGCTACAGCTCTGCTCAGAGGCGGCTCTGAAGATGCTTCTCGGAGTCCCCCCGTGGATCCACCCCCCGCTCTGGGGACCATGCGGTGGCGCAGTTCCCCTGGATATCAGATCCCAGCTGGCTGCGCACCCACCGGGCATCTCCCGCAAAAACGCTCCGCTCCGCAGCTCCGTAACTGCAACCATGTGCCGAGGAGCTGCTGCTTTATGCGCTGGTTAGCTGCATCACCGAACCTCTCTCTTTGTTTGCCTTCCCGGGGGGTCAGTGAGGTACCGCAGGGCAAGAAAGAGAAGCGAAGCGTGTTGTGCTCCCCCGTTAGCGAGCGTGCCCCTGGCAGGGATCCCTTCCCTCTGCTCTTCTTAAACAGGGCTTAAAAAGAATAAACTAACTCCAAACGCTTAGTTATGTGCCCCCCCGGGAGATCACTGCAAGGACATGGCTTGTTTTGTTCCCGAGGCAGCAGGATGCACAGCAACAGCCACGGAGCACACGGCAGAAGGTGGTGGTGCCTCCCTCCCGCTGGGGAGGGAAGGAAAGGTTGGAGACCTGTGTCCTGTTTGCAAGCACTGCCCTTCGCTGTCTGTCTTGGGGTCCCCTTTGGGCTTGGGAAGGAGCGGTAGGTCCAGTGCCCTGGCTCGTTTCCAGGGAGGGGGGCTGCGCTAAATCTGCCTCAGGTTCTCGCTCGATTTGAACTGGAGCTGGTTTTTTTTTTTCCTTGCTTCCTCTTCCCAGCGGTTGGGTCGCCTTGCTGTGTTCTCACACTGCCCCAGAGTGGGAGCATCGCAGTGGAGAACCTGCATCTGCTGCGGAGCTGGGACGCTGCACGTGCAGACGGGACAACCCGAGTCCCGCCTTTCACATGGGAACAGAAATACTCTGGCACACAAAAGCCCTTCTGCCCCGGGAGGCCGTGTGCGCTCCTGCAGGGGCTGCAGCTTCAGACTCAGCCTGGAGTTCGCCTTCCAGAGCTGTGGTGGAGCTGAGGCGGACTCTGGTAGGGTGGCTCGGTCAGCCCGGCCATGGCACGCAGGGGGTGCTGCATCCCTATCCTGTGCTGTGCTGTGCTGGCATCCTTATCCTGTGCTGTGCGGGCACCAGAAGGGACACACACCCTGTCGGCAGGTTGTGGTATCCCTTCCCTGGAGCATCACTGATCCCCGGGGTGATACGGTGAGAACTCGCCCTCCTGCTCCGCAGGCAGCGCTGTCAGGCCCTGATTCTTATCACCTGTACACTTGAGAGATCAAAACAGCCACGAAAAGGCTTCTCCAGACTCTGCCGTGAGTGCCCTGCCTGCCCCCGGCCACATTCCAGCAGGGAGAGGAGCCCCAGGCTGTCCTGGGCAGGCACCACCCCAACACCACAAGGGCAGATCTGCAGACTCTGTCACGGGCACTGCTGGGACACGGACCAGTGGGGCAGCTGCTGCCTTTGGCCCCCAGGAGAGAGGGGACAAGTGCCCCAGGTAGAGCAAGGACCAGAGGGGCCACTTTTCTGGGTGTGCCCAGTGTGCTGAAATGATCTGAGTCTCCCTTCGGGGGTGCCCTCCTCCTCCACCCGTGGGGTGCCCAGAGCTCCTGAACGAGCGTGCTGCAGGCTTGCAATGACATTTAACATCTTCTTCACCTTCCAGAATTGCCTCCCACCCTCCTTGGGCAGTTCATGTGATGCTGGTTCCAGGATCAGTCACCCAAGGCCTGGGTCTCCCACTGGATGGGCAGAGCTGTGGTGCCTCCAGTCCCCCAGTTCAGCTCCGGCCTCGGGACAGCACACTGGGATCAAGGATGGGAGCAGTTGCTACAGGAGGGCCCTGGCCACCCCTGACACCTCCTGGGGTGCTCCCAGGCTTCCCCCAGGCACCACGGCCACCTCTGCTGTGGGCTCCTGCTTGGGAGCTGAGCCCTGCAAACCTACACATTCCTCCTTGCTTACACACCGCAGGCTTTATTTGTTTTAATCAAAGGGGGCCCTGATAATTATTAACATATTTAATTATTTTTACTCTGAGTCACTGGGCTCAGGCGTGGAGTGATCACAGGGATTGCTTTACTCCACAGGCCCAGCCCTGGAGCATTTGCACCACCAAGGAATGGCCCCGTGCAGACAGAGCTCCCATTGATGCCTCCCAGCCTGCCTTCCCTCCCAGTTTGAGCTGCTTTTTGCTTCACTGGGAAGTGCCACACTCCAGAGGAGCAAAACTGGGCACACTCAGACAGTTTTCAGGGCTGAGGCTGCTGACTCTGGGGCAGAGCTGGCAGGGAATGATGTTCACCTGAGCTCTGTGTGCTCCAGCCCTGCCCCTCCCGGGGGTGTCAGCCCATGTGCCCCCCGTGGAACTGCCTCACTCCCCAGCACTCCCTTCCCAGCCCGTGGCCTGGCAGCAGCAATCAGAGCACGCTGCAATTAGTGGTGTTTGTGTGAGGAAACTCTGAATCTGCACTTCCCCATGATTTATGAGTTCTCCAGCCCGGGCTGGCCCGGCCGTCGCGACCGTTCCCAGCCCGGCGGCTCTCGGGGAGGCTGCTCGGAGAGCTCGGGGTGTTCCTCCTCCTTCAGGGCTTTGCAGGGAAGTGCTGCCCTTGGAAAATACCCACAAGGAGCCTGTAAGGTCTGAGCAGTTGGGATGGGGATCTGACCCAGGAATCAGGGGTGCCTTTGCACCGGGGTGCACCCACAGCATCCTGAGCGAGCTGGGTGCCTGCTCACTCCTCTGGGACGTGGGACTCTGCCCCTAAGACAAGACAGGACCCTGTGATCACGGATCCCACAGGACTGGCTTGGTCCTGAGCATCCAGGAGAATTAGAGTGGCTTGCAAGCAATAATCACTAATTCTCTGTCCCACCAGTGCTGCAAGATTCTATCAGCCTGATTGTGGGGACAAGAAAACTGTGGAGGGTCTCAAGGACGCACAAAGGGGACCCTGGCAGGGCTGGGATTGAGCAAAAATCTTCAGACACCTACAGAAGATGTTGGCCCTTGTTGAAATCCATATTTAAGAGTAAGTTTTCGGTTAAATGCTCATATAAATATTTACAGAGAGGGAGAGAAAAGAAGAGGTGGAAAGAAATAAGTTTCACAACCCAAAACCTTAACAATTTTAAACAAATCAAATCTGTTAATGAAAACCAGAACACTGATGCTACTTTAAAAGGACATAAGATAAGGGTCAGTCTCTGCTTTCCCTAGAGGGAAAAGATCGGAAAATTGTGATCAGGCTGTTCCTGCTAAGGTTGGGCTCTTGCTCGGAAAGCCCCCTTTTCCATTAGCTCTAATAATAGCAGCACTTCTTTGCCCGGGCTGTTGTCACTGGAGACTCCAGGGAGCAGAGATGGTGGCCTGGCATGGAAAGGCTTGTCCCCACCAAAGCCCATTCCTAATCTGGGTCAGGAATTTGGGTGGGCAGTGATCCCCCCAAAGTCCTGGTGGTTTTGGTGTTGTCTTGTCGCTCTACAACCTCTGTGTGTGTCCCTGTGCAGCCCCCAAAAGCCACACGGCCACAACCTGCCCACCAGACGAGGGGGGGAGGCTCAGGGGAGGGGGCAGGGGAAAAAACTTGGAGCTGGTTTTTGTTCCTGCCCCTTAAGCCCAGCCTGGCCCCTGTGATGGCCAGAGAGCACTGCCTGCCCCACAGAGAGCACCACCCCAGCCTCACCCCAGCTCTCCTGGGGGGACACGGCGGGGGAAAAGCAAATGCTTAAGTGTGGGGTGAATTCCCAAGCTCAGCTCCGTCTGTGTCCAGTCCAGGGAAGAGCTGGGCCTGTGAACATGCCTGCACTCCCCTTGTTTAGAGATGCTGCGAGCTGAGGTGGGTGACAAATGGGAGAGCAGGGCCCAGCTCCACCTGTGGATGCTGCTCCTGAGGAAGAGGGAGTGCCCTGGAGCAGCAGATGGCAGTGGTTGGAAAGTGCCCCGGGAGGCTGGAGAGAGGCACGGGGAGAAACACTCCGGGACCCAGGAGTGCAGGAGGTGGAAGAGGCCTCATCTCTTCTGTTTGCTCCAGTTGCAGCCGCTGAGCATCCTCTCAGGATCCCAGAATCCCTGCAGGACTGGAGCCTGGGCTGGGTGTGATCCACGGGGGCTGCCTGAGCTAATTCCCGGCTTGCACAAGGGGCCATCCTGGCAAAGGGAGATGAAAGGCCCTGCGTGGTGGCTCTCTGAGTGCTGCTGCTGCTGCTGGGAGCAGAGCTGTGCCATGGCAGCATCCTCCCCTCAGCACCACTCCCCAGCCCCTCCGCACACAGCCACACAAAGCTCCTTTATTGCAGAGCCAGGGCAGGGAGGGGGGGAAAACAGCGCAATTAAAGCCCAGACTATGTTAAGGCACAGAAAACCACAAAAATAAGTGCCTGCAATCCCAGCAGTGCTAAACCTGCCCGCTGACTTCCCTTCCCAAAGCAATCCCGGCCTGACCCGGGTGGGAAAACGCCTGTAGTCGTAACCACTCCGTCAGGGAAATACAAAGCAGGGCATTTATCTGAGTGTTGGATTGCAGAGCTTGGCCCTGAGATCCCTTCCCTCTCAAAATAACAAAGCCAAGACGCTGCAGGTAACAGTCAGGCCAGAAAGGCTGAGAGTTTCACTCCCTACAAGTAAGTTTTGGCACAGTAGCTACTTCACACCCAATTAATTACTTCAGCACCAGATTATACTTGCAGGCTCCAATATAAGTGATAATAGGAACCAATTAAATTAATTTATATTTACTTTGTAAGCATATTTTCCTTTGGTAAATCTTTGCTTTAGTTTGACAGATTGGACTTCAGCATTTTGTTTTTATTAAGAGATACAGCCCTAAATCCAGAGGAACAAATCCAAACCTGGAAAGCTAAGAGGTCCTCCCCTGAAAGGTTCCTTTTGAACCTGAAAGATTCAAAACCATGTGGGACATGGGGTTAAAAAAAAAATAAAATAAAAAGAAGAATGTTTGCACGTGCCTGGACTAATAAAAACAACCTGTGAAAGGTGTGGGGGGGTGCCAGCATGTCCTGCTGGAAGAACACGAGCATGGGCTGGGTTGGGGGTGGTGGTTGGCGATGTTTTTGTGCCAGAGCTTGAAACTGAGATAAACTTTCGTGTCACAGAGGGCAGGCTCACAAAACAGCTTGTATGGGAGGGAGCCACAGCCTGCTGTGGGGGAACTGGCTTAACGTGCAGCTGCTTCAAATGGGGTGGTCCCAGTTTATGCCATTGGACCTTAAATGGTTAAATACCTCTGTGTTGCAGTAGCACAGTGGCTGCTCCTTTTGCACCCAGTTTGGGTGTTCCTGCAGCACACACGTCCAGCAACAGCTGAGGGCCTTCGTGTCTTTCCTGAACCCCACACAGGGTGACTCAGAAGGGAGGGATTTATAAACCATCACGTTATCTCATCCACATCTCAGGAGACAACCCTGATAAATATAGTACCAGTCAGCTGAAGAGTGGCCTGCCACAGACAGACAGCCAGGAGAGCAGACCTGTGCCCAGCGTGGGGTGCTGGATGTCTGTCCCTGTCAGCCTTCCCCACCCCACTGGCAACCCTTCCTTCCTCCCCTTTCCCCCTCCAGCACTGTCCCCACCAGCCTCTGATGGGTCATGAAGTGCAGTCCTTCTTGTCACCCAGTCAAACCATTCCTGAAATGTTTAAGGCACCTTCTCTCCTCGTCCTCTTCTCTCCTGAGCATCTCTCACAGGGAACTGCAACTCCAGCAAACCACCTTTGAAAACCAAACCTGGGGGCGTGCCAGAGCCCTCCCCTGCTGCAGGACAGGCTGAGCTGCTGTTTCCCCACAAGCTTCAAGCAACAGACTGGAACTGGAGTATGAACCACGTTGTCCATGCTGTTAAAAGCCTCCATTGAAGGTGGGGGAGTTTGTGTGGGGGCTCTGCCTCTGGCATTGAATTATGGACCACATCAAAGGCAGCAGGGACAGGGACACCCGAGATAACAGCGTGGCTGTAGCTGAGAGAGCAGGAGAGAAGTGTCCTTGCACTGGTGCTGGTGGGCTGGGCACGTGCAGGGTGGGGGCAGAGGCACATCCTCATGGACCCTCACTTTTTGTTTTTGTCGAGGAGCTTTGGCTGAAACCTCTGCCTTCCCCTGAGCTGGCAGGAATGGGGGGACACAGTGGGGAAAACACTCCCCTTTCCCGCCCTGAGGGATGAAAGACAGCTCACTGGAGTTGCCAAAGAGGCTTTGGGGACACTTTAATGACTTTGGAAAGCCACTGGGCTCCTTCTGGACTCTGAGAATTTGCTGCTTCCAGTGTTGCTGGTTTCTCAGCCTAGCACAGTGTGTGGATTTTACAGCCATAGACCTGCTGCTCATTTTTCACCCTCTGGATGGTGATTTATGGCTTCTGGAACAAAGGTTAAACCCTCTTCCTCTCCCTGTTAGTGCTGTTTTACATGCACAGATTGGTGCCGTTGCACTCGGAGGAGTTTGTTGGCCAAGGTCCCGTAAAATGCAAATTTCTCTTCCTTTGGGGTCTCCTGTGCTTTAAGTCAGGGAGATGAGTGGGTATCTCACCTCAGCAGACCCACACATAAGAAATCTTCGCTGTAATTCAGTGGAGAAGGATCAGAAAATGAAAGCATCTGCAGGACAACCCCAGAGCTGCCACGTCCTCTGGTGCATCCTCGTGGGGCAGCGACATCAGGCTGCCCCAGTGCCCTCTTCTCTCTGCCTGTGTGAAGGTGGGCTGCCCACTCAACAGAACACTTGGGAAAGATGGACATAAAATCATGGAATCACAGACTGTCCTCAGCTGGAAGGGACCATCGAGCCTGACTCCTGGCCCTGCACAGGACACCCCAAGGATCCCAGCACATTCATCAGGTCAGCAGCCTTGTTTGCTCCCCCCTCCAAGGCTGCAACAAAAAAGAAAAAAAATCAAAAGTCAAGCAAATCAACCCACTGTGTTCAGTGAAGGACATGCTGCACCTCTGCAGTCTAGACCTCCCCAGACATATTCCAACTGATTTCCCTTTCTGACTCCTCACTCTCCCTGCCAGGGCTCAGCCTGCTTTCTGCCGCTGGCTGGGATGCACAAGCACCCAGGGACGGGCTCTGTGGCTCGATGGTCCTTGTGGGTCCCTCCCAGCTGGGAATATTCCGTGGCTCTGTCTGCATGGGCTGCTGCATTCCCACGGGGCTGGGCTGGAGGTGGGATCGCTGCTGGGAGCCAGGGGTTGGCCCTGAGCTGGGGACACCAACCCTGGTCTGTGCCTCCCACGGCCCCTGAGCTGGGGACACCAACCCTGGTCTGTGCCTCCCACAGCCCCTGAGCTGGGGACACCAACCCTGGTCTGTGCCTCCCACGGCCCCTGAGGTGGGAGCTGTGGTGGCTGGAGCTGCTGTGGGTGGTCAGTGCCCCGGATCCAGAGGAGGCTCCAGGACGTGGCTCCTCGTCCTCAGTGAGATATTTCCACTGCCTTACCACCACGCCCCGTGAGCCACTGTTGTGCTTGGCTTATCCTCCCACCAGATGCAGGTTTGCTGTTGTGAAGCAGAACTTAGAAATTAAAGCTGTGCGAGGGGAGATTTACGGGCTGTGTTACTGCTGGGCTGGGGAGTGAGGGCCCGAAGAGCTGAGGTCTAAAGCACAAATATCCGAGTTCTGCCTTTCACCCTCCATGAACTCCACTGGATGGATCGAGAGCAGCCTCTGTGCACTCCTGTCTACTGCAGTTAAATCTGGACAGCCTTTAGAACAGGAGGTGAGGTCTGGCCAGGCTGTGCCAGAAGAACTCCAGAAACAAACCGTGTGAGCCACCATTCCTGGGACATGCTCAGCAAGCCAGGAGGGTATCACACTGTCATATCTTTGCCTTCTGCAGCCCTCCCCATCATTAGTGGAAGCCTCTTGTGAGCCTTGGCTGAGCTTATTCCTCTGGCTCCCTCTGAAAAGCTGGTTTCTGCCTTAATAGTTTTGGGAGAGGGGATGATGTTATCAAACAACATGAACATTTTAACGCCGTCAAAAGCCCCCACCAGACTGAGAAATGAAACTCCTGGGTTGTTTGAGTTCTTGTGTCTTCACCCCTCACCCTTCCCCCTGCTCAGGTCCCTCAGTAAAAGTCTCCTTTGTAAGTTGTCCAAGCTATTGTTATGTCAATATGTTCCTCTTTTGGAAGGACCCCCAAAAAAGCAAAAAGTCGCAAAAAGTTTCAACAGCTTAGGAAAAAAACCCGAGTCTCCTGCTAGATCTCCACCTGCTTCCCTTCCCAAGGGCAGGTCAAGAGGAGGCTCAGGAAGGGTGGAAGTTCATCCTCAGGAGGCTCAGGAAGGGTGGAAGTTCATCCTCAGGAGAAAACAGCCAGAGGCAACAGAGCCTTGTAGTCCCTCTGAGATCTAAGGCTGGGACCTAAACCAGACACATTTCAGTTCAGAATGGGGCCGGTGCTGGAACGGTGGGAATGATTAGGTGTTGAGACAAAATACCAATGAAAGTTGTAGAGTCTTCCTCTTCAGATATTTTCAAATTGTGAGCAGATGCCTGCTGGAGCAGAGGTTGCAGCCAAGCACGAGTTATTGGGTTCCTTATTGGAGTACGCGATTTTATGGTCCATATTATATGGAGCTCAGAATAGATGATCTTATGGCCCACTGTGACTTTAAAATCCGAGAAATAGGTAGTTCTGGATCAAAAGGAGCCAGGTTTCCTCTGGATCTGTATCTTGAGGCTGGCTAACTCTCCTGCCTGAGAAGACACAAAATCCGATTGAAGCTTTTCTCCTTTTACAGCCGCGCTGTTAAAAGACCAGACTCTATTTCCAAGCTGAATTTGTCTGGCTTCGGTGTGGTTATGGGTCTGCCTGTCTCTGCCTGGCTGGCTAGAAAACCCTGCTCCCAGGGGGACACCAAGCACAGCCTCTTTGGCCTCTGATCTCCCTCGAGTGGGGTTGGGTTTGGCCAACAGTCAGATGCTGTTCCGGTGGGAATGGACAGCCCTGAGCACACACTCGTGCTCACAGTCTGACAGGGAGAGAGAGGTCTGCAATAGCTTCCTTTCTCCAGACTAAAAATAGAGAATAATGGAAGTTAACATCAAATTAAAGGAAAATGAATCTCTTCAGAGGGAGGCTGATGTGTTTCAGAATACCCTTTGTCAGAGTGGCTGCCTCTGATAGCAGAGTCAGATGACCCTGAAGACCTTGTCATGTCTTTTAGGGTTATAGGCTAAATAATAGTGTCAACCTGACTTTTTTTATTCTTGGATCTTTAAATGTGAGAGTCATTCACTGCAGAAACCTGGTCCCTACTCAGTTTTCATGAGAGGTTGGCAGCTCACCCTCTAAAAACAAAAGCTAAAGTGGTATTCACTGTCCACATCATCTAAGCCAGTTAGGATTTCAATTAAGAGCATTTCTGGGCTGTATTTTAGGAGTTAGTGTCTGTCAAGGTTTTACCTTGGGGTTCCTGGGTTAAACCTCCCTGTCTCCGTGTCGTGCTGTGTGGAATAGCTTTGCTCTCCGAAGGAATCCATCTCCCCCGTCTTTCCCCCCCACAGCCTCCCACAGACACGAGGGGGAGCTGGTTTTTGGTATGTAGCAATAACAATTTGTCAGGGTGCCAAGTTCAAAGCCTCCGACCCGCTGCCAACGCGGAGCCCGAGAGCGAGGTCACGACTAATCTCAGGCTTCTGACCTCCCAGTCACATCCACCCCGGCCGGATCAGAGGAGAGAAGTGGGAGAGCTTATTTTGAAAGGTTTTGGATTTCAGGTGAGGTCAACAAAAGATTTGCCCAGATGGAAGAAATCAAGAGGATAATATGGAGCATATTAGGGAAGATGAAAGGCGTCGTGTAAAACAATCTCCTCCTCGGGCTGGAAAGGAAAGTCTCACTGCCAGGGCAACCTTCCGGTCATGGCAAATGAGCCCAAAGCAGAAAATGTAGCAGAAACCAGGCACTGTCCTGGAAAAAGCAATGCTAGCTCAGAAATTCAGAGTGACACTGCTGGGATTTACGAAAGCTCCTAAACAGAGGAGGCTCCAACCTCCTAAACTGGTGGGATTTAGGTGCCTTGGTGCTTTGGATAGTCCCGTGAGGCATCTTTTTGCATTGTGAGGAGTGTGCCCATAGGGATGTGATTAAGTCCTCCCCTCTCCAGGTTTCTCCTGTACACTTCCTTGAGGCTTCTCTTCCGGGCCCATTTTCAGCTCAGAGTGGATAATTTCATGTGGAAACCATATATGTGTTGCATTCATTAGTATAAACACAAATGTCCTTACAGGCATAAATCAAAGTTTAGACTTTTCCATACTAGTTCAAATGTGTATCATAGCCAGCACTGTAGTTAATTCAAGTGTTTCCTGGAGTTTTTGCAGGCTTGGACCTGAAGAAAACTCCAATTTTGTCACAGGCAGAATGAGGCACGTGCAGGCTGCAGTCACCTCCCGGCTCATCCCTGTGAAATCTGGTTTTAGCACCTTTTCCCCTGACTTCTGGTGGAGCAGCCCCCAGGCAGGAGAAGGGTGTGCTGCCTCTTTCATGAGAACAACCCCCAGCCAGGAGCATGAGGAGTGGTTTGTGTCCAGCTCCTGCACTGATGAGCCCCCCGTGTCTCAGACACTGCACCCACCCCAGCAAGGTCAGCAGCATTTTCTGCTGCAACCCAAGGAACCTTCAATCCTCTGTGGAAGTGAGACTGTAAAGTGTAGTGGGAACGAGTCTTAGCAGGAAATAAGGTTTGCTGTGTCCAACAATAACAGCAATAGCCCAGTGAAAGCAGAGCAGCTGATAGGAGGGGGAGTGCTGCTCGAGATGTGCATTTTTTACTCCTGTTTTACTCGATGGATTCCAGTGGGAATATTGGCAGGGTGAGGAACAGTTTGCCATCGGGAGCAGCTGGAAGCCCTGAATCCTCAGGGGAGAGATGCACACTCTGCTGAGACATCTCTCACTGGGCTCAGCACAGAGAGCTTGTTGCCAAAGAAGTGAACCCACATCTCTGGGGACAATTCATCCTTTACATAACCCAGAGGTGTATTGGTTTTTGCCTTGCAATCTGTTATGGTTCACTCCATTTCACCCCAAATGTGTGGGGACCCCTTCCCTGGAGCTCGTTTTGCCTGGTTGTTCTTCCCAAAGCTTTTCCCAGTGGTGGCACACAGTCATCTTTCTTACAGATCTGGTATTAGCCACAAAAAGAGCAGGGAGTTTGATGTGGCAGATTCTACTGTGGTACCCAACTCCATTTTTTAGGAAGAAATTCTGTCCCTGCCATCCATGGAGTGCAGTGTAAGGACAGTCCCTGCCATGACTGGCTTGTGCCATCCTATTGCATCCAAATTCACGTCACTGTTAAACAACAGCCAGTGGGCTTTAGTCTCTCCCCGTTGCTAAGTTGTTTTTTTGCCAAAATATTGTCTGCCTTTGAAATGATAATCACAACACGATCATGGGAGAGATGGGAGAAAAGTCCAGTTACAGGCAATTAGTGTAAGGACATATTGTAAAGGAACTGCTCACCCAGGGATAAAGCAGCAGGTGTGTTCCTCTGAACTATGACCCAAACCTTCACTTGCCCTTCTCCTTTCCCCCCACTTTGATCAGTAGAGCAATTTACAACATTAATATTTTTTTTTATAATTTTCCTTCATATCTGCTCAGATGAAAAGGAAGAGATACAATCTCCTCCATTATTCCTGGTTTGATTTTCCTCAGAAAATAATTGGAACTCCTTTTAGAAAAGGCAAGCAGAGAGGGGTTTAGGTTTCCCCATTGAGAAAAGAAATGTGAATTACAGAGTTGTTATGAATTAGCCTAATTTGATTTAAGCAGAACAGAGTGGAAATTAGGACCTGGCATCTTTCTCCTTCCTCAGATGTGATGGAAGATGGAAATGACAAAATAAATAGGAAAAAAGATCTGATGTGATACAACAGAGTTGCTGATAGAATTATTCCTTGGTCATGCTGGTTATTATTATACATGTCTTTAATATCACGGGGAAAAAACCCTCCTACTGATTTCACTAATTTTTCAAGTTCCAAAATGTTAAAGAAAGAAAGTGAACCATAACTGCTGCTGTCCAACCTGTTTCTCTCCGTGGGAAACGCTGAGGACTTCAATCAACTTCCTCCAAGGACCAGTTTTTGAACCTGCAAAATCCCCTTTGTCCACCTTCAGATCACCTGCCCAGCTCTGAAAAACTCATTTTGGGGACTTCTTTTTTATTTTATTTTTTTTTAGTCCAGGTCAACGTTTGAGATGAAAGTGCTTTGAGCAGTGTTGTCAGATGGAGGTCACTGCAGAGATGTCAGGGAAGGACTGGGAGAAGTGTGTGCAATACCCTGTTCCTGTCTGCCTGCCCCCCGTGATGACTCAATTCATAAAGGCAGGATTACTCACCCCAATATGTTTGGCACAAGCAGGAGGAATTCATGCTTCTGAAACCCAAACCCCTCTGGCAGAGCAGCAGAGGCACTGGGAGGGCTCAGCTGAGTGATTTTTGCTTGGCTTCGCTTTGGCACCCACCCCCAGCTCCTGCTGGGCCCACATTAAATGGAGCAAAGAATCCAACTGTTCTGTGCCCCTTTCAAAGGAGGGGAGTTTTCCCAGCTCCCTGGTCACCTCTCACACGCTGTGCCTGCAGCTCGGCCCCTCCTGGGCCTGGCACAGCTCTGGCAGCTCTGCTACCCAAACCCAGTAGCCTGTGACTGATGAGGTATAAAATGAAACACTGCTCATTCTTTTCCTTGGCTTTCCTGGCTCGGTGCAAAAGCCTGCCCGAGGTCCCTTTGTTCTTGGCAAGAATGGAGATTAATCACTTCTGTAACGAGAGGCAGGACTGGAAAGACCTCCCTGTGAGATGAGCTGAGGTGGCTGCAGAGAGGGCTCTGATTTTCTTCTCCTGGCTGTTTGCTTTTGCTGCGTGGAGGGGACACCTGGGACTGTGCAGGGGCAGTCTCAGCCGGGCTGAAACCAGCACCTTCCCCAGGGGAACATCGGGCTGTGTCTGCAGAGGATCAGCCTCCAGCACTGCCCCCGTGCCTTTCCCAGCACCTCAATTAACCTGGAGGTGCAACCAGCCCAGCTCAGAATCAGGGTGCTGCAGTGCCATGCTCTGCCCCTCTGGTCCTGAGTGCAGCCTGGCACTTCACCCCAGCGCCCCAGGGACCCAGAGCTCCTGCAGGGCTGGTGGGTCCCAGAGTGTCACACTGGAAATGCAGGTCCTGCGAGCAGCACAGCTCGCTGTGGGACCCGAGCTCTGCTGGGAGTGTGGGGCACAGCTCCTGCTGGGTTCCCTCCTGCTGCCTGCTCCTCTTCTCCAGGAGAACAGCCCCGGCTCTCCCAGCCTTTCATTTGCCTGCCAGTGTCCCTGCAGGGACAGGGGAGGGCTGGTGGTGACGGGGATTTTCTGACCCACCACGAAATGGGCTGGTGATGCATTTCCCACCACACAACACTGTGACCTCGTGGTTATTTTTGGATGCAGATGTGCAGGTTGATAACCTTTGTTTTGTGCCACAGGACAAAAGCTCATCCTGCAGAGGGTAATTCATGTGAAGGAGAGAAGGAGAATATTGTGGGGCAGGGGATGGGGCAGGAGAGGACACGGTTCCAAGGCACTGGCAGCCGATGGTGGGTGCAGGGAAGCCGAAGAAGCAGCTGAACTGAGTTCCTGGCAGGAGCTGAGGGGTGGGAGAACTGAATAGCCGTGAGACGATGGCTTTGCCAGCCACGGCTTCGGATTGTTGTAACTCCTGTGCAGCTGAGCACTCTGGTGTTACAGGCACCTGACACAGATGTGAAAGTTATTGGTTTAATCCACCTCCCTCCTCTCTCTGTTTCAGCCCTCGTTGCACACTGAGAGGTTTTTGCCCTGTCCTGTTTATTCAGCCAGCTTCGGGTTTGGTTGTGTTTTCTCCGTTTCTTGCCACAAATACCTCCCTGCTTAAATGTCAGGATGGACTATTTAGGTGATTATCAACCTCAGGAAGAAATCCAACATGCTGTACCCTGGCACAGTCTCACCATGGTAGCGGATGTTATGTAGAAACAAGAGCAACAGGAAATAAAATAGTTAGTTTTCATGATACGAAGAAAATCAGAAATTCTGAAGGGAGGTAAATCTTCATTCTCCAGTGCAAATGTGGTGTCAAACTCCAATTGCCTTTTTTTTTTTTACAGGGAATGTTGATTTCTTTTTAGCGTGTTTTGGTGTTTTTACTTTGAGGGAGATGGGAGGATTTCTGAACAGAGAGACCAAAAGTTAAAATACCTGAGCTTTCCTTTCAGAAGAGAAAAACCCAACACAGTCAAATAGAAGCAAACAAACAAACAAAAAAAGGTTGATTTTCTTTTTCCATTGAAAAGACATTTTTAATCCCCCCCAAAAAGTCTGATGAGGTAATATTTGTCCATGTCTGCCCTGGGGGCTTAAGTCAATATTTGCTGGAAGTTAGAAAGAGATTCCTGCTATTGATCCACGTTTGCTTATTCTGGATTTTTTTGCAGTTTTCCTGACGTGTTTGTTCTTCGCCAGAGGCTGAGGCAGGACGTGGGATTGCTCAGGGGGCTGGTCCAAGCCTGGCAGCCCCTCCCTGGAGCACGGCACAGTCAGGAGGTCAGAACAGGGGTGAGGGAGGATCTCAGAAACTCCCCTTTGTTCAGTTTCCGTACAAAAAACATTGCAGCAATCATTTATGCAATAGATTCTCACAACTTTACAAAGTTATGGGGTGGCCTGACTGTCAGGATTGTCTTCCTACATGTTGCTTTTCACATCCAGCTTGCCTGTCTTTTACACTTTGGGCACAGCCAAGGAAATTCCCACTGCAGGTGAATGTACAAGGTGTGACACCCTTCCTGCTGCTGAGTGCTGTGGGTCTGATGTTGTGCATCATCAACACTCACCCCAGGAAAAAAATAAGACCCAAAAAGACCCAGAAAGATTTTAATGGGGACTGTAAAATCGGGGGGGGGCTCACCACCCCAAAAAAGAGGTGCTGCCCTGGCCCTCGTGGCTGTGTCTGGCTCTCTGGTGGTGACACCAGCGAGGTGTGAGGTGCTTTGGAGGGCACACTGGCTTCTCAACCAACTCCAGCACAAGGGCCAGGCCTTCAGCCAGGGCAAGTCTGTGTGACTCCATGGCATGGGACACACTGAGGGCCATAAAGCATCTGGGGGCCAGGCTCAGCTTTCCCAGCAGCGAGAGCTGGAAAAGACCCGGGATTGTTTCGATCCATGTGTCTTGCTGAGGCAGAGCTGCTCCTCACAGTGTGTTTTCTGTTGCTCTGCCCTGTCTTGCGTTAAAAGCAAGGGGTTGTTCCCCAAGGGGCTTTTGGGGGGATTCTTTACAGCTTTTCTTGTCAGGGCTTTTGAGACAGATGGGCACAGTAAAGGCAGTGACTGGGAAACCAATCGAGCTCCTTATGTGTGCAAACATAAAGTTGGACCCACCATGAATGGTCCTTTCAGGGCCCCAATCCCATTCCCTCCCCACATCCCTGCTGGGTTTGGAACCAGTGATTTTCCCTAATTTTTTTGGGTGTATGGTCCAACTGCCCCATGTCCCCTCCGTTTCCTCCCATTTCAGCTTGGCACCGAGTGCTCCAAAGTCCAGGCTGCAGGAGGGAAAACACACTTCATTATAGTTTTTTAAGCATCATAAAGATAAATGTGCCCATCAGCATGGTTCCACCCAGCCCTGCTGACCCTTCTGAGGGCATGCAGGGGTGGCCACGGTGGGGGAAGAAGCCTTCTTTTCTTCTCTGGGTGAAAATCTACACTGCAGATCTGTGGCATTGGTGTCACAACCCGTGCCAAGCCATGCTGGCTCTGGGGCAGTGGGGGGTTCAGCCTTCACTCCTCGTTGTTAGTGCTGTGTCAGACTCCAGACAGCTGGATCCAGGTCCTGCTGGGGTGGAGGGCTGGGGACTTGTGGTGCTTCACGTTGACTGAGAGAGCCTTGGGCCAGAAGAGAGATGAGGATGCCACCCAAATAAAAGAAAAACAAAAACAAGTCCCCCCAAAAATAAACACCCCTCCCCCCTTAAAATTGTCTTAGGAGGTCTGAAAATGAAAGCCTGATGGGGAAAAAATTACCATCCTGTGGGTACACCCAGGAATGTAAAGGAAAACCAGAGGGATTTGAAAAGCCCCCGGGTTTGGCTCCATCATATTAATCAACAGTTAGTTTTGGCCTCCTTGACCCCAAAACAACCCAAAGGGTTTCTCCCTCGTGCACAAATGTCACTTTGTTCAGCAGGCAAAGGCAGCTTTCTGGTGAGCCCGTGGTACAGAGCACAGCAAACCTGGAGAGGAGACTGAGACAGGGCACAGAGGACACTGGGCACCAGGGATGGCACCCCCAGGGCAGCTGTGGCTGCCAGAGCCCAGATGTGCAGGCACATTGTGTCCCACCGTGTCCCAAATGATCCCTGTGCCATGCCAGGCTGCTCTGTGCTGGCTGGGGGGGGCACAGCACCCTCACCAGGGCTCTGCTGCATTTTCTCATTTCTGTGGCACTTTGGAAAGGGGATTTACCCCATCCCCTTTCCCAGTCCCAAGCGGCCCAGCCCCTCTCTGCTGCCCTGACCCCGCCGTGGTCCGTGTCCTCTCCCGTGCCTGGGGAGCCATCCTGCCTGCTGAGCCCAGGGCACGGCCCCGGGGCTGTCCTGGCACCTCCCCATGGCTCGGAGCCTTCCTGCATCCCCTCCAGCTGAGGGATTAACTGGGTGTCAGGCCGTGGGTTTAATGGGGTGTGTGGAGTAGCCAGGGGGTCGGTGTTTGTGGCCTGCATGTTTTAGCAATCACATTTTGATCACATTTGGTGATCAAAGCACGAGGGGGCAGGCACGGGGGGTTTATGGATGGGAGGGGCTGCTGACTTCTCCAAACTGCACCACACTAAGCATTGCTGCCTTCCAACTTTATATATACCTTTACTAACTTTGACTGTATGGTTTTCTTCCCCTTCCCAGCTTTCCAAAAACTGGTGGTGTGTGTGGAGGAGGCAGGTCCAGAGCCCCAGGTACCCCACATCTGTGCTGGGAAGAGAGTTTTCTGGCTCCCGTGGCTGTTCAGGTGGCAGAGCCTGGCATCTCAATGTGCCTCAGGGCTTGGGGACCTTTTCCTTGCTGGGGCAGAGAGGGGGAGGTGGACTCCCAGCCCCTACCAGCAACTTTCTTAGCTCTCTTACCCCATTTCTCAGCTCTCTTACCCCGCTTCTCATCTCTCTTACCCAGCACCACTGACAGGCTCTGAACCGAGAGAAGCAAAGGGCAGTAGGGCCAGTTTTAAAATTAGACATGTGAGGAGCCCTTTATCCCCAGCCAGGCTTTATCAGGCAGGCAGGCAGGCCTTATCCCACCCTGTAATCCCCTCTTCTGGAGGCTCTTGAGCGCCAGCGACACCAAAAATGCGTGGTGTGGAAATTGTCGCCTGAGGAAAGGGAATTATCCCGGGAGGAATATCCCGGGAGGGCTCCCCCAGCCCCGGCCATGCTCAGGGTTTGGCAGTGGACAATCTTTGCAGTAGCTCCTTGGGAGAAGCTGAAGCATCTCCCCTCTTGGCCTGGCTCTGCAGGGCACGGGGGATTGTCCTGCTGTTCCCCCTTCCCGGGGCTCAGTCGTGTCACCAGGGATTTGGCTGCTCTAATAATGCTGGTGCTGTTTCAGGTCTGGCCGTATCTGATTCTTAATGTTTTACTTCAGATCAGGTGCTGGAAGTGTTTGATGTGGTGCCAACCACAAACCCAAATGTATTCTGCAGAGGGGAGGGCCGGAAAGGATAAATCCTACCATGAGATGAGGGTCCTGAATGGAAACCTCAGACCCGAAAGGCCTGGAAAAAAGAGGGGATTTGAGTATTATGCTTGGCCCTGAGGCATCTAAATAAGATCCTGAAACCAAACAACTCCTTCCCCTTACTCCATCTGCCTTCTCTAGTTTTGTGTCATTAACCCCTCTATTTCTCCTGCCCGGGGTGTCCCATACACCCTGGGGGCTTTCTCCAGCCTGAAAGTGGTGCTGGAAGGTGAAAATCTGTGCAGTCACAGGCTTGGTTGAGGTCTTATAATTTAACCCTCCTCTGTCAGACGCTCAGTGTGGGTCAGCAGCTCAGCCCCAGGCCAGGGCTCTGAGCTGATGCTGTGAAGGTTTCCATCTCTCTGCACTGAACAGGGCTGTGGAGGCTTTGTTTGCTCACTCACAGAGCTGCTCCAGGACTCAGTAACTTGAACTAACACGCTTCCTACGTGCTCTTCACAGTCACACTCCCTCTGCTTCTATATTTTTAATGAGCTCTTGACAGTTTTACTCTTCCCCTTTCTGCTGCAGAGATGAGCCTGTGATGCACAGCCCGCACACTCTGCAGCTGGTGGGACCAATTTCCAGGTGTCCCGCAGCTAAAATGGGGTAGGACCTGCAGGAACTGCATCCATGGACCCCCCTGGCCCAGAGCCTTCAGCACGTGGGCCTTGTAAAGGGTGTTGAACCTTTCCAGGGCTCCATAAACAGCAGCCTCTGGCTGCCAGAGAAGCTGAGAGGAGAAACCTCTCTCCCCTCCTGCTGCCTTTCCCCTCCGTGCTGACACCTGATTGATAAACCAGCATGACACCTGATTGATAAACCAGCATGACACCTGATTGATAAACCAGCAATGCATAAGGACACACGTTTAATCCACAATTTCTCTTAATCACCTCGGATAACGGGTTGTGTCAGCTTGCACTTTTCTTTTTTAAAGTGTGTTACTATGTTCTGCTTCCCCCTCACTTTTACCAATTGATTTTTCTCCAGGAAGGCTCAAAAATGCCTCCTCCAGTCTTTGTGGGTAATTGTCTAATCAAAGCCCCAGGGAGAAGAGGGAGAAAGCAGAGGGGACTGGCCCATTTTGGCTGCTATGAACAGCTTCCAGGCTTCAAAGACCCACTTTGATTGAAGATTCTGGTCCCCCCCAGAATCTGAAGACTGTGCTGTGGTGCCCTCAAGCTGCCTCTGCAGTCGGGAGGCTCCTGCAGCAGCTCCAAGCAGAGCCTCAGAGCTGCAGATAAAGGCCTTTCCCAGCACACAGCACTTGGCATGTTCTACCAGGCAGGGCCCCCAAAGCTCAGCTTGCCCTGTGGCCCTTGGTCCTGCCAATAACCCCAGTCCTTGGGGTCTCTGCTTGGCCACTCATTTCCCCAGGCTGAAGTCTCTGTTCAGCCCCTCCTGCCCTGTGCCACAGAGGAGGAGAGAAGGAAGGGGGTCAGAGAAATGCTCTGAGTGCAGTGAGACCGGTGTGGTTCCAATGGGGGTGTGAGAAGGGTCCTTGGGATCCTGTTGGCACGGATCTGGCTGAGGCAGGGGGGTGCTGCCAGCTCCCAGGAGCCTTCTGCCTTCCCCTCTGGAGGACACACAGCGATGTTGGGGGGGCCAGCGCTGCAAAGAGAAGGTTTTAACTCCCTTTCAGGGGCTTTTGGTGCTGGAATGAACCCCAGCAGACACCTGGATGCTGCAGTTTCGAGCTTTCCACCTGTGTTCAGGAGGGATGGGGACCTGAGCTGAGGTGGCCAGGCAGCAGGGAGAGGAGGGATGTCCCTGTGTCCCCAGGCAGGGGCTGGGGAGGGTGCTGTGCCATACCCCGGTGTCTGTGTGTGTTTGCAGCCCCTCGGGCCGCAGTATTTGTGTGTCACAGCCGGGCTCCAGCAGCCCGAGCTCCCCCAGCAGTGCGAAGCCGCAGCTGGGCACGGTGGGGACGTGGTTGCAGCACAGGAGTCCCCGCAGAGAGGGGGACAGGCTGCCAGCTGCCGTGGCAGCCTCCGTGCTGCCCGGAGCCCTGCAGGGTTGGAATGCGAATTCCCCGCGGATGAGGTGACACTTTGCTCATGAAAGATGCCCTTGAGCCGGGGAGCCGGGCCCACCCAGCGCCGGGGGCTGCAGGACGGGCTGCTCTGCGGCCGAGGGCAGCCTGTTTGCAGAGGGGAGCGATGCTGGCACCTCCTTCAAAAGGATTCCGCTGGCTCCAGCCCCTGCTTAATGCCCGCTTTGAGCTCCAAAGAAGTTAAAAATCTCGGGGCACTTTCTGCAGTGACACACGGAGCAGGGCAGGCTCCCAGTTCCCAGGAGCAAAGGGATGCTCAGACAGTGTGGGTTTGTTGGGTTTCAAGGATGTGTGCCTGGATCACACCCAAGCGAGACAAAACCAAATATGCAAAGTGCATGGGGATAGAAATGAAAGCAGCAGTGGGTCGTGGCTTTCCCTGCAGTCCATGCTCTGAAGATCTAAGACATCCCTCAGACCAGCTTGCAAACAGCACAGCCCATGAAGCCCCCCCCAGCCCAAATATTTGGTGACTCCAGCTCTCCCAAGCTATCCCACTGACATATTGTCAGCCAGTTTGGACAAAAGGCTCTGTGAAATTTTAACAGGGAAAAAAAAATTCTGCACTTCTTGACCTTTCTGCTGAGACTTTGAGCTGAAAATTTGCTGCAACAGAAAGGGAGAAAACTCACAGAACTCTATGTTCTCATCTGTCACCACGAATTGCACTGAGCTAACTAAGGGCTGTTGGTGTTCCAGGAGTGGGAGTGAGCTTGGAGTGCTGGACAACACAGAGCTGCAGAGCTGAGCAGTGGGACTGGACATGCCAGCTCAGGTGAGCGTGGTGTGGGAGCCCCACTGTACCCTCAGACCCCACTGCTTTCCCTCTGGAGACATTCCCGAGGCATTAGGAAGCCCCAAGCCCCAGCCCACGTCCTTCCAGCTGCTCCATGCAGCAGAAATCCCTCTCAGGAGCTCTCAGTGTCCTGCTGTAGCCATGGGCTGGTGGGGCACCCTGGCCAAGGCCTGGAGCAGTGGGAGCATCAGCAGGGCCACTCATGCCAAGGGAGCAGGCAGAAATGTCCCTACAGCCGTGACAAGGCTGACCTGGAGCCACCTCAGGTGCCCCTGGGTGGGTGGAAGACGTGCAGGCTCAGCTGTGCCGTGGGACACACAGTTTGTCACCTGGCTGGGCTTAATGACAACACCCTTTGGCAACGTTCACCCCTCCTATTGATCAGCTGCTCCTCACTGCACAGGACTCCCTGCACTTTCGAGATGTCATTCAACCTGCTGTAAGATCTAAAAGCCTGTGCTGAGCTTTAATGTCGTCGTGATTTATGGCTGGGATTGAGCCTTTGTCCAAACTGTTGCTCCACTTGTGTAAACCTTTCAGGCTGATGGAGGACCCTGCAAATTAAGTCTCTGACTTTAATGTAGGCTCCGTGGAAATGGAGTTGTTCCCAGGTGACCCCACAGTCCCGGGGTGAGGATTCCTGCGGGTCGGGGGCTCAGTCTGTAGGTCTGAATCAGAGATATTCCAAAAGGTTTTCCCGGGGGCATCAGTCGTGTGTGGATGATGAAAGTGAGCCAGTGAGTGTACTGGGAGCACATCCCCTCCCTGCATTTGCTGCCTGTCTCTGGGGAATGCAAAGCAGAGGGTCCAGGCAAAGGGGGCTCCCCTTTGTGTGCTGGGATTTCATGTCTGACATGGCCTGGGAGGCTCAGGAAAAGGCAAACCAGAAACGTGCCTGGTTTTCAGGTAATGCATTAGTGCATCACTCTTCACGCTTTAAACCACTGAAAAAGGTGGGAATTGTTTATGTCATTGGTGTGACATGAGGCCTCAGGAAGAGCAGCTATCACCCCATTTACTGCTGTGCTGGCAGACGCAGGTTGTGTTGGGCTGAGCAGCCCAAGCAGGCGTCGTGAGTCTGTTCTGGGAGCTCGTCAGTTCAGTGTCTTGCTGAAGCTCATGTACCAGGTCTGTGGCAGAGCTGGAGCTTCAGGCAGAGCTGCTGCTGCCAGGAAAACCAAGACCAGATCAGCTGGGTGGTGGGTGCCTTTGAAGAGTGAAGGATAAGCAGAGAGCTGTGAAAAGGTTTCTGAGAAGGAACCACAGTGGTTTGCTGGGCCAGTGCTCCCTCGGTGCCTGAAACCTCCTGCTGCTGATGTTCCAGGAGAGAGAAAACAGACAGAGATGACATTTCCTCATTTTTGAGGGCTGGCTTTGCAGCCTGGCCCATTTTTTCTGGAAGCAGTTAATAGTCATAGCTGATCCCCAGACGTGTGGCTAAAAATAATATTTATTTTCCTCTTACTAATATTTGGGTACTAGAAGCTAGAAATAAACGAGTGTTTATAAAGACATTACGGGCAGATTATTCCACATTTTCTTGCCTCTTCCCCTAAAAACGTTTGTGCTGGTCCTGGCTGGGGGCAGGCTCCTGGGTGTGAGCCCCAGGCTGGGTCAGGATGGCACTGCTTCCCTTTGCCTGGGATAATGCCTGTCCTGCTGAGCTGGGGACACCTCTTTGTCTCCAGCTCATCCCCCCAGTGCCTGGTGAGGCAGGACAGTGCTGTCACCCCTGTCAGAAGGGCACAGGGAGGCTGGGGTGATTTAAAGAAAATGAGCTCATTTACTCCAGGCCGATTTTATTAGAACCTTCCAAAGTCCCCCAGAGCACCCTCAGGGTGAGCTCTGAAGGTGCAGGGGGGGAACTCCAGCTGAGTTTGCATGTCCTGGAGCACGGGAGTGCAGCCCCCTCCTGATGATCTCCTGCACTGTTGTCCACAGCCCCTTCCAGGTGAGACCAAATCCCCCTTGAGACCTGACAGAGAGAGCCAAGACTGCAGAGGACACCAAAGAGGCTTTGGGGCACAAGGACCTTGGAGGCTGGACCCAAATGCTTCCTTCAGGGGAGCAGGGAACCAGGGAGGAGATTCGTCTGGGAGATTTCTCCACATGTCCTCATCCAGACTAATAAGCTTTGCTGTATTTCACTGGTGGATGGAATAATTTCTCTATGTTAGTTTTAGTTGCTAAAGGTCTATAGGGTTGAAGGCACCTTAGATCTGTGAGCTGGTTGTTATTAATGATAAAAACTTATCACATGGTTCCCCTCTTATTTCCAGCACATACTTTTATCATCTCTTCTACCTTCTCAGCTCTTGGAGCTGTTTGCCAAAGGAGAAATGGGAGAGGAAGCTGCTCTTCCTCATCTGCAACTGCAGGGGCATCCCAGAGGAGGGGGAACTGGATTAAATCTCCCCTTTCCAAAGCCCTGAATCCCACTCTCTCCTTAATAATAAAGAGATTTACTCCAAGCCTTTTCCAATAAAACTCTGAGTGTAGGTGTGTGTTGTAGGATGAAGGAAAACTTATTTGAAACCCTAAAGCAGAGCAAGAGGTAAAACCTTGTGAGTTTGACTTGGGATAATTTGTGATCTCAACACCAGCTGTCCAACCTCACCCATTTATTGCCTTTTGAACCAACTGCTTTTGAGTTTGGGCTTTCACATAAAGCCCAGGTTCTCAGTGTGCCTGTGCAGAGGGCACAGAGACCACAGGGAGAACCGGTCCACGGCTCTGGATGGAACCTCAGGCTGAGAAAGTCTGTAAGTGTGGCTGGGGGAAGGGTCCCTGATTTCCAATACCCTCTTCCTCAGCATGGGCCAATGTCAGAAGTGAGTTACCAGGACAGATGGCCCCTTTGATCTGCCCCAGAAAGGTCATTCCTTCTTTCTTATTTTGTTACAAATAACACCATGTCCCTGGAATCTTACAGCTGCAGAACGAAGCTCTCAGAAATGCCAGTGTAAAAACTCCTTATTTTATAATTTTATTTCTTATTACGGACATTGATACAAGAATAATTCAGCTTGAGGCTCAGCTTCCACGTGGACTATTTTAACCAGATTAGATAAAGACAGACTTTATTAGAAACTGGTATTTACAGAGACAGGCAGCAAAGGAAGGACAGTGGAGTGCAGCAGCACTGTGTGTGCTCAGCATTTCCAAAGGAAGCTGTTTGTTTGATCATTCAGTGTGTGGGTATATGTGGGTATATATATATGGGTATAAGGGTATGTGTGTGTGTACTTGTGCCCCTCTGCAGAGCTTCGAAACCTCTGGGCATTTGGTCCAGCTCTGGCAGAGCAGGAAAGAGCTCGGAAAGATGAAGTTTGTACAAATTCTGCAAAAACTGATGGAAGGGAGAGAAGGTAGCACTTCCTGCAACAAAGGAACTGTGTCTCTGGGCAGCAGAGCATCACCACTGAAAAAGCCGTTTTGGATACACCAACGGGGGGGAAAACTTTCAGCCAGAGCTGGGACTTAGGAGACACTAAATAACTCAACACCAGCTTCCAGCACGTGTTCTGCAGCTCTTGCAACAGCTCCTTTTATCAGGGCAGCAGCTCCAGGGAATGAGTTCCAGCACGTCCATCTGCAGCTACCTGGGGGTGAAGCTGGGCCAGGCCCGGGCTCCCGGCCATGGGGATGATTTGCAACAGCAGGGGATGGAAATGGCACTCGCTGCCAGCCCCCCCTTCCCTCCCTGCTGCCCTGCAGCCTCTCCTGAGGGACAGGCCCCGTCCTTGCCCCCACAGAAGCCCAGCAGAGCTGAAAGCCAGGGAAGGATCATCCTGCACAGGGGGCTGGCAGGGGCTGTCCCATCCTGGCAGGGAGGCTGGGCTGCTTCACGGGCAGAGCAGGACAGCAGATGGACAAAAAGATCAGTCTCAGCATCACAGGGCACCCTGTGCTGACTGAGACCATGGAAAGCCCTGGGGAGTGGGAGAACAGGGGAGGGAAGGGAACGAGGGGGACCCTGGCACCAGCAGTGCCGCCTGCTCTCAGTTTACTCCAGGGAGTCCTCCAGTAACACCAGGGGAGGCCAGTCGTGCTTTATTGGGAGCTTCAAAAGTGTTTATGGGATGATTTGTGTGGAATGGTTATGCTGGAAGCACTTTAGGGAAGGTATGCTGTTATTAGAGGATTTTTTTTCTTTAAGCTCCATTTGGACACTTCTTGCTGTTGTGTAACAGCAAGGAAGGAGCCCCAGCAGCTGTTTGCTATTTATGAGAGTCCATGCAGGAGTAATGAGGAGGGAAGCAGCAGGGAGGGGTTCAGCAACTTGGAGGATTCTTCCTTCTCCTTTTCCACAGGTTTTCTGGAGGGCTTTGTTGAATCCTTATAACTTCCTGCCCCCCACCAGGCATCCCAGGTGTGGAGCAGAGTCCTGGAGAGCACCCCTGTGGCCAGTGCCATGTGGGCTGGTACCTCTGGGCCCTCCAGCTGCAGCCTCAGGAGTCAGCACTGCACTGTTTACATCCTTTGTGGTTTTGTGCTCATCTTTTCTTACAAAGAAGGTCTTGAATTTGTTCTTTGGGGCATTACCTGGCCCTGAACTGTCTCCTGTGTGGCACATGGAGAGATGTCAGATTTATGCCAACGAGAGACAAGGACTTCTCCTGAGTTTCTGCACCTCACAGCCCTGGTTTGAGCTGCCACGAACCCCTCTCTTCTGCTCCGTGTAGAACTCCATGTAAAGTTCTCCAGACACGATTATGAGTCTGAGAATGGCTTGTGTCCAGACTACAGCGTGTAAAATTGGTTGGCAAAGCCAGTAAGGCTCCAGGGATCTCAGCCCATCGGTGGAGGGGCCCTTGTTGCTGCCCCGTGGGCTCTGGAAAGGAACTGGGAAGAGTTCAGTCATGGCAGAGCTGCAGTTTTCTGCTCAGGCTGGGGATATTTCTGGTGCAGGGAGAAGGCCAGTTGGGGAAGGTCAGCCTGGAGTGTGTGTCACCGCAGCCCTGCAAAGCCTCACTCAGCGGAGGCAGCTTTTAAAACCCCTTCCCCTTTCCGCTGAAAGATTCTGCGCTGTTTCTCCACCCGGCGTTTGAAATCCCGCTCGCCACCCTCGCCCCCCTCCTCGGTGACCCCCGGTCAGGCTGGCAGGGTGTCACAGCCCCGCTCTGCTGGGTTATCACACAGCCAGCGGCTCCGCCTGACCCCGCTCCTGCCGGCACCGCAGGGCCAGGAACTCCAGGGAAAGGGAGCAGGATCCCCTTCTGGTCCATGGATCAGCCCCAAACCCCGAGCTGAGCGGGAAAGGGAGCGGGATCCCATTCTGTCCGTGCATCCCAAACCCTGAACTGAGTGGGAAAGGGAGCGGGATCCCCTTCTGTCCGTGCATCCCAAACCCCGAGCTGAGCGGGAAAGGGAGCGGGATCCCCTTCTGGTCCATGGATCAGCCCCAGACCCCGAGTTGAGCGGGAAAGGGAGCGGGATCCCCTTCTGTCCGTGCATCATCCCAAACCCCGAACTGAGTGGGAAAGGGAGCGGGATCCCCTTCTGTCCGTGCATCATCCCAAACCCCGAACTGAGTGGGAAAGGGAGCGGGATCCCCTTCTGTCCGTGCATCCCAAACCCTGAGCTGAGTGGGAAAGGGAGCGGGATCCCCTTCTGTCCGTGCATCCCAAACCCTGAACTGAGTGGGAAAGGGAGTGGGATCCCCTTCTGATCCGTGCATCCCAAACCCCGAGCTGAGCGCGGGCACAGGAGCTGTGTTGGCACAAAGGGCTCTGCTGCCTTCCCATGGGCCCGGGAAAGGGGTGGAACCTCTTCCTTCCCTCAGAGGACCTGAGGCGTTTGTACACTCATTTCAGACATCTCTGACGCTTCTGTCCCTTCAGCTTCGCGCCACTTTGACTGTCCGGTGGTTCCAATCTGATGGCAGGAATTCCCCGGTGTGTTTTAGGGGTCCCTGTGGCAATGTGCTCCACCCATGCTGGCATTGTTGCCTATCAAAACTCATGCGAGATTGGCTCGATGGGGTCTGTTTTCTGTGTGGATCAGTGTTATTTTTCTCAGTGATGTCACTGACTCCATCACTTTTTCCCATGACTGGAATTAGGCTGATAGCCCAAATTTACCAAAGTTTTTTGTTTCTCTGTTCCAGAAGGACTTTTTTTCTCTTTCCAGGATGCAAGTTATTCCTCAGACTCAACAAACTAACCTTGGTTAGGTTTTTGGTGAATCTGGGCTGCCAGTCATACAGACACCTAATATCTCTATATCAGACATTACTAACTATTCTTTCACATGTGGGTTGGGTTTTTTTTCTGTTTTAATGTAAATTATTTAATCATCACCATGTAACATATCTATATTTCCCCCCAAACTGGAATACAAATATTTTCTGAAGACATTTACTGCTTCTGAATTATGTTATCAGGTCTGTTCTGTCCTTCCACATTCATCCACTTCTGTCCAGGAGCCAATATTACACTTGAGATTCTTTCTGAGTTTGGTTTATTAAACCCTCCTACTTATTGTACCAGCTTTCCTTTCTCCCTGTCCCAACCTCAAAATATTTCTCTTCCTCAGAAATCTCTACAATTTGAAGTTTCTGATTTTTGCTTTTAAAAACTCCCCTGGTTGTTACATGTTGGAGTTTTATTGTTCTTTTCATAGCTGCATTCACTTCCCTTGTAAAGGAAATACTTAAAATAACTAGTTTGCTCTTCTCTTTCAGCTGTGGGCCCAAGTTTCTTTGAATATTTCTGGTAAAATATTCTTTACCAATTTCCAATTTTTATTTAAATTGTTAATTTTTTTTTGTTGGCCACTTTTTCGTCTGTTTTTTGAATCAATAGAATAGACCTACAAAAACTTTTCAAACTTTCTTCCCTTTCCTTTATTAAAAGGAAAAACAAAGACGAGGAACCTGAGATATAAATCTAATCCCATGACTCTGAAGTCTGGGGTTTTTAAAACATGCAATAAAGGTCCAGATAAAATCACAGGAATTGGCAACACTTTAGTATTGCATTTGTCTGACTGCATTCCCTGGTTGGGACCTAATAACACATTAGCATAATTTTTTTTAATAGATGAAAATAATGATTTCACCACAATTTTGAAAGGTGAAACCCAGAGGAATCATCTGTCTGTAATTCGAGCCTTTACAGCAACAGTGAAGATGATTTCCAAGCTTGCAGTGATGGCTCAAGGAACAGGGTGTGAGCAGGAGTGGAACAAGGGGTAGCTCTGGATGCTGGTGGCAGTATCTCTGTGGCAGGTCGTGATCCAGCCATTAATTATCTGTAAAGCAACAATAACTCACCTGTCCTTCCAGGGTCTCCATTCCAATCAGGACTTTTGCTTTCCAAATCCATCATCTTGCTTATGTAAGACTGAAAGTTTTATGAGCTTGTGAGCCTTCAAGGAAAAAGGAGGAAAAAAAGGAATGAAAAAGGAATGAGAAAGGAGGGAAAGGGAAAGGGAAAGGGAAAGGGAAAGGGAAAGGGAAAGGGAAAGGGAAAGGGAGAGGGAAAGGGAAAGGGAAAGGGAAAGGGAAAGGGAAAGGGAAAGGGAAAGGGAAAGGGAAAGGGAAAGGGAGAGGGAAAGGGAAAGGGAAAGGGTGGCGAGGGAAAGGGAAGGGGAAAGGGAAAGGGAAAGGGAAAGGGAAAGGGAAAGGGAAAGGGAAGGGGAAAGGGAAAGGGAAAGGGAAAGGGAAGGGGAAAGGGAAAGGGAAAGGGAAAGGGAAAAGGAAGGGAAGGGAAAGGGAAAGGGAAAGGGAAAGGGAAAGGGGAAAGGGAAAGGGAAAGGGAAAAGGAAAGGGAAGAGGAAAGGGGAAAGGGAAAGGGAAAAGGAAAAGGAAAGGGAAAGGGAAGGGTAAAGGACGTCACTGAGTGGGAATAATTTAGGATCCAGCTTGTTGTCCCCTCATGTTAGAATTGATATCTTGTGGGGTTTGTTTTTTTCCTTTTTGGCTTTTCAAAATTACAGAGTGAACTTCAAAGCAATTTTCTTCCTTTGGGTCCTGCCCTGACCCCCAGAGGTATCTGCCAGAGGAGCTGTGTGACATGGGCTGGGTGTCTGTGACTTACCAGCTGTGCCCCGAGGCCACACATCACCAGCTCTGCAGCTGACACTGCCCAGGAGATGCTTTTTGTGTTTGCTGGCAGTGGAGGATCCAGCCTGGATAAAGGAATCCCCCCCTGGGTCAAGAGAAGCACGAGAGGAAAGGTGAGAGAGCTGCACGTGTTGAATTCACCTTCAGGAGCAAAAATTTGGTGGGTCTTTGTGTTCCCCCCTTGGGAAAGGGTGAGGGTTTGGTAAAACCATCTCCTCCAGGCCTGGGGGGTCGTGTCCATGAACGAGTCACTCAGCCCAGGCAGGTGCAGGGAAGTGCCAGGACACGGGTGGAGGATGGAGAGCTGCAGGACTGGGCTCTCTCAGCTCAGCACAAAAGCTGTTGAGGGGAAATGAGCGCTGGTGCACGTGAAAGGTGAAAACAGCCAGGAGCAAAAACAAACACTGCAGTGAGAGAAAAAAAATGTTGGCACAAGAACAAGTGGGTTTTAATTGGCCTGAAGTAAATTTAGTCTGGAAATTAGATGAAGTTTCCTAAGCACCAGATCAGCAAAGTCCTGGAACAGGCTTCCAGGGGCTGTGAAAACAGAGCTTGCTCAGATGGCACAGAGGTTTATCTACAAGAACAGAGAGCTCTGGGTCATACCCTGTGCATCCATGTTTTTGGGGAGATTGTGGAGACCAAGTCCTTAAGAACCATCTTTCAACCAAAGGATTGGTAGTGCTTGGACCAAGGTCAAGCTGTGAGGCACCAGCAGAAAATCTGCAGATGAAGAAATATTCCACCATGGGGAACATTTTGTTCCCTCTTCCTTGTAAGCTTGGAATATGTCCCTGCTGATCTAAAAATGTGATTTATACCTACTCTGGCTATCTGTCACCCAACTTCCCTGTCTGTGCCAAGGGACTGGAAGCAGGAACCCTAAATGCATGCTGAGAAAAGCTTTGATTTGCATCATTTTGATGCCACCTGGTACCTCTCAGAGGAACTTCTGTAAGTCTGTCCTCTCACCACGGCCCAGAAACACCAGAAAAGGCCCCAGATGACACTTTTGCCTGGTCAGGAAGAAGAAACGTCAAACTCTCTGGGCAGAAGCTGTAACAAAGGCTCCCACCAGTATAAATACAGGACCCATTTGGCTTTCCCAAGGGACTATTGAGATGCATTTTGCAGAAGAGCCCCCGTGTTTGAAGTGCCTTTGTCACCAGGGGGCTGATGGGACGCAGCCCCCAGCTCAGTGGGGTGTGCATTGCACTCTCCTGGGAAGGCACCACAGGCAGTTTATTCCCCTGACAAGCTACTGCTTTATGATGAGATTTCTCTCTCTCTCGGCGTTGCAGCCACCAAATCCAAACTCCTCAGCACAGTCTGGTCCAGGGTGCCTCTGCAAGGGGTCATAAATCATTCCCAGGGAGCGCAGGGGATGGAAGATGAGTTGAACAGAAGCAGAGATGCTGTTTTGGCATGAAATCTCAATCAAGGTATGGCTGTCCCATCTCTGCAGTCCCCACTCAAGCCACCCTTTCCCTTGCAGGACCTGGGTGAGGCCCTCTGAGCCGGACCATGATCTCTCATCCCGCCTCATCTTCCCAGCCAGGTGGGTTTGGATCCCTCCAGAGCTGCTGAGCAAGGAGGATTTTCCTGATTTATTCAGACTTCATAAAGAATAGAGATGTGAGGGGTTCTGGTTTTCAGGGAGTCTGTTGCCATGTCTCTGCCTGTCTTTGATGTAACTCAATCTCTCTGTGCTTCCCTCGCCGGCGTCTGACCGAGAGGGTTATGGAGCTGCTTCCAGAGCTTTCCCCCATTTATCCTGTGCAGTCTGGAGTGACAGGTTCCTGGAAAAGCCATTGGAAAACAAACCTGCTCCGGTGCCTACTATAAAAATTTGGTTCTGTTCAGATTAACTCTGAATTCTAGACGTTCAAAAACCGATGTGAATGATTTAAAAGCCATTTATCTGCACGGCGATGAAAGGACAGCATTCCTTGGCAAGGCTGGAGGCTTCCTCTCATATCTCGTATACTTTAACTACCACATTTACTATGCCTTTAGTACCTTATTTCTTACATTCTGCACTTGTTATTTTCCACTTCTCCTCCAGCAGCCACAGCACAGAAACCAACCCTCACCTTCACGAGAGAGGTGAGACGTCAGCACCGATTTAGGGATCTGTGCTCTGAATGAATGAGCAACACCCACTGTGGGGTTTATTCATCCTCCCTGCTGCACACACGGATTGGCACTCACACACTGCCTGCATTTCAGCTCTTACTCACCCTGGGAGCCACTGCTCAGAGATATCCCTGATGCATCACCACTGGCTTTTAAAAAATTATTGTTTGAATACTGGCTGGGCTGCCATTCCCACATCAGACATGAAACTAGAGACAGCCCCTGCATTCAAGAGCTTGCTTAGCTCTGGACTGGTGGCTCCCTGAACAAAAGAGTGACCTTGCAACACAGATTAGTCTTTGCATTTAACACTAAGGACTCATGAGTTTGCTTCTGGACATTTGTTTCTTCTGGACTCCGAAGAAAAGGAAACGCAGAGGAAATGAAGAGGTTGAATGAGAGCTGAATACCAGGAATGAGATAATTTTCTGGCCAAATTATCCACTAAATGGAGGCAGAAATGACCAGGTAGTTTCCTTTTCAGCTCCTTTTCCAGAACTGTGTGTGCTTACAGGCAGCAGCCACCCATGTGGGAGAGGAGAGGAGAGGACAGGACAGGACAGGACAGGACAGGACAGGACAGGACAGGACAGGACAGGACAGGACATGAGATTCTGATTCTTGAGGAGATTTAGCTTCATACTGAAATTGTTAAGAAATCCTGACTGTGCAGCTTTTGCTCAGATTGGCCACACCAGATATTTTGCAGTAGAGCACAAGCTGTCTCTGCATAAATATTTCCCTCAGGAAATAAGATGATCAGACTCTGAGACCACAGAGAGTCAGTTATTCCTCAAAACCGCAGGCTTGTTTTATTTGGGGAGTTTAAAACAATAGGAAGAGTTTAAAGCTCTGCAGAAGTGCCCCAAACCCTGCTCAAGTCTACTGTCACCAAACATAAGGTACAGTACCCAGGGTGTACATAATCATCTGTTTTTTCACTCATACAGTGGGTAAAACTACCCTAAAACACATCCCCTACAGGTCCTCAAGCAACATCAGATGTCACCTTGACATTCCCGGTGTGGGCTTTCAGGGCAGTTTTTAAGAACTAAAGGTAAACTTCCAAGAAAACTTGTATGCAAAAAACCACTTCAGACAAACCTCAGAAGATTTGACAAATATAGAATGACCAGGGCAGTAAAATGGATACGTGTGAGTGAACCTAAAGGGGTTTTATTTTCCTTGACTGCAGTTGGACAGCCCATCATGTCTTTTCCTGGAGCCCACAGACTTGAAAAGCAGTCACAAGCTGACCTGCAGTGGTGGGGACATGAGGTCTGTTATCATCAGGGGATAGATGTGATCTATAAATATCAGGGGATAGATGTGATCTGTAAATATCAGGGGATAGATGTGACCTATAAACATCAGGGGATATATGTGATCTATAAATATCAGGGGATAGATGTGATCTACAAATATCAGGGGATAGATGTGATCTATAAATATCAGGGGATAGATGTGATCTACAAACATCAGGGAAGCTGGAGCTGAAGGCAGAGGATGTGGGGTTGGGTCTGTGACACTGATTTTATCTCCTGTGCTTTCAGCATTGCCTGCAGTTATGGGATGGAGCTGCTGGGTTGTATAAATGTTACATGCTTTAATGAGTGTAGGAAAGGGGCATGGGCTGCTGAGCTGAGGAGTGAGCAGAAGGGGAGCTTGTTTCCTTTGGGTTTGTTTCATTTTTGTTTCGTTTCATTTTGTTTTGTTTTGTTTTACTCTGTTTTGTTTCATTTCGTTTTGTTTTGTTTCACTCTGTTTTGTTTCATTTTGTTTCGTTTTTGAGAGCTCCAGCCATTCAGGTGATATTTCCCAGGTGTGGATTTAAAGCCCTGATTAAGCTCCTCAGCGTGGGCCACAGGAGCTTTGTCATGGACTGCAGTGAAGGTGAGACCCTGAGCCACCAATTCCTTCCAAGCAGGGACACACAGACCTGTGTTTTCCTATTCAGTGAGGCAGAGCCTTGCAGTAGGTTTGCAGTTCAGCTCATGGTCCCCTGGGTATGCAGGGATACAAGATCCATTAACCCACAGAGACCCCAGGAAGCTCCAGCTGATGGAACAGATGATGGTCCCATGTAAATCAGCAGATCAGCAGAGTCAGGCTCGTTTCCAGCAGCTCTGGCTCTGGTGGCAGCCAAACCATCTCTGGCTGAGTGAGTGTTGTCTCCAGCCCTAAAGGCTCAGACCTGAGTCTCCCTGTGCTGGGGGCAGGTCAAGCACCAAAGGCACCCTGTGACCCTGCATTCCCTGTTGTCTCACCAAAGGCACCCTGTGACCCTGCATTCCCTGTTGTCTCACCAAAGGCACCCTGTGACCCTGCATTCCCTGTTGTCTCACCAAAGGCACCCCATGGCCCTGCATTCCCTGTTGTCTCACCAAAGGCACCCTGTGACCCTGCATTCCCTGCTGTCTCACCAAAGGCACCCCGTGACCCTGCATTCCCTGCTGTCTCCACCAAAGGCACCCCGTGACCCTGCATTCCCTGCTGTCTCCACCAAAGGCACCCCATGGCCCTGTATTCCCTGCTGTCTCCACCAAAGGCACCCCTTGACCCTGCATTCCCTGTTGTCTCACCAAAGGCACCCCGTGACCCTGCATTCCCTGTTGTCTCACCAAAGGCACCCCGTGACCCTGCATTCCCTGCTGTCTCCATGGGCACCTTCAGGAACTTCCAGCATTGCCGTGGTGCTGTTGCTGGGGGGGATTGGTGCTGCCTCGGGCAGAGAAGAGGAGTCATACAGGGAGCTGAGTACAAGTGAAGTGCTCAAGAGAAGCCCAAGGGCTCTGTGCCACTGCCTGTCATGCACCCTGAGTACTCTCCCAGTTTTGCTCCGAGGACCATCTCCAGCCACTCTGCTCCAGCCACTGTCCTTAAATGAACTCCTCCTCCTTTCTTGCAGTTTCCCCTTCCCTCTCTTCTCTTCTAATTGCTCCTCCACTCCTCAGGTCCAGCTCTGCAGGGATTCCCCCCCATCAGTGCACCCCAGGCTGCCCCCACCACCCTCCCTGTCTCTGAGACTCGTTGGCCTGGAGCCCTGGGAGAGTAACTTTTCCCATATCTTCTGCAGTTCATGCAGTGATCTCCACCTCCCCGTGTTCCAGGTCCTCCCACCTAATCCAACTCCCTTCTGCACATTAAGCTTCCTCCAGAAGACTCAGCAGTGCAAACCCCTCATCAGTTAAATGCCTTCCCTGTTCCAGTCCCATGGAAGTGTGGAGGGATAGATTAAAACGCTCTAAATGAGTACCTGATGTGGGCTTCCCAGAGTGCCTCTCCTTGGAAAACCAGAGCACTTGGCTGCTGAGCTCTTCGGGGCAGGATCTGTCTTGTATTTATATCCTGTAAATTTTCAAATCCGTGGCTGGTGCTAACAAATAAATAGTAGTGATTAATCACTGGTCATTTTGGGCCTGATCCAGCTTTGATTGCATCAGTGGGAACCTTCCCATGTGCTGTGTGGGAGTTGGATCAGACCCACAGCCCAGCCCCTCCTTAGCTCAGGGCTGTCCTCCAGGGCATTTTATCTTGTCTGCCTCCAAGTGTTTGCACTGGGGCAGCTTCTCCTGCTTTTGTGGGGGTGACACAGCAGTGACACATCAAACCTGGAGATGTGCCCACCAGGGACCTCCCCAGAGGGGTGTTTGGGGTCCAAGAGGTCGTCAAATTCCACATCTTTATTCACTCCATGAATCTGAACAGTGTGAGGCTGGTGAAATGACACAGACTATGAAATAAAACCTCCTCATGACAAGGATGGAAAATTCAAATATCTCAAAGCCAGCCTGGGCAGTGTTCTTGTGGAATGGCACTGCAGCTCAGAGAAGGTGGCAGAGGGGAAGGTGCCAGTGTGTCCTTCCTGTCCTCTAATCCCACAGGGTTGCCACCAGGAGAGCTGAGATGGAGCCCTGAGAAGGCATTTTGTTTTAATTTGCATCAAAATTGCAACTTTTGCTTACAGTAAAAAGAGAGAGAAAAAAACCCAACAAGTCAGCTCAAGGCACAAATGGCTCATCTCAGCTGATGCAGCTCAAACAACTAAAAGATTGCTGACTGATCAGGTGGCAGGGTTTCCATCCATGTCCCCAGAGCACATCATCCCTTCTGCCATTTGGTTCAAGGAAAGCACCCTTTGACCTTAAAAGGAAAATACAATGAGGAATCCATCAGGCAACTGAAAAACAAATCCTGGTTTTATGTGCGTGGAGGAGATCCAGAACATCATCCAGTCCTCTGAGACACCCCTGTCCCTGAGGTAACATGGCAGAAGGGTTCCCTCTGTAACAAGATACACTCTTCATCCCCATCCCAGCAATGAAGCAACATCTCAGGTTCTGCCAGACACCTGGCCAGCCCCTTCCACCTCTGAGCCCTTGATGAACACCCCTATCTGCAGCGAGAAACATTTCCTGAGGTTTTCACATGGGGCAGAGTTGCTCCTTATTGAGTATTAATCCTGCTGCTGCAGGAAATGTCTATAAATTATATCCTTCCCTAAAATGGATCCTGCCTGGGAAAGTGCAGGCAGAGCTCAGGAGCAAGCCTCAGTGGTTATGCTGAGGAGACAGTGGGCGAAATGTTTGCTATCTGCACCAGTGCTGGGAGGGATGTCTCTACCTGAGCACGTCCATGTGCCTCCCGTTGGCATCCAGTCACTCCAGCAGCAGGAAGGGCCCCAGCAGATCCCCCATGTGAGGTGTGATCAGTGTGCAGAAGGAGCTGATGAATGCAGAGATTATCCTGCCAAAAGCATCTCTGCTTGCCCAGTCTATGCATTCATTCCCAGGGGTGCTGGGCCCTTCCCTGGAGTGGAGTCCTGGGAGCAGCAGCAGGGCAATGGTTGTTAACCCTGCTGTGACAAGGGCTGCCTTCATCCCTGCTCCTTGCACAGCTGGCAGAGCACTGCCAGTGCCAATCCTTGACCTGGGGGACATTTCTGTGATTGGCACCTCAGCCTGGAGGGCTGGAGGTGCTCCCACCTGGGCTGTCCACAGCACGAGGGCTGGTGTGAAAACCCTGCAGGGACAGACAGCCCCGTGTGCCACAGCTCCTGGGCTGGGCCAGAGGAGCCAACCAAAAGAGATTTGGTTGCTGTTAAGAGCCCCTCAAAGAATTTGTCAGTTCCTGCTTACCAAAATCATGTAAAAAGCAAGGCTTAACCACATAAACAGGGGGATATTCTTTATTTTTTTTATGAGTTGTCCTCTTATGTGGCAGCACAGCAAACCAGCAGTTTGGATCCCGGGATGTCAGGAAACCAGGGAAGCAGTGATGGGTCCCTGGCACAAAGGGGAGCAGCTCCCAGCCAAAGCTGGATGCAGAAATGCACCTTTGCCTCTGCAGAGCCTCAGTGCCAGCAGCCTGCAGGCAGCACTGGGACAGGCTGTGCTGCTTGAAAGCCCAGCCTCAGCTTTGTATTTCTGCAAAATCATAGAGTCAGGGTTTGTTTGTTTACTTATTAATGCACATTCTAGATCAGGCAAGGTGTTTGCTCCTCACAGGTTAGTGTTGCTTCTTCCAGAGCCCCAGACACCCTGGCCATGATGGTTGGCCAGTCAGACGAGGGATAAGCAGTTCCTGGGCTGCTGTTTGCCCCTGGTTCTTCCCTGCTCCCAAGAAAACCTCCTCTGGTGCCTGCAGAGAGAATGAACCAGGCAGAGCCCTGAAGGGTGTTGATCAAATCCCTTTCCCTCAGCCCTGAGAGAAAAGAGGAAACAGAGTTTATTGGGGGGGTTCTTCTATAAACACTTCACAACTGCAGTGCTGAACAACCCTCTGCTCTGAGTGATGAAGGGATGTTTTTTCTCATCTCTCCTCTCCTCTGAAGAGAAGAGAAATCTGTCCCAGCACTTTTCCTTGTCTTCTGAGCAAAGGAAGAGCAATTCTGCACCGTGGTGCATCTTGAGGAATGGAATGTCCCGAAGTCATCCTCTTCCTCTTGGGAAATCCCAGCCCAGCAGCAGGGCTGGGTGTCCAGAGAGGACACTGGCTCCACACAGAGTGGTATTTAGCCCTGAAATAAAGGAGTGCCAATGCATTTCCCTGTGCACTTTCTTTTTGCTCTGAAACTCTCCAGACCAGTCCATGGAAAACATTATTCTGCTGCTCCTCAATCTGCCAGGGGGGCTGTTTGTACAGACTTTTCACTGCTTCGTTTTTGTTGTGGACAAATGCTAAAGCTTCAGGATCAACTGTGTGCTTTGCTCGAGACTCCACACACGCTCATTAATTAATTGTGCTGGCAGGGAGGAGCTTGGAGATAACAAAAGGCATCCTGGACCCTGCTGGGATGGAAACAGGGAATATTATCATGCAGAAGGGGAGTTTTCAGGACAGACCCACTCCTCTCCCTTCTTACAACTCAGTGTTGGAGCAGGCACTGAGAAATCATTGCAGCGCTCTTGTCAAGCCAAGGGGTGGGTTTGGGTCGGGCTGAAATGCAGCTCCTTGGCAGCCACAACAGGCACAGGGGTCTGGATGTTGGCAACCCCCGGGAAGGGGAGGAGGAAGGTCTGCAAACAAAGTCCCAGGGTGGAAAAAGGAGGAAGGCAGGTGTGATTGAGAGGAAACAGGCTCTGATTGAGAGGAAACAGAGTCAGCATGAGTTTGTGTCTCACTGCTTGTTTTCAGCACACCTGGTGCTTGCACTGGGAACACAGTTTTAGGGGTAGGGCAAAAAGAGGGTCTTCGAGGGGCTGTGAAGTCACTTGGCTTCTTCCCATGCTTGGGTAAAAGACAAGTGTCTGCTCCCTGTCAAACTGGGTCCTGCTTCATGCTCCTGGTCTAGCTGGGTGATCAGGACCCTGCCAAAGCCTCTAAGGAGATGAATTGGTGGAAAACAGTTCAGATGGGAGAAAATGGAGTTAGTTTTGCTGGTCTGGCTTTCTCACTCCCCTTCTCCATCAGATGCTCTCATATCCCTTTCCCCATGGGATTGCCTGAGCTGTGCAGAGCCCACAGCTCATGAGAGCTGGGCAGGGAGTGATTACTTCACTGTTGGGGAGGATTCTTTTTATCCCAGAATTTGGGATTACTCCTGGTTTTGTATGGAAAGTAAAGTGCTAGAACTTGGTTCCAAAAAAATCAAGTCAGCAACCACAGGATGCCCTGCCCAGCTCTGCCCTGGAGCCAGCAGCTCTGTGCCAGCCAGTCTTCAAGGCCTTCCCAGGGGTGTCATCTGGAGAAGGGATGGGCAACTCCCAAAGGCAGGGAGGCTGGAGATCAGATCCTGAGCCTGTCTGAAGTGTGCACTCCCCAGAAGGCCCCCCAGCCCACCAAGAAGGAAAGTTTGCTCAGGCCTCCTTCTCAGCAGAATTCCATCCAAGCTCAATGCTCATCCATGAAAGGTTGCCCAGAGAAGCTGCCCCATCCCTGGAAGTGTCCAAGGCCAGGTTGGACAGGGCTTGGAGCAACCTGGGCTAGTGGAAGGTGTCCCTGCCCATGGCAGGGGGTGGCACTGGATGTTCTTGAAGGTCCCTTCCAAGCCAAACCATTCTGGGATTCTAAAAAGCTTTGATTTCAGCAATTCCCAACAAAAGCAGGACCTCCTGGCGTGTCCCAGCTCTCCCTGTGCTGCTTCTCCACCACATGAACACACCCCAGGGATGCTGGGGGACCTCATGAAACTTTTGGGTTGGAAGGGGTGAGAGAAAAGATGGGATGAACTCGACTAAAGGATAAATAATGAATGCTGTGTGTGATCCAGATGCCATCCTGTCCTTTCCTTGCTGGACACACAACCTCACCACGGGAGACACAAAGGTCTCCCCTCCCCTGGTCAGTGGTCCAGTTCTTCTCCTCAGTGTCTCTTTTAAACATCTCTGTTCATCACCAGGCTGTGGCACCAGTTCACGAGGAAACACATGCTGACATGGGTCTGCCCCAGCAAATTCAGGGCCACTTCATAGACCTTCATAAACATTCAAAGTGCTGCAGGGGGGGGGAAAAACCCAAAGCCTTGAAAATCAAAACCTTCTCCCCTTATTCTTAATCTACAAGGAAGTTACTTCACAATTGGACACTTTATGGAGCTGTTTCCTTGGAGAAACAAGTTAAGGAGTCCTTTGAAGGATCTGGAACCCATTATTGAGGTGTAAGAAATTAAATCTTTCTAATCAGGGCAAAAAAAGGAAGCAAATCCAGACATTAAACAAACCATGCACTCAGATCATCCTCTGAGACAAATGAGGGTTGATTTTCAAATGATTCTGGAGAAAAGACAGGGACAGGAAAGAATGAACCAAAGTTGAAGCTCAGCTGAGTCTTAGCTGAAGATCTGCAAGAATTCAGGGTCAGATTTGGAGGAATCCAGGCTGATGGATGAGGTAGAAACAGAAAGGTGTCTGGAGTAAATGGATCTGCCTCTCAATTAGTCTCCCTCTTCAGTCTTTTTTAACCAGTGATGACTGGAAACAAGATGTCAGGCTCTGCAAGGAGCCCTGTGCTCCTGAGGCTCCATCCCTGACACTGTTCCTGTGGACATCAGCACTGTTTCCATTGCACTGGCACAGTGGGTGATGCCTTCTGAAGGAGAATTAACAAAACCAGACAAAATCCCAAAGGAACCACTGGCATAAAAGCCCCAGTTTCAAGAGGAATAGGAAGAAAGAGCACCAGAAAATGTATCATGGATGCAGACCTGCTCTGAAAACAAATACCTTGTTTTGTTCAGACAGGGTATGAAATTCTTAACATCCTGCTTTGAGGTGTTTGTGGAGTATTGGGGATCACAAATGAGTCACTGAGAGCAGAGCAGGAGGCACAGGACTAAGTGGGACCTCTTGGGTTAAAAAGTGCAGTTCCCTGTTATCATACCCCATCATATTATTTAAACCCATTCGGAAAACATTCAGCTCCATTTGAAAACATATTCGTTTCTCACACAGCCCTTATTTCTTTGGAAAGCTGTGCTGGATCCTCCCAGTTCTGAACATGAGAAATAGTCTCCTTTCTAATCTCACTTCATTAGTCAACAAGTTATGGCCATCTGTGCTTGTACCAAGGTCTCTCCTAGCTTAATTAGTGCTTCTCCTTAACTGCTGCTTACTCCACTGATATTTTTTTTAGACATGTGGAAGCCAAATTTCTCACACTCTTCTCTCTCAAGGTGCCTAAAACAAAATTAGCAAAGCAAGAAAGTCAATGTGTCATGAAATTAAATCATATTAAGGTGTTCCATTGCTATTATTAAATGAATGTCTGACCAAAACCTTCACATCTGAACAGTTTTGAAAGTTAAAGCAAATTGGATGTAGCTGTGGATTCATTGCCTGGCCTTTCCTGCCCAATAACCTCATGTCTTGGCAAAACCCCTCTGTGCCAAACCCCCAGAAATAACCAAACGTGGGCTCCTGGAGGAAATGTGAAATGCAGGGGGGCTTGGGGAAGAGATTAACACCACAGTTCCACTGGCACTCCAGGTTGTCTGAAGCCAACTCTAACATGAAAAATGTCCAACTCTTTTCCAGCTCTGGCTGTGGGTTCCCACCCTCCCCTTCCTCCCCGGGCCAGCGTGGACGTTCCGTGCAGTGAATCAGTGGGAGACACCGGTCCAGGTTCAAACAAGCTGCACTGCTACAGGCTGGTTTTTAGGGAAATAGGAGATGCTTCTGTCATCCCTGATGTGCTTTAGGGTGGGGTGAATCATTTTCTGAAGGTGTCCCTTGTCATTAACCAGGGAGTGGCCCCAGGATGATTCAAACACCCACCTCTTAGACCTCTCAGCTGAGGAGATGGGCCCCCTTCCACCTCTCTGGGACCTGCCTGGGCTCTGGGCAATGCTGTTCTGTGGTTGCCTCCCAGCTGAAGTCACCCCCTGCCCGAGTGCTGAGCCCTGCAGAACTCAGAGTGCCACTTCTCATGATCTAAACAGCACGGAGAAAACAATGCCAAATACGTCCTGACACGAGCCATGGCAAAGATGCATGACTTAGTGCATGATTTAGGACATGATTTAGTGATGTGCAGCACAGTGAGCCCTGTCAGCTGTCTCCAACACCTCTGACAATCAGGCACCACGTGCCCCAAAAGTGAGGCACACCAGCTCAGCTGCCACTGCCAAATGCACTGGCCTGTGGCCCAACATCCACACGTTTTGGAGTGACCAGTCCAGCCAAAATCACGTAGCAAATCAGTGATTGGCATCATAAATGTGTGCATGGCACCATAAATGGTCATTCCAGTGCAGAGAAGGGAGCAGATCAATAAGAAATGGGAGAGGTTCACAGTGCAAGACCGTGCCACCAGGAGCTGTGTGAGGAGCAGACAGGGAGGTGTGGGTATTAGAGCTGGAGCTCGGACTTCTTACCATCTGGGAGAGCTTGGGAAGAGAGCAGGAAGAGGCTTGGTGAGCGTGGGGGAGTGTTGTGTGAAAGGCCATTTGACAGGCTGAGCGAGCCAAGCAAACAAAGAGCCCAGTCAGGAGGGAGGCAGAGGGGAGCAGAGGGAAGAGGCTGCGTGGGAGATGAGGGGAGAGGCTTCATCCAGCATGGAAGAGGTGCCTGAGCCCACGACAGTCCCCATCACTTTGTGGGGGAGGCTGGCAGAGCCTCCACACTCCTTGTTCTTCTGTGAAGACCAAGGTGCTGCCGAGGTCTGTGCTTCCACCACAGCCCCCTGTGTGCCCCTCATTGCAGTAACTCAGGGAGCTGCTGGGGCAGCCCTTTCCACCACAGGCTCTCAAAGCCTTGAAAAGGTGATCATTAATATTTTCAAAGCCATCTAAATTAATACCTTCAAAAGAGCTCTGCCACATCCAGCCTACCCCTGTGACACTTGATTACAAACCCCACATTTTCCCTGTCTCCTGTCAGATGCTTTCCAACCCTGCACTTGTACACTGCTCTGTTTTATCTACCTGTTGGCCAGTAATGCATGGAAAGATTTCCCTCCATTTTTGCACTGGGCAGCCCCAGATCTCATCCCCATGCCCTCCTTTCTCTGATTTGTGGGAGCAGACCAACCCTGCAACCTCCTCCTTTTGACTGTGCTGCACCTGCACACCAGGGCTGTCAGCTTTGGGTGCTCTGTGCAGTATCTCACAGGGTCTCTTTCCCAGGCAGCCACACCTTTCCCTTAGCAGATGTTTCCCCTCCTGCTCCTTTGCTCTCTGGTTCATTTTCTGAGTGTCCTCAGCCTTTCCCCAGGTGCTGGAATGATCCGAGTCCTGGTAACAGGCTGTGCCGTGTTTGTGGTGTGCTCAGCTGCCTCAGGCAGCAGCACACTTGGCTTTGCTGCTCTCCTTCCCTTCAGCTCCACCACTGCTGCTGAGAAAAGCCATCCCACAGCTGAACTGCAGTGTGCAGACCCAGGGAAGCTCAACTTCTTCCCTCTCAGCAGCAGTTTTGCTCTTCTTTAGCTCCTGCCCCGCTTTTGTCCAGAATTCTTATCATTGGGGCACTTTCTGTGTCCCTGATGTGGGCTCAGGCCCCTGATTGCCTGCTCTTGAAATGACCTCAGAGAAGAAAGGACATCTCTACCTCTATCCTCTCTACTCTGTACCACCCATATCTCTCTATAACTCTGTCTCTCAGCTGTACCAAGGGCCCAGCACAGCTGCTGGGTGACACATCTGAATTCAGGGGTTGGCCTCACGATCTGCTGCAAGAGCTCATTCCCCAGAGTCTCCTGAACTGAAGCAGCCTGTGACCCAAGCAGAATTTGGCCCTGAAATGCCTGTCATGCCGTTTCCAAGGTGGTCTTACTCCCAGGTGGAGGCTCTGATTTTCCTTCTCCTCTGAAAGCTGGAGCAGCAGGGAGACATTTTACTTAAGTACCTCAGAGCTAGGAAAGGGCTCTGGTGCGAGGAATGGGCACGTAGACAGTGTGAACACATCCGATACTGCCCTTGAGGACACTCCCAGACCACCTTCTGCACGGGAAATTTGATGGCTGAAGTATGTCAAGTTAGAAATCTCCAATTCTCCAGTTCCAATCCCCTCTTCCAAGGGCCTGTCTCGTGCCCATAGTCGTGTTTTGTGTCCAGCACATCATGTCACGAGGAGATCCACGGGTTAACTGCTCACTTCAGGGACTTGTGCTGCTCTTGGATCCACTTCCAGCTGCTGAAACTCACTGCTCGAGTTCCTGTGTCAGCCTGTCCAGTGTTGCAAACTTTGCAGTGATTGCTCAGGTACTTCAGCCAAGCCAGCGTGCTGTGTGCAGTTCAAACCTGCTGTATCTTCATGTGTAACACTTAGGTCTCTAAACACTTCTACAAGCTGGTGCCTCGCTCCCCTTTCCCTGTAAAACATGTCAGCCAGGCACATGATCCAGATCACAGCCTGGAAGCTGAAAAGCACCTTGGAATAAAAGGCTCTCAGATTGTCTGCCAGTGCCTCGTGCAATGAAATACAGTTCCACTCATAAAGCGTCAAAGGTATGTCAGTGTGAGGAGGAAAAAAAAGGTGAAAAGTTGGAAAAGAGGTTTTGATAGCAGCCAGGAAAATGTAACTCCTTTGACTTAATCTTTTTCCGCCTCTTCTGAGCTTGAAGCTTCGTTTCAGCAGAGGAAAAAAAATGGGGAGAAGGGTTAAAATGGAGTGGGAGCAAATAAGTGTATGTTGGCTTCGTACCAAGGAATCACAGGCGTCAAGTGCTGAAGTCCTTGCAACTCTTTTAACACCCTTCCCCAGGTGCTATCTCCAAAATCCCTCCCCTCTGCTCTGGCAGGACAGCAGTGCCTGCTGTGCTCAGCTGCCCCACGGTCTGACTGTGCAGCTCAGGGAGGGTCACTGGAGTCATCTGGGGGGTCATGGCACTTCTTCCAGGCCTGGGCACCTGAAAGGGACCCCAAACTTTGACTCCAGGGTGGCAGGGAAGGAAAGGCGGAGGTAAGGGCAAGATATGTTTCCCCAAAGAACATAATCAATGGTTGCTGGGGGTCTGGAGCACAGGTGATGCAGCAGGTCCCTCTGCCTTGCTCCCCATGTCCCTCTGCCTTGCTCCCTGGAGCACAGGTGATGCAGCAGGTCCCTCTGCCTTGCTCCCTGGAGCACCAGGCACACCCTGGACACACTGCTGTCTTTACCCCCTGAAAAGGTCCCCCAGGGGTGTTCCCTGACCAACACGTCCCAGGGCTCCTCTCCTTGTCCCCTGCCTGCCACATCATCCCCCATGCCCAGCCTCAATGACACCCCATCCAGGGGTGCCACCTCCCAGCAGGGAGGTTTCTCTTCCCCTCCTGCCACGTGAGCACCCGGAGCAGCCCCCTGGCCCGGGACCAGCAAGGCTTCTCCCATCCCTGCATCCCCCTGCTCGCTCCTCCCCGAGGCCTCTGCCTGGCTCTGCTCCACGGTGCTCTCTGTGTCACACCAAAACCATCAGCCGGCACCAGAGCTCACGTCTGGGGAGCCCAGGGGGTGAGGAGTGCATCCAGGAGAGCCTGGTGTCAGTAACTGGCTCCATCTGCTTCGGGCCAGAGCAGCTCCGGCTCATCGGAGGGACCCAAAGAGCCTCCGGGGCGCTGCAGGGGCTCTGTGTGTCCATCCTGGCCCCGGGGGAAGCCAAACATGCTCTCAGTGTTTATGCTGTCAGGCTCCAAGGTATCCGTCTTCATCCCGACACACATTCCTCCCGGAACGCTGCTGTGCTCCGGGCTGCCGCGGGGAGAGCCGAGGGAGGGGAGGATGCTGAGCCCTCCTGCCCCGTGTGCAGCAGCTGCTCCCGGGCCTGGGGGGGCTCCGGAGAGGCATCAGGACACTGCACGGTGTCCCCCCTGCCTGGTGTTCACCCTGCCGTGGGCACGGGAAACGAAGGATGATATCCCCGTCCTCTGCCAGCTGGCTGCCATGGGGGGAGCTGCAGGGCAGCAAAGGGGTTGTTGCAAATCCAAGCTGGAAATTTTCCTCCTTGGGTTCCCCCCCAGCAGGCTCAACAGCTTGGAGCAATGAAATGGCCAGCAGAGAAAGGAGGGTGGGCTTTACTGGTGTTCAGGACATGGAGGGACCAAATGGAGACCTAAGCAGGACCATCCTTGGATTGTCATCTTTTTCTCTTCCCTTCCCTTCCCCTTCCCCTTTCCCTTCCCCTTCCCCTTCCCCTTCCCCTTCCCCTTCCCCTTCCCCTTCCCCTTCCCCCTCCCCTTCCCCTTCCCCTTTTCTTTTTCCCTCCCATTTCTTTTCTTTTTCTCTCCCCTCCACTCCCCTCCCATCCTCTTCCTTCCCCTCCTTTTCCCCTCTTCTCTTTTCCCTTTTCTCTTTTCCAATTTCATATGTTAAAAAAAAAAATAGAGAGAGAGAAGAAAGAAGAAGGAAGAAGAAGGAAGAAGAAGAAGATGAAATGAAGAAAACCCAAATGGCTCCTTCCCAGGGAAGGGGGAACTGATAATGTCTTACAGAGCTATGAACCATCAGCAGAGGACGACAGGTTCAAGGAGTCTGGAAGCACTGAAGTCCAGCCTACAGTAGCCCAGGGGCTTGGAAATCAATGAAAATAAATGACAGAGCCAATCTGAGCAAGGGATCCCACAGCTGAAGCCGAACATGTGATGCAGGCTGTGTGAGGGGCTCCCAGGGGGGCAGAGCCGGCTGGGTGTGCTGGTGGCTGCACCTCCCGGGATCCCCGCCCTGACCCGGGCTGTGCCAAAGCCGGGGCTGTGCAGGGGCTCGTGCTGCTCCCACCCCAGCTGCCACAGCCCCCACGGCATCCCTGGGGCTCTGGGAGTCGTGGTGCTCCCCCAAAACCTACCAAAGCCGGACCAGGTTAGCACCCAAAGGCACCCCTGGGTCCGGCTGTCCCGCAGGTTTGGGTGTGCGGGTGTTCTGGCTCCGTGGGGGTTTATTTCTGGCTGTTCATCGTGGGCTCTGCTCTGTGGTGAGAAGGAGCTGGGCCTGCAGCTCATGGATGTGGTCCCACCGTTTTTTAAAGAGAGATCTGGTTGCTTTTAGACTTTGTTTTGACGTTACACAGCTTGCCATTGGCATCATCAAAGATCAGCCTGGAGCAGCTTTTGGCTGTGTCCTGAACGCAGCATTTTCCTGGGATAGCAAAGATGAGCCGGTTCCATGACAAACCTCAAGGCCACATCAACTCTGATGATATCAGAGGGATCAAACATCAACAGTGAAGAACAAGAATATCTTACTCCTCACTGGCACCTTCCACCTGGAGACAGCCCCGTTACAAGCAGATCCAACTGCCCGACTGGGCTTGCAGAGTTGTCTCGCCCCCCTTTCAAAAGGGGCTCCTCAGAGCCAAAGCTGTCACTGCAGTATATGAATCTTTTAAATGTTTGCTTGTCACAGCGTTTCTGTCCCGACCCAGCAGCAGCAGGAGCAGTGGGGGGTGTCCAGACGGGGCCGGAGGGTCCTGCCCTCGCTAGGTGTGGCTTCACTTTGCTCCCCGAGAGTATCCAGGGGAGCGACATTTCATCCCCCCAAATAAAAGTAAAATTAACGACCCCCACTCGCATTAATTTTGGAAAGAAATCCACATGCACCCAAACCCTCTGAGAACGCTCTGTTTTCCATCCAGCTCTTCATCCAGTCATAACTGACTAAACTACTTTATACGCCCTTGGATTCTGGCCCAGAAAACGTGTGGTTTCTTAAAATATATATATATATACACACACACACACTACTTCAATACCAGCCAATACCTCCTGAAATGTAGGTGGCCAGAAATGCATTGGCTGATCTTTTCCTATTACATATTTTAAAAAATGAGTTGACATTGGTATATAAATTCTGCATGAGCTTCGTGGAGTTTTAGTAGCGATACTGAAAGGGAATGTCAGCAACTGCTTAGTGCTAATACAGGCTGCAGATAATAGGGAAGGTAGCCTAGCAAATTGGATTTCCAGGAAATTTTGTCAGTCATGCAAAAGTGGAACGGCTTGGGGGAAGAAAAAAAAAAAAAAAGATCTTGATTTGAAGTAGGTGCTGTGAGGTCGAAAGGAAATTTGAAAATGGATGTATAGGGTCCTAATTTACTTTAATATTTCCTGTGTAAAGTCTTAAAGTTAAAGATTGATTTTTCCAATAAACATTACGAGCATAATGACCTGGAGGTATGATCACAGATCACGTACCAGATGGAGAGTGGTGCAAAAAGAACTACTACTCTTAGAATATGTTTTGTCTTCTTTTATTTATTTTTTTTTCTCAGGGAAACCTGCATTAGTTTGAAAGAAAGAGGTCAGATCTGAAGTGTGCAGTAAGAAAGACTCCAATTACTAAAGTATGAATAAAGGTGGAAGAATTTGGCCCAAACCCAAACTCAATTAGGAAAAGAAAACACATATATCAAATATAATTGAAATTTCAGGGGGACTTCTGATACACAAATTGCATACATAATTTGGTCCCAGCATCATAAATAGAGTAATCATGAAGTCTTGGTCTAAACTTTTATTTTCCCAACCAAAGGAAAGGTAGTTTTCACTGAAATGAAACCTTCTTTCAGAGTCCTGACTTCAGCCCAATCCCAGGCTAAAGCTAAGCAGGCACATCCAGACGCTGTCCAGGGGCTCTGTGTCTGCACCTTCATGGAAAGCAACACTTTGACCTCTTTTGCATCATTTTTCACGGGGCAAGCACTCTTTCCACACAAAAAAAAGAGCATTAAGGACCCTTAAAAGTTGGATTTCAAATGAAATTGGGTGGTTCTCTTGAACTCAGCCTTTTTTGATGGGATAGATTTTTTTCCCCGGTGCCTTTTTGTGTGTGTTTGCATGTTTGTATTTCAGGGAGTGGAAAGCACCAAAACCAAAGGCCATCCTTCCAAAGCAGGAGAGTCAGTTCTCACTCTCTTCTGATTTCCACCCTAAACAGACAGGGCAAAAAAATCACAGATTCACAGAATGGTTTGGGTTGGAAGGGAACTTAAAAATCCTCTCATTCCACCCCCCTGCCATGTGCAGGTGCATCCCCATGCTTCTGAATTTATTTCCTGAGAGCTTCTGCCATGAGAAGTGTTCCCTGTAGGAACAAGAACTTGTGCTCCTGTTCTTGCATCCCTCCCTCCCTCCCCCCTTTCAGCTGCTGCCTGTGACCTGAACACCTTCTCTTTGGGGTTTGGAGCAGAGCATCTCTGTCCCCAGAGCCACCCAGCCTGCTGAGGGCACTGATGGTGTCTGGGGGAGGTTGTGCTGGGTCTCTCTGCTCCTCCAGCTCCTCACCAGCCGTGCCAGGGACACGGAGCCACCCCAGGGAGCTGCGCTGGCACCACCCGGGCTGTGCCCTGCTGGGCAACAGGGACCCTGCCCCCAGGACATGCCATGGCACACCTCACAGGGGGGCCTTTGTCCTAGCTAGAACAGCTGGGACCAGTTCATCACTGGATGGGTGTAACCCAAAACTGTGTATTCTATAGCCTTCCATGCCATTGCCCAGAAACTGTTATCAATGAACCATTTACACCCTCTGCCCAGAGCAGCCCTGACTCATCAGGCTATAAACTGGGTGTTAAGAGGCCTGTGAGATAAGAGGATGCTCCTGTCCTTACACCCATTATGGAACTCCCCACCCTGAGGGAGGCACTGGGCATTCCTGCCTGAACTGGAGGACAGATAATCTTGGGGTCTTGGGACTTTTTTAACCGCTCGTGGGATCCAGAGGAAGACTGAGACCACCACTCTTGACCAGACTGCACCAGCACTCTCACCAACAGCATTTCCCCTCTCCTTTTACTTTGGACTCAGGGGGCCCAAGGAACACCACTCTGTTCATGCCCCAGGGTGCTGGGTTATACATTTGGGTTTTGCAGGTTAAAACCAATCGTTTGTCTGTACAATCGTATTTATTGTTTTATTTTATTAAATTGTTATTCTGACTTATAATCTCTCCTTTGAGTTGAGTTCATTTCCCCTGCCTTTAAACCTTTAAACTGGCACAGCCTTCCCAAAATGACCCAAATGCAAAAGCACCTGCTCTCCTGCTGTTGTGCTCAGGGCACTTCTAAGACACCCCTCTAGTCTCCTTTGGCTTTTGTTGGGATAGGTACATGAAGTGGCACCTCCAGCTCCTCTCAGCTCATCCCACTCCCTCCGACACGGGAGCAAAGGCCAGACAAGCAGAGAGCGTGAGCCTCCCCATCACAGGGGAGGATGCAAAGGGAGGAGCGGTGACAATGGATATTGTTCCCAGCCAGCTCAGAGAACACCTGAAACTCCACAAGGGAACCTGACCCCCTCTGAGAACCTCCAGAGCACTTCCAAACGGGCAGCGGGTCTCTGGCCTCCTCTCTGCCCCCCAGGCTCTGCAGTGAGCAACAACACTCTGTTCCTGCGAGTTCCCCTGCAAACGACCCCTGGAAGGCACCGAGTGCTTCCCGCGGGCTCCTGCCCTCATCCCTTCCCCGGGTTCCTGCCCTCATCCCTTCCCCGGGTTCCTGCCCTCATCCCTTCCCCGGGTTCCTGCCCTCATCCCTTCCCCGGGCTCCTGCCCTCATCCCTTCCCCGGGCTCCTGCCCTCATCCCTTCCCCGGGCTCCTGCCCTCATCCCTTCCCCGGCGGGCTCCTGCCCTCATCCCTTCCCCGGGTTCCTGCTCTCATCCCTTCCCCGGGTTCCTGCTCTCATGCCTTCCCGCGGGCTCCTGCCCTCATCCCTTCCCCGGGTTCCTGCCCTCATCCCTTCCCCGGGTTCCTGCCCTCATGCCTTCCCCGGGTTCCTGCCCTCATCCCTTCCCCGGCAGGATCTGCTCCCGGATCCGCAGCCACCCCCCGACCGAGCTGGGAAGCAGCAATTCCCCGACTGCACTCAGACCTCGTCGCTTGCCAATAAGGAGATAGTTGTTGTGTCAAATTAGACGTGAGGAACATGAGATTCTGGTCTGAGGGGGAATCTGATCCCTAATAACATCTGCCTGGCTATAGGTGATAATTTAGGATGAGTTTACGGAGCCCCTATAATTACATTTTCTATGCGTGCTTTGTTGTGGTTACCAGGTAACTGCGAAGTGATTACATGAATATTTATGCTTGGCAGGTTACACGCTGCTGTTACACAGGATTAGCATCATTTTTTTCCCCCCTTGTAATTCTTTGTGCCGATATCTAGGACTCGTATCAGGACACAGGCGCCTCACCAGCAAAAAAAAAAAAACCACTAATGCCATGCTTCTTATCTGAGGCATCAGTTTGCTGTTCTCTGAAGCACAGCACTTGTGTTTTGAAATGCAAATCGGTTTTTCCTTCCTCCGTGGTACACCCAGGACGGCTTAAGTCAGGTTGGAAAGCTCTGATCTTGCTTTTCATGGAGGTTGTGCAACGTGCTGGGGGATCCAAACACAAAAATGGTGTGGATGCAGGAGCCAGTCACGGAGGCAGGGGTTGGAGCTGCAGTGTATCACCCTGCCCACGTCCCTGATCTTATCCCTGTGCTAAGTGTGAGGGGATGGGAGGTGAAACATGCCCTGAATTAGAGAGCAGAGCTCCCTCACGTTCTCCAGGGCATGGAGAGTGTGCCCTGTGCTGCGCCCTCACCAGTCCCATCACTGCTGCTCTGCAGGTCCCCAGCACCAGTGTGGAGGCACAGCCTTGCTTAGTGACATGAATTTGGGGGTTTCTGCTCCCCCTAAATGTGCTAACGGAACAGCAAGGACACTTTGGAGCAGGGAGGCCCCAAAGAGGGCCCTTCTGCCTGGCCCCCACCCATCTGAATGAGCATCAGGTGGCTGCTGGGATGTAGGTCTGGAGAGCAGGGACAGGGTGTCCCAGGGCTGTCACCTCCCTCCCACCTTTTCTCACCAGGCAGTGAGACCCAAACCATTGTCACAACCCAGGTTTAACCACTCCAAACTTAGGCAGTGGTTTGGTGGCCAGTGATTTCAGAAATGGCTTTTATTTTGCCAGTGTTTGTGAGCAGGCTGCTGTTTGCACGTGGAAATGATCTGCTGGCAAACCATGGATCTGCAAAATGAGCAATGGGGCTGAATGCCTGGGATCTGATTTATTCCTGAGGGCTCTGCATGGAGCTTTCAGGGTAAGGAAACCTGCACCAGAGAAGGAGGAAATTATTTGAAGGCAGTCTGCTTTTAAGTGGAAAAGAAATCATTTGCTGAATGTTTTAGATACTGTTGATGTTCTCAGATTTAAGGCATGAAAAGAAACCTTTTCTCGCAGCAAGGCTGTGAACAGGAGCCATGTCTTTGATCTGTGTCTGCACACAGTGGGGTGGTGTCCATGAATTACAAGGAAATGTAATGCACTGTCATTCTTAAATAAAAACACATTAGCTAATTAAATTGAAACCCAGTGACTGAGTGATTGGCCTGCAAGT